>NC_091988.1:5902500-6202916 GCF_044704955.1 Pristiophorus japonicus | reverse complement strand
GATAATGTAGATAGAGAGGGATGGGTGGAGGTGCAAGGTAAGTTGCTGTGAGTAAGGATGTGCAGGAGTAGGGTGTGACTCCCTCCATAAGCATATGGAAGGTGTCATGGGAGAGTCTGGGTGCAGCACTGCGCCTTTGTGCAGCGATTGTGTGTTTGCAGCACCTCAATGCTGTAGTATACTGACAGCACAACTGTCGAAGTACATTTGCGCATGGTTGCTTTGAAAAAACTGGCTGATGACACGTCATCGAAAGACATCATCAGACCTGCTTCCATCAATTGGCCGGGGACTCGCTGGGTGTGCTTAACAAGCCCAATCAGGGGAAAGTTATGTCGGAGGCCAGAATGAAGACAGGAGCAGGGCTGGGACCCGCCAGTGTCGGGAAAATCGCGGCCTAAGATTCTGATTTGTGATGGTCACAAGGGGTGAAAAATCTATTTTACAGTTTCTCAGCTCCATTAATGCTTGATTATCTTCAAGAGAATGATACTGTTTTACTTCACAATATCAAGTAATGTTTCCAAAACACTGGCATCATTATCACTGTAGTGTATGTGGGCACCTTTGGCAATGACTCCACGAAGCAGGGTATGATACTTGAACTGTGTAGACTGTAGTCCTTTATTTGCAGCTCCTCGAGTGAGGACACCAAGCTGTGAGCTCCCTTTTATACTGGGTTACCTGCAGTGTGCAGGCAACCCTTAGGTCTCCAGCAACAGCACCCTCTGGTGTACAGGTAAGGTGTGTACAGTGTAAGGTTACATTCAGTGTTACAGACATCACACAACAAACAAGCATGCATATATAACAATCATGTGCACTAAAAGTTTGCAACTCTGCAATCTAGTTCAGAATTGAAGGTAATGCACCATGGTCAATCGTTGTGCGGGTTTGATTTGATGTTATAAATGTAAGGAGGTTTCCAAACTCCAATAAAGATTTGAAATGTGAGGTACTATTTTAAAAGCCATCACCAAGATATTTAACAGCAGGATTACTTACTCGTTACTATTGTAACAAATCAGGGAAAGAGTGAAAATGGGTTCGCTTGGTTTATGTTAATTTTCGAAGCAGCGTATTCATCTTTCACTCTGTCTCGCACTCTCCCAATCAATCAGTCATCCATATGGTGAACAGCGAAACCATTACTGTGATATATATGTCCTTGGCAAGAAGAGGATTTGTTTTCAGAGCCAACGTTTGCGTTATCTGAAATGTAATAAAGCTGCATGGCAAACATATGATTGATGCTTACTAATCTAAATGGCTGAGGCTGTTACAATCTATCTCAAATCTTCACATGTCTGAATATGCTGTAAGTGCACTGTGCATTCACAGTAATAGCAAGAATTTTATTATTGATTTCTTAACACTGCTAGAAGTTACTTAAAATACATTGCTTAATCGTGTGTGGGCAAGTGTTGAATTTTATGAAATCTAGCATAATTCTTTTTTATACAATGTAAAAAAAAATCACCCCGCCCCCCACGCCCCCCAAAATCACATCGGCGAGGTATTTAACCTTTCAAAGTATAACAGCGTAAATAAGAAAATGAATTTTGACAAAAAGCTGCAACTTTTAAATATAATATATGCTAGTTTGCTCAGTAATATTTTCACTACAGCTCCAAACCTGTTGCAACAATATGACTTTAGGCATGCTCTATTCATTGAATCATAGAATAGGACAGCACGGAAGGAGGCTATTCGGCCCCTCAAGACCGCGTTGGCTCTTTCAAACGCTTCAGGATTGTCTTTTGTCCACGTTTGGACCAAGGCTGTAACGAGGTCTGGAGCCAAGTGGTCATGGTGGAACCCATTAGCGAGCAGGTTACTGGTGAGTAAGTGCTACTTAATAGCACTGTTGATGACACCTTCCTTGCTTTTGCTGATGATTGAGTGTAGGCTAACGGGGCGGCAATTGGCCGGATTGGATTTGCCCTGCCTTTTGTGGCCAGGACATACCTGGGCAATTTTTCACTTTGTCGGGTAGATGCCAGTGTTGTTGGTGTCCTGGAACAGCTTGGCTAGAGGCGTGGCTAGTTCCGGAGCTCAAGTCTTCAGCAGAACAGCCGGGATATTGTCAGGGCCCATAACCTTTGCTGTATCCAGTGCACTCAGCCGTTTCTTGATATCACATGCAGTGAATCGAATTAGCTGAAGACTGGCTTCTGTGATGGTGGGGACCTCAGTAGGAGGCCGATATGGATCATCCACACAGCACTTCTGGCTGAAGATGGTTGCAAACGCTTCAGCCTTGTCTTTTGCACTCACATGCCGGGTTCCACCATCATTGAGGATGGGGATATTCATGGAGCCTCCTCCTCCCATTAGTTGTTTAATTGCTCACCACCATTTACAACTGGATGTGACAGGACGGCGGAGCTTTGCTCTGATTCGTTGGTTGTGGGATCGCTTAGCTCTGTTTATAACAGGCATGTATAGAATGGAATGGTCTGGATGAGAGATCCTGTGTGATGTTCTGTATACCTTCTATATTTGTAAATATGTATGCACACATACAGAGGCTGAACTCCAGGACATAGTCAACATATTTGCCGAGGCGCACAAAAGCATGGGCCTTACGCTAAACATCCGTAACACAAAGGTCCTCCACCAGCCTGTCCTCGCCGCACAGCACTGCCCCCCAAGATCCACGAACAACATGGACCACGTCCCATATCTCGAGAGCCTCATATCAACAACAGCAGGCATTGACGACAAGATCTAACACCGCTTCCAGTGCGCCAGTGCAGCCTTCGGCCGACTTAGGAAAAGAGTGTTTGAAGACCAGGCCCTCAATACTGCCACCAAGCTCATGGTCTACAGGGCTGTAGTAATATCCGCCCTCTTGTATGGCTCACCATGCACAGTAGACACCTCAAGTCGCTGGAGAAATATCACCAACGATGTCTCCGCAAGATCCTACAAATCCCCTGGGAGGACAGACGCACCAACATTAGCGTCCTCGACCAGGCCAACATCCCCAGCATTGAAGCACTGACCACACTTGTTCAGCTCCGCTGGGCAGGCCACATCGTTCGCATGCCAGACACGAGACTCCCAAAGCAAGCGCTCTACTCAGAACTCCTTCATGGCAAGCGAGCCAAAGGTGGGCAGATGAAACGTTACAGGGATACCCTCAAAGCCTCCCTGATAAAGTACAACATCTCCACCGACACCTGGGAGTCTCTGGCCAAAGACGGCCCTAAGTGGAGGAAGTGCATCCAGGAGGGCACTGAACACCTCGAGTCTCGTCGCTGAGAGCGTGCAGAAATCAACGCAGGCAGCGGAAAGAGCGTGCGGCAAACCAATCCCACCCACCCCTTCCCTTAATGACTATCTGTCCCAACTGTGACAGGGACTGTGGCTCTCCTATTGGACTGTTCAGCCACCTAAGGACTCATTTTAAGAGTGGAAGCAAGCCTTCCTCGATTCCGGGGGACTGCCTACGATGATGATATTCGTTAAGAAGTTCTGAAAGGTTGACTAAAGTTAAGGGGATCCCATTGTAACATGACCATTTGCTAACATCGTTTTGTCAATGGTCAATGTGTCTATTAATACTATGTCATGCTTTACTGTTGAATGGTTGGTGAAATTTTGCCGTAGAATATTAAAAATATAAAATGGCAGGGCAAGGATAAATTACTTACTTACTTCTGGTAATGCCAAATGTCGACAGCATTATAAATCAATTACACTTGGAATTTAGTGTATAGATTATGTCTCCATATTTATAGAAGTGTTGAGATTGCCTTGGGAAAAGGTTTATCGAAAAACAACCAAAATGATGCTTAAGCTCCAATTTAAGAGCTGTGAAGATAGATTGAAGGAGCATAGGTTATTCCCATTAGAGCAAAGCAAGCTAAGGGGATATAATAAAGGTATTTAAACTGAAGAAAGGAATTGATAAAAATGGAAATTACTAAGTTCTTTGTAGAAGAAATAGAATACAGACTAAGAGGCCAAGAAAACAAGATTAGCAAGAAAAGGTCAAACAATAAATTGGGTATAAAAGCTTCTCAAAAGATAATAAGCATAAAGGATACTACAGCTTGAAACAGTCAGTATGTTTTTTTTATTTTTCCAGTGGAGCTGATTTTGCTAAGTCACAAATGGGTTTAATCATCCGACCCAACACAGTAAAAATTCCATCACACTTCTTCATATAATTGTTTGTTAATCTTGTTTGTATTTTTATTTTTATTTAATTTTCTCTGGAGATTTTGAATGGAAAAGAACACAGGGTGGTATTAGTTCTCTCAAACAGATGTGGGATGACAAAAAATATATAATGTCGAAATGGTTTGCATAATAATATGCTCTGGTAAACGAGAGATACGTATTTTCCTAACAGGAGGGAATTAAAAGCAAATAACATCAAATATGAAAATTATAGTGAGACAAGATAAAAATGGGGAATGGGACAAAACTGTTTGTGTAATCTTCACAACCACTGCAGAATAACAATCAGCAAAGCCATGAGAATGCTGAACTCTACAACCAAAACCAGCAGAGTACAAGTCAGAGGAGAATATGCTCAAAAAGTCTAGCGTTCTGGTCATCATCATCATAGGCGGTCCCTTGAACGAGGATGACTTGCTTCCACATGAGTTCACAGATGTTTCAATGAAGGACCCGATGTTCCAGTCCTGAACTCCAATTGACGGGGTGGAAGATGCCTGTGCGTGGATTTTTTTAACGTGTGGTGACCGTTGCACATCAGCCACCACACGGGCTTGACAGGGCTAGGCCTTTATCCAGTGGCAAGGATTAACCAGGACGACTGGAGACCTGCTCTGCTGCACGGACCTAGTGCATACACATATCGCAGTGTGGGCTGGCCCGTGCTGCCCCTAGGCCCTCGGCTCTTCTGGGCCCTGTACCCTCATTCGCCGCACCTTGGCCCACAGTGTTCCAGGGCCCGGCGCTCCAGCTCTATTTATAGCCCCGACCTGTGGTGGTGTTCTCACACAGCATTCTGGTCAGAGCACACCTTGACTACCCTGTCTAGACAGGCACAAGGGAAACATTCAAGCACCAGAAGCAGTGCAGAGAAGAAGCAAGTTGTTCACTCAGGTTAGAGGTCCGAGTTATGAATAAGGACTGGAGAAAGCTGGGCTTTGAAGCCTTGAATAGAGAGATTTGAGAAATTATCTTACTGAGATAATCAAAATAGTAAAAAGATAAATCGAGAATTTTTATTTCAAATTGTAAGATTAGGACAAGGGAAGAATTTCAAACAACTTTTGGAACAATGTCAGGAGGATTTTCAAACAAGGCTGATCAAGACATTGAATGGACTTCCATGTGAATAGCTTCCCGAGACCAGTGCAGGCAAAATCCTTGGAAGCAGTCAAGCAGAAAATGAATGCTGTAATGATGGAGGGACTTTAGGGTCATTCTTGATTGTTGAACTAAAGTGGGCTGAATGGTTTTCCGTATCTTTAAAAATTTGATGAACATGGCCCAGACATTGCGGTCGGAGGCTTCTCGCGGGCAGATGCCTCCGACCTGAAAAATGTCCACAAATCTACCTGCTGGTCCTGGAGGTTCGTGGGCTTGCGGTCCTGGCCCTCGATGCAAAGGCCTTTATCGATGCACATGTATCCCAGGTGCGTAAGGGCTTCCTACGCATCAATGGGATCATGTGGGCCGGCCCAACCTATCGGCATAAGGGATCCCCATTCATACTTACGATAATTCCATATATACGGAGCTGCCATAACTATGAATGTGAATACCGCAAAATATACAGGAACACTGAAAATAACAAAAAAATCACAGAGTTCAAATGAATAAAAATGGAATTTAATTAATTATTTGAAACAAAAATTTAATTTTTGAAAAATAAATGTATATATTTTAAAGGATCTAAAAATAAACGTACCTTATTTGGCAGGATTTTAAATGTTTCAATAATTTTTTAAAGTGTATCTTTCTGTACTTCAAAAGACTTACATTGATAAATATAGGCCTTACGGATAATTCATAAGAATTTGAAGGACATTCGCTGGACAGGAGTTGAGCCCACCCACGAAGGCCCTTTACCTCCGCATGCATGCGATCTGTCCAAAATCTTTCGATCGCAGGTGCTGGGCTTAGGCACAAGAGCTTCGCATACCTAAACCCGAAACTTGCAGGGACCCCACAGGTGCGTGCGTACCTCATACATCATCATCACAGGCAATCCCTCAGAATCGAGGAAGACTTGCTTCCACTCTTAAAATGAGCCCTTAGGTGGCTGAACAGTCCAATATGAGAACCACAGTCCCTGTCACAGGTGGGACAGAGAGTCACTGAGGGAAAGGGAGGGTGAGACAGGTTTGCCACACGCTCTTTCCGCTGCCTGCGCGTGATTTCTGCATGCTCTCGGCGATGAGACTCGAAGTGCTCAGCGCCCTCCCGGATGCACTTCCTCCACTTTGGGTGGTCTTTGGCCAAGGACTCCCAGGTGTCAGTGGGGATGTTGCACATTATGGGAGGCTTTGAGGGTGTCCTTGTAATGTTTCCTCTGCTCACCTTTGGCTCATTTGCCGTGAAGTAGATCCGCATAGAGCACTTGCTTTGGGAGTCTCGTGCCTGGCATGTGGACAATGTGGTCTGCCCAGTGGAGCTGATCAAGTGTGGTCAGTGCTTCAATGCTGGGGATGTTGGCCTGGTCTAGGACGCTAATGTTGGTGGGTCTGTCCTCCCAGGGGATTTGTAGGATCTTGCGGACACATCGTTGGTGATATTTCTCCAGCAACTTGAGGTGTCTACTGTACATGGTCCATGTTTCTGAGCCATACAGGAAGGCGGTATTATTGCAGCCCTGTAGACCATGAGCTCGGTAGCAGACTTGACGCCTGGTCTTCAAACACTGTTTTCCTCAGGCGGCCGAAGGCTGCACTGGCGCACTGTTGGATCTCGTCGTCAATGTCTGCTCTTGTTGATAAGAGGCTCCCGAGATATGGGAAGTGGTCCACGTTGTCCAGGGCCGCGCCGTGAATCTTGATGACTTGGGGGGCAGTGCTGTGCGGCGAGGACAGGCTGGTGGAGGACCTTTGTCTTACGGATGTTTAGCATAAGGCCCATGCTTTCGTACGCCTCAGTAAATACATCGACTATGTTTTGGAGTTCAGCCTCTGAATGTGCACGGACGCAGGCGTCGGCCGCGTACTGTAGCTCGACGACAGGGGTTGGGGTGGTCTTGGACCTGGCCTGGAGACGGCGAAGGTTGAACAGGTTCCCACTGGTTCTGTAGTTTAGTTCCACTCTAGCGGGGAGCTTGTTGACTGTGAGGTGGAGCATGGCAGCGAGGAATATTGAGAAGAGGGTTGGGGCAATGACGCAGCCCTGTTTGACCCTGGTCCGGAAGTGGATTGGATCTGTAATGGATCCGTTGGTAAGGATCACGGCCTGCATGTCATCGTGAAGCAGGCGAAGGATGTTGACAAACTTTTGGGGTCATCCGAAAGGGAGGAGGACACTCCATAGACCCTCACGGTTGACAGTGTCAAAGGTTTTAGATAGATCGAAGAAGGCCATGTACAAGGGCTGGTGCTGTTCACTGCATTTTTCTTGCAGCTGTTGCGCTGCAAAAATCATGTCCGTTGTGCCCCGTAGGGGACGAAATCCGTACTGTGACTCCGGGAGCAGCTCCTCAGCCACAGGGAGAAGACGGTTGAGGAGAACTCGAGCGAACAACTTTCCCAGTGGCTGATAGCAGGGAGATTCCTCTGTAGTTGCCGCAATCGGACTTGTCCCCCTTTTTTAAAGATGGTCACGATTACTGCATCCCGGCATGCTCTCCTCCCTCCAGACGGGAGAGATGAGGTCATGTTTTCGCACCAAGACCTGATTACAGTGCGACCAACTCACTTCTCCTCAAGGTATGGACAGGTACAAATTTCCCTCTGACATTTTACTCAGTGACTATAATTTATTTGTGAACCTGGATAGTGAGTTTTGACAGGCTATTGGACAATAAAGAGCACAGTAAAGCCTGATCGTGTTCTCATTGATGTACGCACGTTGAGAGAGATTTGGGTCTCGAACCAAAAACCAAACTCAGGCCCATATCTCGTTCCTCTATTGGTGCCCCAGCTGAAATAATATAACCCACACAGCCCGGTCAACCCTGGAACCGCCCTGGTTTGTTTGGCTACTCGATGGTTAAATTCACTGAGTGATCTGGTGGGATCTCATTGTTTCCTTTTTCTGTATTCTTCCCTCTCTCAAAGAACGTGTCTCTACTCAAGAATCTATAACTAAGGCTCATTCTATTCTGCTCAACTGATCGCTCAAAACGAAAATAGAAACGATCCAAAAGAACTGAAGAGAAAGGAGAAACGATACAGAATGATACAAAGAATGAATTAGAAGGAAACCAGCACACAATCTCAACCAGACTGTAAATGACAGAAAAATATTATTAAGATACGATTGTGAGATAAACTTGAAACCTGAAAAATTCAATTTTCAAGGAATGCAGTGAACTATAATTAATAGCTTTATTATTTGCCATACTTAGTTACACTGATGTATTAACTTCCTCCTTCCAAAGTCCCATGCAATCATTCTCGTGCATTTGTTCGATACACGTTATATTTGTTATTTTTATAAATATATATATTGGGATTGACTGTTCAGAATAATCACAGATGGGAATGACAAACAATGCTGCTTCAAAGAGTTAACCTAATTTTCCCATCAACTACTTTGTACCCAAGAGATGCGAAACAGAATTTCTTTCTTCCAAAATATTATGGATCAGGGAAAACATTTACCATAAAAATTGTAAAGTTAGTTCACTCAACATTTTTCATCTTCTCAGATGTTTTAAAAAGACTTTGTACATTATTAATAAAATGACGTTATTTGCTGCAGCATTGCTCACAGGTATATGGACCTGTTGAGTGGAGCATGAGTGAGTGAGGGAGCACCCAGTGGGACATCTGCATGAATGTGGACTGGTCAGTGATTCACCATCGTCTAATCTACACTGCCCTTTTACATTGAACGGGCCAACATCCCCAGCATTGAAGCACTGACCACACTTGATCAGCTCCACTGGGCAGGCCACATTGTCTGCATGCCAGACACGAGACTCCCAAAGCAAGCGCTCTACTCGGAACTCCTTCACGGCAAACGAGCCAAAGGTGGGCAGCGGAAACGTTACAAGGACACGCTCAAAGCCTCCCTGATAAAGTGCAACATCCCCACTGACACCTGGGAGTCCCTGGTCAAAGACTGTCCTAAGTGGAGGAAGTGCATCCGGGAGGGCGCTGAGCACCTCGAGTCTCATCGCCGAGAGCATACAGAAATCAAGTGCAGACAGCGGAAAGAGCATGTGGCAAACCAGTCCCACCCTTCCTTTCCCTGAACGACTGTCTGTCCCACCTGTGACAGGGACTGTGGCTCTCGTATTGGACTGTTCAGCCACATTTTAAAAGTGGAAGCAAGTCTTCCTCGATTCCGAGGGACTGCCTATGATGATGATGATTTACATCCTTTCATCCAAACCATTAGAAACACCAGATAGGTCAACAGAACCTGTTATTCATGACCTATTCTGTCACTTTTCTAAACATGTCTGTTTTCCAGTTGTATTGAAGAATAATCTTACCAATAGAGTTCTCTCGCCATCACAACTTATGTTTGCAGCAGTTTATTTTTAGCAATCTGGTCCCGACACTGCTTTTCCCACTTACAGTTCAATCTTAGCAGTAAATGCACTTGGAAAGTACTGTATTAATACTGTGGGCAGCAACCTGATTCAGTAGTGGACCTCCTGAGGGCAAAGGTCACACAGCAAGAGGTCATTCAAAATACTGCACTCAGAGGCAGTGTGGGTCAGAGAATCAGGGCCGCAGTGATGTAGCTCCATCTCCAATCCACACTCTGAGTAGATTCAAAACTGAAAATGTTGGAGATACTCCGCAAAGTTAACGGGGGGAAAATTGTGGTCGGAGGCTTCATTCGTACGAACGCCTCCGAGCAAAAAAAATCAACCAAAGTACCTGGTAGTCCCGGAGGAATGTAGGATCCCGATCGGAGGCCTAGAGTCGCTGCACACCACCCAGGGAGACGTCATTCACGTACGATATAATCGGCATCACGGAGACATGGCTCCAGGGGACCAATGCTGGGAACTCAACATCCAGGGGTATTCAACATTCAGGAAGGAGAGACAGAAAGGAAAAGGAGGTGGGGTAGCGCTGCTGGTTAAGGAGGAAATTAACGCAATAGTAAGAAAGGACATTAGCTTGGATGATGTGGAATCTATATGGATGGAGCTGCGGAATACCAAAGGGCAGAAAACGCTAGTGGGAGTTGTGTACAGACTACCAAACAGTAGTAGTGAGGTTGGGGATGGCATCAAACAGGAAATTAGGGATGCATGCAATAAAGGTACAGCAGTTATCATGGGCGACTTTAATCTACATATAGATTGAGCTAACCAAACTGGTAGCAATATAGGGGAGGAGGATTTCCTGGAGTGTATTAGGGACGGTTTTCTCGACCAATATGTCGAGGAACCAACTTGGGAGCTGGCCATCCTAGACTGGATGATGTGTAGTGAGAAAGGACTAATTAGCAATCTTGTTGTGCAAGGCCCTTTGGGGTAGAGTGACCATAATATGGTAGAATTCTTTATTAGGATGGAGAGTGACACAGTTAATTCAGAGACTAGGGTCCTGAACTTAAGGAAAGGTAACTTAGATGGTATGAGACATGAATTGGCTAGAATAGACTAGCAAATGATACTTAAAGGGTTGACGGTGGATAGACAATAGCAAACATTTAAAGATCACATGGATGAACTTCAACAATTGTGCATCCCTTCTGGAGTAAAAAATAAAATGGGGAAGGTGACTCAATCGTGGCTAACAAGGGAAATTAAGGATAGTATTAAATCCAAGGAAGAGTCATATAAATTGACCAGAAAAAGCAGAAAACCTGAGGACTGGGAGAAATTTAGAATTCAGCAGAGGAGGACAAAGGATTTAATTGGGAGGGGGAAAATAGAGTATAAGAGTAAGCTTGCTGGGAACATAAAAACTGACTGCAAAAGCTTTGATAGATACATGAAGAGAAAAAGATTATGAAGACAAATGTAGGTCCCTTGCAGGCAGATTCAGGTGAATTTATAATGGGGAACAAAGAAATGGCAGACCAGTTGAACAAATACTTTGGTTCTGTCTTTACGAAGGAAGACATAAATAACCTTCTGGAAGTACTAGGGGACCGAGGGTCGAGTGAGGAGGAGGAACTAATATATATCTTTATTAGTCAGGAAATTGTGTTAGGGAAATTGATGCGATTAAATCCCCGGGGCCTGATAGTCTGCATCCCAGAGTACTTACGGAAGTGGCCCTAGAAATAGTGGATGCATTGGTGATCATTTTCCAACAGTCTATTGACTCTGGATCAGTTCCTAGGGACTGTAGGGTAGCTAATTTAACACCAGTTTTTAAAAAAGGAGGGAGTGAGAAAATGGGTAATTATAGACCGGTTAGCCTGACATCGGTAGTGGAGAAAATGTTGGAATCAATTATTAAAGATGAAATAGCAGCGCATTTGGAAAGCAGTGACAGGATCAGTCCAAGTCAACATGGATTTATGAAAAGGAAATCATGCTTGACAAATGTTCTGGAATTTTTTGAGGATGGAACGAGTAGAGTGGACAAGGGAGAACCAGTGGATGTGATGTATTTGGGCTTTCAAAAGGCTTTTGACAAGGTCCCACACAAGAGATTGGTGTGCAAAATTAAAGCACATGGTATTGGGGGTAATGTACTGAAGTGGATAGAGAACTGGTTGGCAGACAGGAAGCAGAGAGTCGGGATAAACGGGTCCTTTTCAGATTGGCAGGGAGTGACTAGTTGGATGCCGCAGGGCTCAGTGCTGGGACCCAGCTATTTACAATATACATTAATAATTTGGATGAAGGAATTGAGTGTAATATCTCCAAGTTTGCAGATGACACTAAACTGAGTGGCGGTGTGAGCTGTGAGGAGGATGCTCAGAGGCTGCAGGGTGACTTGGACAGGTTAGGTGAGTGGGCAAATGCATGGCAGATGCAGTATTAATATGGATAAATGTGAGGTTATCCACTTTGGTGGCAAAAACACGAAGGCAGAGTATTATCTGAATGGCGGCAGATTAGGAAAAGGGAAGTGCAACAAGACCTGGGTGTCATGGTACATCAGTCATTGAAAGTTGGCATGCAGGTACAGCAGGCGGTGAAGAAGGCATATGGTATGTTGGCTTTCATAGCTAGGTGTTTTGAGTATAGGAGCAGGAAGGTCTTCCTGCAGTTGTACAGGGCCTTGGTGAGGCCTCACCTGGAACATTGTGTTCAGTTTTGGTCTCCTAATCTGAGGAAGAACATTCTTGCTATTGAGGGAGTGCAGCGAAGGTTCACCAGACTGATTCCCAGGATGGCTGAACTGACATATGAAGAGAGACTGGATCGACTGGGCCTTTATTCACTGCCGTTTAGAAGGATGAGAGGGGACCTCATAGAAACATATAAAATTCTGACGGGACTGGACAGGTTAGATGCAGGGAGAATGTTCCCGATGTTGGGGAAGTCCAGAACCAGGGGACACAGTCTAAGGATAAGGGGTAAGCCATTTAGAACTGAGATGAGGAGAAACTTCTTCACTCAGTGAGTTGTTAACCTGTGGAATTCTCTACCACAGAAAGTTGTTGAGGCCAGTTCGTTAGATATATTCAAAAGCGAGTTAGATATGGCCCTTACAGCTAAAGGAATCAAGGGGTATGGAGAGAAAGCAGGAAAGGGGTGCTGAGGTGAATGATCAGCCATGATCTTGTTGAATGGTGGTGCAGGCTCAAAGGGCCGAATGGCCTACTCCTGCACCTATTTTCTATGTTTCTATATTCATGCTGGAGTCCCATGGGTCTGAACCACCAATGAAGTATTCTCATTGATAAAAATGCGAACTCAGTTTGTACGAGTTCCCATTACTATCAATGAGTATAATCCCCAAAAACACCCAAACACAGCATAATAAATAAATAAAACACCTCACATATTTAAAATTAATTGAAATTAAAGTTAATTAAATGTTTTAGAAAAAAATATATTTTTGGGGAGTTTTTTTTAATGTGTTTTAATAGGGTTAAAAATAAACTTACATTAATGGTCAGGGTTGTTAATACAAATATGATTGCTTAAATTACATCTTTCTATGTTTTAAAAGTGTTACGCTGGTAAAAGTAAGCTATGCGCCTGTTTTCACCAGGCATAATAGTTTGAAGGACATTCGCTGGGCATGAGTTGGGCAAATAGCCCGATCTCTCCCACGCGGATGTCCTTCTCCCAGGGATGCGGAGGATCTGTCTAGAGAAATCTTAACAGATCAAAAAAACCGTTTTTCGATGCATGTGCATCGCGGCCCGAGAACCAGAGTTTGCGAGGCCTTGCCGGGTCTGTGCACACTTTGTACAGACCCGGCAAGGCCAGAATTTTCAGCACAACGTTTCAGCTTACTGACCTGTCGTCAGATTCTGAGTGTAATTTGCCTGCCAGGAGCATACTATGGGCAAATTATCCCTGGACAAAAGTCCTGTGAGGCGGTACTGTGCAGCTGCACACTTGCCCAAAGCCAGGAAAACACTCATTATTCATGCACAGAAATGGTAAAAGAATAATCACACGTGCATAAAAACAAGCCGTGTGTTATGGTCATGAGCGTGTGCACCAGAGGGACAAGCCGCAATGAAAGGCAAAGATTGCACAAATGTCAAGATATAAAAAATACTGCAATCTAGGGTTCAGCACCAAGGACAGAGCAGAATGCAACCACAATGCGCAGAGAGAGGGGAGGTATGCGCTCAGTAAAATTGTTTGAGGCAATTGAAGAGGGGATGGTTCATTTCATCGATAATTGGATTTAAAAAAAAAGTCTTGATTTTTAAAATATATTTGTCAGTACAGAATAAGAGGGGAACCACCATAATCATTCAAAGGATATGAATAAATACTTGTCAGAGATTGAATTAGTTCCTTTTTTCAAATGGGAATTGTTCAGCTCTTTTGATAGGTGCAATACTTAATGATTACTTTTTTTTTTAAATGAATTTGAAATGCAATAAAAATCAGCTGATCAACAAGTTTACAGGCATATTGAACACTTTGAGTGCTATGCAAAAAAGCCAAACAAATATTTTAAATTACATATTCCAATCACAACATTGTGACAATGAGATGTATTACGTTCTCATTCACCGTTATACCAGTGACAACTGAGAGTATTTGAAGAATGTAAATGCAACAGTTGCCATTCCTTAAAGTGTATATATTAGATATAAAGTCATTTTATTGAAGTTTATCATATGCTGGTACATGTACAGCGTTCCGGAGTTCGGAATCCATACTGTTCCGAAATCCAGACACCGGGATGTCCGTGGCGGAGTTGGTCAGGATGTGAAAATGTTCCGAAATCCGATTTCCCCAGACCCCGGCCAAACCTGCCCCCCTTACCTCCCCACCCCACCCCCCACCCTCCTTCCCACCCCCACCTACACAAGCATTTCCAGACTCGGGACGTCGGAAAGATGTTGCGAAGTCCGGAAATATATGAACCTGCCGCTCGGGCGTTTCCGGATTCGGGACGTCATAAAGACATTCCGAAGTCCGGAAATGCACAGAATCCAGAGTGGCCTCAGTCCCTAGGCTTGTGGATTCTCACTGCTGTTCCTGTATATTTAAATTTGAGTACAGAATTCAGAATGAGCACTTTCACTTCAAGTTGTTCCTACAATACATTTGTACTTGCAATCCATTTTCCCTATTCATTTTGAAAACAAGGTACTCTGGAGGACTAACGTTTGCAAATTTCCCGCACTAGCCATGGAGATCACCTGATGAACTTGTCTTTCTCTGATCAGTGAATGCCAACAGCTAATAAAAAAACTGAGCAATTTATTTCAAAACTGTTCATAAAAAGACTATTGACAGTCAAGAATACTCTGCCAGCTATATGAAGCAATTTTCTTCAGCATCTGGCTCGTTTGCTGCTTGTCTCTTTACATAGACCATTTCCTTATCAATGAGCTGTGACATGTGCATGCTAAGATGTTTCGGCCCAAAATGTTATAAATCTGCATTAAATAATACAATTTAATGATGAATTTTTACTACTAGCTGGAGATTATATTTTCATTTCCCAAGGCTGCCTTCAGGTTGCTTCAAGAATTGAGTCTCTGGTATTGTGTAGCAGTTAACTCATCCTATTATTTGTGTTGCATAATAGTCAGACCAGCTTCTTAATGTAATGACTGAAACAAATGAAATGAACACATCAACAACTGGGGTATAAATGCAAGAGTAAACCACAGGCAGGATATTTCCACAGTGTGAAGAGTATTGTTTAGATGTACGTGGATCGCACTCAATGGAGAAACCATCGGTTTTAACGAGCAAAACTCTTGCTTTTAATAAAAGGGGTGGTGCAGCTCTACACATTCAAAGAGTGGATTCTGGTTAACCTGTCGTTTGTGGTCAATTAGTTGTGTTCGTAATTATCAGTTTATATGGGCAGCAGTCCTCAAATATCTATTTTCCATTTGCTATCAAATATGTACAGAATACTTACCATACAAATTTCAGGAAACTTCTCCAAACATTCAGTAGGATAGTACAACTAACAACATTTTTAAATATAACTGAGCAGACATTTAATGGAAACTGGTGTAGTAAATTTGAAACTATAATTGCTTAGAATTAGTTTATTAACAGGTAGGAATTCAAGCCAGTCACTTTTGAATAAAGCTAGCTTCCTCGTACGATCTGTCTCAATGTTACAGACTGCAGTGGGTACCCATTTAAGTAATGTACAGTTTGCGTATTCAACCCCAGTGACTTTTGTTCTTAGCCTTTGGACTCCAAGAGGCTTTGATTGACAGTAACCTCAGGCCAAAGAGCAGTTCTCAACAGCATGAATACACATGCATTGCTGAACTCGACTGCGATACAAAATTTTAAATAACTTGAAAACAGATGGTGTGAAAAACATCATGTTTTGTTGCAGAGGAATTCTTTAAGTCTGACTTGTACAATGAGAAATTGAAACAGCAGAGCAAATTTGAGTTACGATAGCATTAAACTATTTCATTCTTGAAGGACAAATACCTGTCCTTCAATAGTAACTTTAAATGCAGTTGTGAAATACTTCTCCACATTTCCTCCCACTTGATAATTGCAAGTGCTCTGTGATATGAAGCTCATATTTTGCTAGAAACAGCACTGTCAGATCAAAGATGACATCGTTTTCACCTACAAGTCTCTGTTAATCACAATCAGCAGCATTTTATTAAATATCTGATTGAAGGGCAGCTTCCCACTCAAGCAGTTCGAATAGTCGACTCCGAACCAAAGATCTGTGAATTCGAGAACCAAATATGCCTGTCACTTCAACTTATTCTCAAGTGGTTGAGTTTTATTTGTTCCCAGCCACAACATAGGGTGAATTGCTGGATGGAGATATGGCATTATTCCTCAGGAAGATGCAATGTGACATCAATCAGGAAACTCTGTCAACCATCGGTCAGTCACATGGATCGCTGTACAGAATTCTGCAGCCCAGATTATCCCATTCACTATTAAGGGGAATGTCTCGTGGCAAGTTGCAATGCTCAATGAGAATATTGAGGATAATCTGATTGAACCAAAAAAAGAACATCAATTGCATTTTTTTTAATAAAATACACATTTCTCTTCTTTTTAAGGCTGCAGCACATTATTCTTCAAGTGACAAGGAAGAGAAGGTCTGTTGTGGATATCTCGATAACCACCATCAATGGAAGTCTATGAATTACATTGAATTACATCAGATTTACACAGCACAGAAACAGGCCATTCGACCCAACAGGTTTATAGTTTCTGATTATGCTCCACACGAGCCTCCACTTTATCTCACCCTATCGACATATCCTTCTATTCCTTTCTCACTCATCTACTTATCCAGCTAACCCATGAATGTATCCATGCTATACGTCTCAACCACTGCCTGTGGTGACGAGTTCTACATTCTCACCACTCTCTGAGTGAAGACATTTCTCCGGATTCCTTATTGGAATATATCTTATATTTATGGCCCCTAGTTTTGGTCTACTCTACTTCTACCCCATCTAAACCCTTCATAATTTTTAAGACTTCTATCAGGTCACCTCTCTGTCTTCTCCTTTCGAGAGGAAAGAGCTGCAGCTTATACAGTCTTTCCTGATACCTGTGGTTGTACCTCCTCAACAACAACAACTTAAATTTAACATAGTAAAACTTCCCAAGGAGCTTCACAGGAGCATTATCGAGCAAAATTTGACATTGTGCCACCTAAGGAGATATTAGGAAAGATGACCAAAAGCATGGTCAAAGAGATAGGTTTTAAGGAGCGTCTTAAAGGAGGAGAGAGGTGGAGGTGGAGAAGTTTGGGGATGGAATTCTCGAGCTTAGAGCCTCGGCAGTTGAAGGCACGGGTCCCAGTGTTGGAGTGGTTAAAATAAGGGGTGCGTAAGAGGCCAGAGTTGGAGGAGTGCAGAGATCTCAGAGGTTTGTAGGGCTGGAGGAGGTTACAGAGATAGCGAGGACCACTCTTATCATACTTGTAAATCATTTTTTGCAATTTCTCCAGTGCTTCTACATTCTTTTTATAACATGGAAACGAGAACTGTGCACAGTACTCTAACAGAATAGCAGGCAAGAGAAATCAATTAAGGAGAAGTTCAGTTTTTCTCTATTCAACATGCACAATTTAGCACTGAAGTGACATATTTTGAGCGCTTTATATTGGAAGTACAATTCTCAATCTGCTTGATCTACTGTACAATCAACTACATCACTTTATTTATTCCGCCCCATCCAAGAAACACATGGCTCCAACTTCATCTCAATCTTTGGAATTCTCTACCTGAAAGGGATGTGGATGCTGTGCCATTGGGTATATTCAAGGCTGAAATAGATAGAATTTTGGACTCTAGGGGAAGCAAGGGATAGGGAGATCGGGTGGGATAGTGGAGTTGAGGTCGTAGATCAGTCATGATCTTATTGAATTGGGGCAGCGAGCTCGAAGGGTCATATGACCTACTCCTGCTCCTAATTCTTATGTTCAACATCATGGCTACAATATTAGAGCAGAAACTGGGTACTCTGCAACAAGTGGCTCACCGCGACTTCTCAAAGTCTCTCCACCATCAGGAAGGTGATGGAATGCTCACCAATCATGTGTGGGTGCATCTACAACACTAAAACTCATCTTCAATCGTGACAAAGCAATTCACTTGATCAAGTGCCCTTTGAACTGGCCTCCCTGTCCGTTTGTAGCTGCAGTACGTACAATCGAATGGCTGGGGTGCAGCAACTCACAAAGGTCACTTTGACAGCACCAGCCTCCCCTGCAATCTCTCATCATAGGCAGTCGTTGAGGGTGGGTGGGACAGGTTTGTCGCAATCTCTATCAGCAAGAGGGGCAGCAGCAATGTAATGGGAACACCGACATCCCCAAGTTCCCTGCCAAACGAAACATCTGATTCAGATATATCACTTTTCCTGGATCATTGCTCGGTCAATTTCCTGGAATTCCCCACCAAACACAATTGTGGAAGGACCATCACCACAAAAACTGCAGCAGCTCAAGGAAATGATCTACCAATAGCTTCTCAGGGCAACTAAGCAAGACAATAAATGCAACCTTGCCAGCGGCACCTATACCCCAAGAACAAATGAAAGCAACTTAGGGAGTCACCTGCATAGTCAGAGCAGCATGACAGCACCTGCAAGGTCGTATCAGCAACCCCTAACTCAATCCTGGCTGGTAAGGTCAAGTGAAAGTCAGCAATGCATCACTATTATCCTTCTTGGAGACTGTCATGTATGTATGCTTGGTGTTACTAGCCACCAGGTGGCGTGACTGTTGGAGGTCATTGGGTTGTACGCACGCTTGTGCGGCCAAGGTATAAAAGGCAAGCCATCATATAATGTAATCACTTTGGGTCCTAATAAAGCAGAGCCAGGTTTGTACCTGTGTTAGGTTACAGTATTCAGTCTATCGAGTTATTACATACATAACAAAGACCAATTAAAATGCAGTGTTAAACTATCCTTCCACCAATGTGGAGATTATCAACTTCTCTGTCTACCCTTCCTGCTGTAGACCGATAAAAAAAATCCAGTAAAACCATCTGCTCTTGTTGCATTTCTTACTTGTTTTTACGAACAGTTGTCTAAATAGTGTTCTGGTCTAACTGAAAGCTGTGCTAGGCCAGTCATTCCAAACCTACAAGGCATGGGGTCTGTACAGATGGGACATGATTAGAGACTTGGCGTCTCTAGCAGGAAAAGCACACAAAATTCTGATCCAAATCTCGAATCTTGTTTTCACAGCGTTAGGAGTAGAGGAGGTTGGATTTTGTCTCTGGTTGATTGGCACCCCATCCACCACCTTAAACATTCATTCCATCCACCATTGGCGCACCGTGGCTGCAGTGTGTGCCATCTACAAAATGTACGGCAACAACTCACCAAGGCTTCTTCAAAAGCACCTCCCAAACCCGCGACCTCTACCACTGAGAAGGACAAAGGCAGCAGGCACATGGGAACACCACCACCTCCAAGCTTCACTCCAAGTCACACACCATTCTGATTGGATTTCAATGATCCCCGCCAGTTCCAGTAATTCTCAATTCCGCAAAGAAGTTGTAACCAAGATCTGTGAGTTAGTAAAATCCAACCTGCACCCTAGACACGTCAGGAGGACTGCTTTGTCAGTTGAAGTGAAGGTTACAGCTGCACTATCATTCTATGCAGCAGGATGGTTCCAGGCCACAACTGGGGATGTGTGTGTCATTTCTCAACATGCAACACATATTTGCATTCAGCAGGTGACTGCTGCACTATATGCCCAGAGGAATGACTAGATAAAGTTCCCCATGACCGCCCAGACAATGCGTGAAAGAGTTGTGGGCTTCTCCAGGATTGCAGGCTTCCCAAAGGCACGGGGCTGCATTGATTGTACCCACATCGCCTTACGAACACCTTTGGAGGATTCCGAGATGTACAGGAACAGAAAAGGCTCCCACTCCGTTAATGTGCAGCTCGTGTGTGACGACAGGCACCACATCATGTCAGTTGATGCAAGATACCCTAGGAGCACCTATGATGCATTCATCCTACGTGAGAGCTTTATATCAGCCATGTTTCATCAGCAGCCAGAAGGGCAGAGCTGGCTACTGGGAGACAAAGGGTACGGCCTCGCCACCTGGCTCATGACGCCCCCACACATAACCCGGATGCAAGCTGATCGGGAATACAACATGTCGCACATTGTGATGCGGAGCATAATAGAGAGGACCACTGGCATCTTCAAACAGCGTTTCCGATGTCAGGACCATTCCGGAGGCTACTTGCAATACTCCCGAGAGATTGTCAGTCAGTTCACTGTTCTATGCTGCATGCTGCATAACTTAGCCATCATGAGGCAGCAGCAGCTGGTAGTGGAAGACCCACCTGAGGTGAGAGAGGCTGATGATGAGGAGGAAGATGCAGGTGATGAGGAGGAGGAAGATGAGGAAGCCACCTGAACACGGAGCATGACGGCGGAGGAGGGCAGGCCGTCGTGCCCCTTTAACGATTGCTCGAGCCTTGTGCCAGCAGCTCATCCGTGAACGCTTTACTGCCTGAAGGCTCAGCGGCAACTATTCCACATGGACCATGTTTACTGTATGGACCTGTTCCGTAATGTTGTGTTGTGTTAATAATGGAACAAATAATGGAAATTATTCAGTGAGGCGGCGGCAGTTGGAGCAGCACGAGTCCGGGGTTGGAGAGGCGTGGCTTGTGCAGCTACAGGGAGAAGGCAAAAAAGAAGTAGAAAGAAACAGAAGGGTGATGTCACAGCCAAGGGGGTGATTGGCTGGTGATTGGTGAGTAGTTTTCTTTTCTTTTTTCTCTTCTATAACAGTGAGTAAACTTTAGCATTGTTGTTGCCTATCTAAGGGTTAAGTCATGGCAGGAGAGCTCGGTCACGTGTTATGCTCCTCCTGTACCATGTGGGAACTCAGGGACGACTCCAGTGTCCCTGAAACTATGTGTGCAGGAAGTGTATCTGCCTCCAGCTCCTGACGGACCGCGTTGCAGAGTTGGAGCTGAGGGTGGATTCACTCTGGAGCATCCACGATGCTGAGAATGACGTGAGTAGCACGTGTAGTGAGTTGGTCTTACCACAGGTGAAGGTTCCACAGCCAGATAGGGAATGGAAGACCAGCAGGAAGAGCAGTGCAAGGGGGGTGGTGCAGGGGTCCCCTGTGGTCGTCCCCCTGCAAAACAGATACACTGCTTTGGTTACTGTTGAGGGAGATGACTCATCGGGGGAGGGCAGCAGCGGCCAGGTTCATGGCACCGTGGCTGGCTCTGTTGCACAGGAGTGCGGGAAAAAGAGTGGGAGAGCGATAGTGATAGGGGATTCAATTGTAAGGGGAATAGATAGGTGTTTCTGCGGCCGCAACCGAGACTCCAGGATGGTATGTTGCCTCCCTGGTGCAAGGGTCAAGGATGTCTCGGAACGGGTGCAGGACATTCTAAAAAGGGAAGGAGAACAGCCAGTTGTCGTGGTGCACATTGGTACGAACGACATAGGTAAAAAAAAGGGATGAGGTCCTACGAAACTAATTTAAGGAGCTAGGAGCTAAATTAAAAAGTAGGACCTCAAACATCTCAGGATTGCTACCAGTGCCACGTGCTAGTCAGAGTAAGAATCGCAGGATAGCGCAGATGAATACGTGGCTTGAACAGTGGTGCAGCAGGGAGGGATTCAAATTCCTGGGGCATTGGAACCGGTTCTGGGGGAGGTAGGACCAGTACAAACCAGACGGTCTGCACCTGGGCAGGACCGGAACCAATGTCCTAGGGGGAGTGTTTGCCAGTGCTGTTGGGGAGGAGTTAAACTAATATGGCAGGGGGATGGGAACCAATGCAGGGAGACAGAGGGAAACAAAAAGGAGACAACAACAAAAGACAGAAAGGAGATGAGGAAAAGTGGAGGGCAGAGAAACCCAAGACAAAAAATAAAAAGGGCCACTGCACAGAAAAATTCTAAAAGGACAAAGGGTGTTAAAAAAACAAGCCTGAAAGCTTTGTGTCTTCATGCAAGGAGTATCCGTAATAAGGTGGATGAATTAACTGTGCAAATAGATGTGAACAAATATGATGTGATTGGGATTATGGAGACATGGCTCCAGGATGATCAGGGCTGAGAACTCAACATCCAAGGGTATTCAACATTCAGGAAGGATAGAATAAAAGGAAAAGGAGGTGGGGTAGCATTGCTGGGTAAAGAGGAGATTAATGCAATAGTTATAATGGACATTAGCTTGGATGATGTGGAATCTATATGGGTAGAGCTGCAGAACACCAAAGGGCAAAAAACGTTATTGGGAGTTGTGTACAGACCTCCAAACAGTAGTACTGATGTTGGGGAGGGCATCAAACAGGAAATTAGGGGTACATGCAATAAGGGTGCAGCTGTTATAATGGGTGACTTTAATATGCACATAGATTGGGCTAACCAAACTGGAAGCAATACGGTGGAGGAAGATTTCCTGGAGTGCATAAGGGATAGTTTTCGAGACCAATATGTCGAGGAACCAACTAGGGGGGAGGCCATCTTAGACTGGGTGTTGTGTAATGAGAGAGGATTAATTAGCAAACCCGTTGTGCGAGGCCCCTTGGGGAAGAGTGACCATAATATGGTGGAATTCTGCATTAGGATGGAGAATGAAACAGTAAATTCAGAGACCATGGTCCAGAACTTAAAGAAGGGTAACTTTGAAGGTATGAGGCGTGAATTGGCTGGGATTGATTGGCGAATGATACTTAAGGGGTTGACTGTGGATGGGCAATGGCAGACATTTAGAGACCGCATGGATGAACTACAACAATTGTACATTCCTGTCTGTCGTAAAAATAAAAAAGGGAAGGTGGCTCAACCGTGGCTATCTCGGGAAATCAGGGATAGTATTAAAGCCAAGGAAGTGGCATACAAATTGGCCAGAAATAGCAGTGAACCTGGAGACTGGGAGAAATTTAGAACTCAGCAGAGGAGGACAAAGGGTTTGATTAGGGCAGGGAAAATGGAGTACGCGAAGAAGCTTGCAGGGAACATTAAGACGGATTGCAAAAGTTTCTGTAGATATGTAAAGAGAAAAAGGTTAGTAAAGACAAACGTAGGTCCCCTGCAGTCAGAATCAGGGGAAGTCATAACGGGGAACAAAGAAATGGCGGACCAATTAAACAAGTACTTTGGTTCGGTATTCACTAAGGAGGACACTAGCAACCTTCCGGATATAAGAGGGGTCAGAGGGTCTAGTAAGGAGGAGGAACAGAGGGAAATCCTTATTAGTCGGGAAATTGTGTTGGGGAAATTAATGGGATTGAAGGCCGATAAATCCCCAGGGCCTGATGGACTGCATCCCAGAGTACTTAAGGAAGTGGCCTTGGAAATAGCAGATGCATTGACAGTCATTTTCCAACATTCCATTGACTCTGGATCAGTTCCTATCGAGTGGAGGGTAGCCAATGTAACCCCACTTTTTAAAAAAGGAGGGAGAGAGAAAACGGAATTATAGACCGGTGAGCCTGACATCGGCAGTGGGTAAAATGATGGAATCAATTATTAAGGATTTCATAGCAGCGCATTTGGAAAGAGGTGACATGATAGGTCCAACTCAGCATGGATTTGTGAAAGGGAAATCATGCTTGATAAATCTTCTCGATTTTTTGAGGATGTTTCCAGTAGAGTGGACAAGGGAGAACCAGTTGATGTGGTATATTTGGACTTTCAGAAGGCTTTTGACAAGGTCCCACCCTCGAGATTAATGTGCAAAGTTAAAGCACATGGGATTGGGGGTAGTGTGCTGACATGGATTGAGAACTGGTTGTCAGACAGGAAGCAAAGATAGGAGTAAATTAGTACTTTTCAGAATGGCAGGCGGTGACTAGTGGGGTACCGCAAGGTTCTGTGCTGGGACCCCAGCTGTTTACACTGTACATTAATGATTTAGACAAGGGGATTAAATGTAGTATCTCCAAATTTGCGGATGACACTAAGTTAGGTGGCAGTGTGAGCTGCGAGGAGGATGCTATGAGGCTGCAGAGCGACTTGGATAGGTTATGTGAGTGGGCAAATGCATGGCAGATGAAGTGCAATGTGGATAAATGTGAGGTTTTCCACTTTGGTGGTAAA
The DNA here is from genome assembly GCF_044704955.1 of Pristiophorus japonicus. NCBI lineage: Eukaryota > Metazoa > Chordata > Chondrichthyes > Pristiophoridae > Pristiophorus > Pristiophorus japonicus. The sequence continues at coordinate 6,178,662 of NC_091988.1, read as the reverse complement.
AATAGAGAGACAGACTATTATCTGAATGGTGACAGATTAGGAAAAGGGAAGGTGCAACGAGACCTGGGTGTCATGGTACATCAGTCATTGAAGGTTGGCATGCAGGTACAGCAGGCGGTTAAGAAAGCAAATGGCATGTTGGCCTTCATAGCGAGGGGATTTGAGTACAGGGGCAGGGAGGTGTTGCTACAGTTGTACAGGGCCTTGGTGAGGCCACACCTGGAGTATTGTGTACAGTTTTGGTCTCCTAACCTGAGGAAGGACATTCTTGCTATTGAGGGAGTGCAGCGAAGGTTCACCAGACTGATTCCCAGGATGGCGGAACTGACCTATCAAGAAAGACTGGATCAACTGGGCTTGTATTCACTGGAGTTCAGAAGAATGAGAGGGGCCCTCATAGAAACGTTTAAAACTCTGATGGGTTTGGACAGGTTAGATGCAGGAAGAATGTTCCCAATGTTGGGGAAGTCCAGAGCCAGGGGTCACAGTCTAAGGATAAGGGGTAAGCCATTTAGGACCGAGATGAGGAGAAACTTCTTCACCCAGAGAGTGGTGAACCTGTGGAATTCTCTACCACAGAAAGTTGTTGAGGCCAATTCACTAAATATATTCAAAAAGGAGTTAGATGTAGTTCTTACTACTCGGGGGATCAAGGGGTATGGTGAGAAAGCAGGAATGGGGTACTGAAGTTGCATGTTCAGCCATGAACTCATTGAATGGCGGTGCAGGCTAGAAGGGCCGAATGGCCTGCTCCTCCACCTAGAAACATAGAAACACATAAAATAGGTGCAGGAGTAGGCCATTCAGCCCTTCTAGCCTGCACCGCCATTCAATGAGTTCATGGCTGAACATTTGCTGCACTCACTCAATAGCAAGAATGTCCTTCCTCAAGTTAGGAGACCAAAACTGTACACAATACTCCAGGTGTGGCCTCACCAAGGCCCTGTACAACTGTAGCAACACCTCCCTTCCCCTGCACTCAAATCCCCTCGCTATGAAGGCCAACATGCCATTTGCTTTCTTAACCGCCTGCTGTACCTGCTTGCCAACCTTCAATGATTGATGTACCATGACACCCAGGTCTCGTTGCACCTCCCCTTTTCCTAATCTGTCACCATTCACATAATAGTCTGTCTCTCTGTTTTTACCACCAAAGTGGATAACCTCACATTTATCCACATTATACTTCATCTGCCATTCATTTGCCCACTCACCTAACATATCCAAGTCACTCTGCAGCCTCATAGCATCCTCCTCGCAGCTCACACTGCCACCCAACTTAGTGTCATCTGCAAATTTGGAGATACTACATTTAATCCCCTCATCTAAATCATTAATGTACAATGTAAACACCTATTTTCTATGTGTCTATGTTTCTAATTATAATTTAAAATATATTTTATTCAAAAGTTTAACAAACACTTGTTTGTACTTAGCTTAACTTTAATAAACATATACTTGTATCAAACTTTCAAATTTTCAGTTAAGATCACTTACAAAGTTTAAGATTAGTTACAAATTTTTAAACTTGTAAATTTACATAAATTACAAAAACTATTAATTTGAGAACAGTTACAACCGTAACAACAACAACAGCAACAGCAGCAGCAGCAAAAAAAGGCTGCACCCATCATTCCTCCACTTTATTCAAAGACCACCCGCAGCGCATGGTCTTGTTGACTTCACCCCTGCCTACAGGCGGTGGCGCAGTGTTTCTCGGGTTGGTACAAAGCTTATTCATTCAAACATCTCAGGTAATGTGCACTTCTTGATGAGGGGGGTGTGTGGGGTGGGGAGTGGGTGGCAGGCAGTAATGTGGAAGGCCCGGCTTGGGCCTTTTCAGAGGGATTGGAGTGGAGTGGCAGTTGATTCTGTCAATGGCCGCAGGGTCTGGGCGTGTTCCCTTATTGCAACAGCTAACTCTGACATTCCCTCCCTCATGTGCCCCGACAGTGTCTCAACTACCCCCAACATTCTCTCCCTCACGTTCGCCGACAGTGTCACAGTTATCTGCGACACTCCCTCCCTCAGGTTGACTGACAGCGTTCCCATTACTCGTGAAAGTGTTGTTACTTCTCCCGACAGTCTCGATACCTAATCACCCACCCGACTGATGGTGTCCAGCAGTGATCGTGTGAGGTCAATGCTCTGTGCACTCATTGCCATCATCTGAACTACATCTGTTAGATCCTGCACCTCAGGAGAGCGTGGTCGAGCTCTCCTTCTCCTCCTCACCCTGGGTTGCATCCCACTGGGACCCGCAGCCTCGGACGGTGGGGCCCTGGGTGTGACTCGTTGCATCCCACTGGAATCCCCAGCCTCGGACTATGGGAATCCATGGAATTTCCCAACAACACCCAGACCCTCAGGAACTGGGCTGGCACCTGCACCTCCTCCAGAGTGGGTACAACAGTGGGGGCTTCATCCATCCCCTCCCCCTCCCCCCCCCCCCACGCTCTTGGTTTAGAAGATCGGATTGGAAGATATTCTCCTCTTTAGCCTCGTCCGCATCTGAATCTTCTTCTGCATCGTCAGGGTTGACCTCAAGTTCTGCAAAATATAACAGAAGAGACAAATGGTTAGCAGCAGAGGAGGGGGCAGGGTGGGTGGTATGAGTAGGCTCACACAGCACAGCGCAGGCAGCAGGCTGATTTGAAGGACCACGATGAATGATAGCACATTGCATCAACCGAAGCGTAGCTGATGGAGACATCCCCAGGAACCGAAGCCTGGCTAGCTCACGCAGTACTTAACATTTAGCAAAGCCGGACTGTGGAATTTGCAGGACTTACCCTCTCCCTCGAGTGTGGGCCCAGCTTGTGCAGTGGTGGTTGCTTTTCTCCAGGCAGGACCCATCAAAGCAGCGACCCTCTCGTCCAAGGGTGTCAGTGGGTGCAGATTTGCCGGGTCTCCTCCTGTTCGAGTTCTTTCCCTTTTGTTGTGTGCCACCTTCCTCTGCAAAGATGAAAACCTAACTTTTTAGAGAGGGTGTCTTTCTGCTGGGTGGGACATATACAGATGGTCACATTTACAATTGCAATTCCAGTGAATAAATGAAAATATTACTTACACTAACTACTTGACCAAGGTCCTGCCACTTCTTTTTGCTCTGGCCTCCAGACCTCTGGGTGCTCACCATTGCACAGTAATCTTCTGCAAGTTGGTTCCAGCGTTTCTTCATTTCTTGAGATGAAACTTTTATGTGACCTCTGCTGATGTCCAGCTCCTGTCATCTGTTCTCAATCACAGTAACCGGTGCCTCCACTTCATCCTGTGAAAAATTCTTGGTCGTTTCGCCACATTGCATCTTGTATTGCAGCTCCGATTTTTCTACTGGTAATTAAAGTTCTCACACACATAACTGGCTCTTTAAAAATGGCTGAATGCAGACCGGGAGCTGTACTGGGCATGCGTGCCCATAGCAATCACATCAAAAACGTCCTTTCGTTTCCCGTGCATGCGCAGAAGGGGAGAGCGTTGTTTTTTTCGGTGCAGACATTAGGCTCCACCCCCCGAAGCTAAAAGACAGGCTGTGCGACGCCATTTTCAAAAAATAGACCGGGGAAACTTGTACTTATTTTTTTGGAGTAGTCGGGGCCAAAAGAAAACCTGACATAACTCTGCAAAATGCCAAAAAGCTGCACTGGGAAAAATTGAGCCCATAATGTTGTATTCTTAGAAACATAGAAACATAGAAAATAGGTGCAGGAGAAGTCCATTCGGCCCTTCAAGCCTGCAATACCATTCAATATGATCATGGCTGATCATTCCCTCTTTTGTAACATGTCCCCAAAAACACTTCAAAATACTTGCCAAATCACACAATATGTCTTCAGGTCATTTGTAACCATCATTGCTACATATTCTTGCTTTCACCATACGAAACACATCCACCACCGAACAGTAAGAAAATTCAATGTTTACAAACCAAAATAGTAGATATTCATGAAGAATCACAGCCATCCAGCACCATGTTTAGGGAAGTAATTTAATCTCTCAGTTCGGTTGATGTCAACTTCAGTCCTTACCTTGTCATTCACTGCCAAACATTTATTATTTTATGCGTACCTCTTTCTCATATCTCTGGTATTTCACTACCTTTGAAATCACTTAAATCTGATCATTCCTGGTTCCTCAAACTTTTTCATTTATGACAAGTTTTATGATAAATCCTATTTCATTTTCACAAGGAAATCTTCATTGAACAAGGCACCAAAAAACAGTTAAAGCCCTGGAGCTAAAGCAATAGATAAGAACTCCATATTTAGCAGATAATTAAATACCATGGGTCAAAAATTGTGGCCGGAGGCTTCTTGCAGGCGGACACTTCCGACCGGAATTTAAAAAAATGAAAATACCTGGTGATCCCGGAGGAAGCTAGACTTGCGGTCCGAGGCCTAGAATCGCAGTCCACCTTACGGGTCCATGTCTTCCAGGAGTGTATGTTATCCTGGGATCATGTGGGCCTGGACCACCAATCACAATGTAGTATTCTCATTGATAGCAATGGGAGCTCCAGTTCCCAGCACTATCAACGAGAATACCACTAAAATCAAATAAAACACACACATAAATTTTAAAAAACTTCACTTTTTAAAAATTAATAGAAATTGCAAGATTATTAAATGTTTGAGAAAGATTTATTTTTTGAATTAAAAATCATGTTTTAATAGTGTTAAAAATAAACTTACATTCAGAGACAAGATTCGTAATATAAAAATATGTAGTTACATTTAATTTTTCTATTTTTTTCAAACTCTTACGCTGGTAAAATTACGCTATATGCCTGCTTTTACCAGGCATAAGAGTTTGAAGGACATTGGCTGGGCAAGAGTTGGGCAAATGGCCCAAATCCAGGCCTGGGAATGTCCCTCACCCGTGGATGCGTACGATTTGTCAAAGGACATTTTGACAGATCGCAACAGCTGATTCTCTGCGCATGTGCGTCGCGCACCGAGAACCGGTATTTGCGAGGCCTCTTTGGGAGCATTGGCACATCATACACACCCAGAGAGGTCGCAATTTTCAGGCCCATATTAACTGAATTAAAATAATGAGAGCTAAATTTTATTTTCTCATTTCACATTGTAAACAAGTTGAGATTTGAGATAGCAAATTAATATTAATAATCAAATTTAAATATACTTAAATCTAGGAGTTGAAACTGCTATACCTAATTATCATAAATTTTAAAATTATTCTCTATATCAATGAAAAGTGGACCAAGATCACCAGGACCAGTGATCTGTAAATTAACCTTTAAAATAGAGATAATGGTCAACACACTGTGTAGAATTTACCAATATCTCGCAAAGATTCCAGGTACCTTTCCCCTACAGAGGAGAAGAATCCCTTTCTGGGCTTTTAAAATGAGTTTAAAGGGGCAGACAAGGTCTGCGGGGGATAAAAGGGGATGCATTCATGGAGACCCCCCCCCCCCCAGTGTTTGGACTCATCGGAAAGGGAATTCAAAATGGACCTAAATTACAGAAGCTTGAGATCCCCTAAACATCTATGGGAAGGAGCATATCAATTTTAAGATTCTACAACATTTTGGCTGCAAAAAAAAAAAGAGTTACCAAATACAGGAGGTGGGGTCAAATTCGTGTATTAAAGACCCCAGACTGTCTGGGGAAACTATTCACCCTCTAAGAGATAATCGAATTACCCAATCAAGCACAATGGAAATCATGGTCAAGAAACTGGACAATTCTAAAACAATGCAAACCCAGTGATAGCACATTCTCACACCCTAATCGAGTTACTGCTGACAAAGGAGACATTTGAAAATCAGTGGACAGAACAGTTCAAACAGAGCCCAAGAGATTTGATGGGAGATAACGGAGCCTTTTTTTGGAATATATCTATCCCCCAGTTTTTACAAGGAAAGACCAGCAAGGAGCAGCACGCAGACTAGCAGAACACAGAAACTAGCAGAAGACAGGAGAGAAGCAGAGCACAGACTGGAACACAGACACAGACACAAGCAGCCGGAGCTGGGGAGTGAAGAAATGGAGCAGTGAAGGAAACTACTAGAACTCATCAAGAACTGACCGAGCACGAGGCCCATGAAACGGAAGGTTGTCAGCAACCAAATTGACAACCCGGGCCACCACAACCAGCGAAACAACCAACCAAAACCAACTCAGCAAAAACCGAAGAATCAACATTTATTTCCACTCTACAATCTACTTCGGAACGACCAACGGGTGAGAAATTACCAAAGGGGACTAACTAAACTATTCCTCACCAAAGAAAGTGGGTACTTACCCCATACATCCAAAACGCAACTTACCGCATCAACGGACGCACCCCAACCGAAGACTACGCAGTCCGAAGTCCTCTCCTCCATCCGGGGTGCGGCTCGCCTAGAAGGCCAAGTGCAGCGAACCCTGAAACCGTGATTCACCGGCAACTGTCAAAAGGGATTGGTGTGCATAGCCCCTGAACCCCCCAGAGCTATAATTTCGTTAGTTAGGGGAATTGGGAGGGGGGGGAGACTGGGATAACTTGTGTAAATGTATCTGCATTCGCCTTTTTACCCCATTTGGAGTTTAAGCTGTATTCTTTTCCCCACAGACTGTAATTGGACAATTTATTCAATGTGTTGTACCCCTCAGTGTGTATTGGTCTGTGTGTGTTATTAAAGGTGTGCCTTTTACTTCTTTTTAAACACAATAAAGCCATACCTGCTTCCTACCTTGAAACCGATTGTCTGTCCAAGTCTGTCACCGTCCCTTCATAATTCCAGTGTCTAGAACCAAGGGTGTGGGAGCGATTCGGAACTGCTCATATAAGGTCAGAAGGGAAAGCTGACCCCCTGCAAACCACCCCTTACAACTGCCAATAAGCCATTCGGTCACTGATACACAATATTTCTCTTTTTGCACACCACTTCTCCTGGCTAATGCTGCTGTCAATTACTCTGCTATATACAATACAAATTTAACTTGCACCATAGCAGTGTAGCAGAGAGTTAAAATAAGGCACGAGTAAGTATACCACTAACTTCATTAAGCTGCAATGAAGCTTGTCACCAATGCACCAGTGATAAGATATAACTTTAAATATTGAGCATAAGTTGTCTTTGATTAATTAAATGCCTGTTTAAGATCACACATCTTCTTGCCCCAGCTGCATTAGTTTGCATCGTTAGCAGGTTTATGAGATTACTATTTTAAACGAACAATTATATCTTATTGAACCACTTCAACAGCAAAATATTTTGCTAATGATGCCGATGTCATGACTGTAAACTCATCTGGGAAACGATGCACTTGGAGAAAGTGTACCAGCCTCTGATTGGATGCTTGGTTGAGACGCTTATAAACAGAACCTGCTGGTATCAGAAAATAAAACAACCCAAAATAGATTTAACAATTCTTCAATTGTGAATGACAAACAACATCCTGAAAAAAATCACAAACACTTATATCGGCGCTGATAACTGGAGTGGGCCCAAGTGCACCAGCCTTATTATGCTATCTCCCTGGAACTTCAGCAGGAGTGGAGTGCAAGTCCCAATATTCTGGTATTTGACACCATTTAAAAATATAATTGCCTATTTTCTCGGTATGTAAAAGTAATGAATCTTAAGTGTGTGCATCAATTTAAATATATACTTATTTTCAGCTGCAGAAAACTCCCTTGAGGCATGGCTCATCCTAAAAAAATATGTAGGTATTTTCCCCAAGGTCAAAAGGAGCAATCCCGAGCCACATTCAATGAAAAGTAAGAAACTGTTATTTTATGATGAGCCTTTTCTACTTTGGGAACTCCAGGAATACTGGCAGGATTCCCTCTTACGAGATATACAGTTTTCCAGCTCTCTGTGAGCTTTCCTCGTCAAGCTCTGCTGTCAGGTTGAGCACCAGGGTGAAACAGAGAGGGGAAATTTGGGCAGGAAAATCACACACCTGTAACTGAACCCATCCAATTAATTTATGCAGAAGGAAAAATCGACTGGGTTCCATTACCAGTGTGCGATCCTCTCTGCCCAATTTCCTCCTCTTCCTATGCCCAGATGATATTTGATACCTGGGCGCTCATCATCATAGGCAGTCCCTCGAAATCGAGGAAGACTTGCTTCCACTCTAAAAATGAGTTCTTAGGTGACGGAACAATACAATACGGAAATTACAATCTCTGTCACACGTGGGACAGACAGTCATTGAAGGAAAGGGTGGGTGGGGAGTCTGGCTCGCTGCACGCTCCTTCCGCTGCCTGTGCTTGATTTCTGCATGCTCTCAGCGATGAGACTCGAGGTGCCCAACGCCCTCCTGGATGCTCTTCCTCCACTTAGGGCGGTCTTTGGCCGGGGACTCCCAGGTGTCAGTGGGATGTTGCATTTCATCAAGGAGGTTTTGAGGGTGTCCTTGAAATGTTTCCTCTGCCCACTTGGGGCTCGCTTGTAGTGTAGGTGTTCTGAGTAGAGCGCTTGCTTTGGGAGTCTTGTGTCAGGCATGCGAACAATGTGGCCTGCCCAACGGAGCTGATCGAGTGTGGTCAGTGCTTTGATGCTGGGGTTGTTGGCCTGATCGAGAACACTGACAATGGTGCATCTGACATTCCAGGGGATTTGCAGGATCTTGCAGAGACATTGTTGGTGGTGTTTCTCCAGCGATTTGAGGTGTCTACTATATATGATCCACATCTATGAGCCATATAGGAGGGCGGGTATCACTACAGCCCTGTAGACCATGAGCTTGGTGCCAGATTTGAGGGCCTGATCTTCAAACACTCTCTTCCTCAGGCAGCCGAAGGTTGCACTAGCGCACTGGAGGCGGTGTTGAACCTAGTCGTCGATGTCTGCCCTTGCTGATAATAGGCTCCCGAGGTATGGAAAGTGGTCCACATTGTCCAGGGCCGTGCCATGGATCTTGTTGACTGGGGGGCAGTGCTGTGTGGCAGGGTCAGGTTTTCATTTCGCCTGCCCCCAAAAGTTTGTCGCCATCCTCCGCCTGCTCCACGACGACATGCAAGGTGTGATCCTGACCAACGGATCCATCAGAGATCCAAACCACGTCTGGACCGGGGCCAAGCAGGGCTGCGTCATTGCACCAACCCTCTTCTCGATCTTCCTCGCTGCCATGCTCCACCTCACACTCAACAAGCTCCCCACTAGAGTGGAACTAAACTACAGAACCAGTGTGAACCTGTTCGACCTTCGTCGTCTCCAGGTCAGATCCAAGACCGCCCCATCCTCTGTCGTCGAGCAACAGTACGTGGACGACGCTTGCGTCTGCGCACAGAGACTGAACTCCAAGTCATCGTCAACATCTTCACTGAGACGATACCTGGGCGCTATGGAACTAAACCCACAACATCAACCTCTTCCATTTCTAATTCTACTATGATAGCTGTTCTTACATCACATGCTTGGAAGAGAATTCATTTTTACAGGATTATGACAACCATTATAACAGTAAATCTGACAAGAAATTAGGATTTGACTAGAAAAATAATCCATTTGATTTTGTTCAATTTGAGTATCATAGAAATATGTTTTTCAACTACAACCGCCTAGCTAGTTTTAATCTGTTAAACTAAAAAAAGGGGCTTAATTTATAATGGAAAGATTTCAAACTCGTGTGGTCCTGTCATTCACTGCTCCTCTATTGGCTGTGCTATGGACGCCCCCCCGCCCCCCGATCCCCCTCCCCCAGAGTCAGCAACCAGTAAAATCACTGATCTGACGAAATCACCCCCTTCACCGATAAATATCACTCTTCGAAACCCAGAAAAAGTTAGACCCATTCAAATGAGGTGTGACTTTGTTTTTAACGACAATCTGAGTCATAAAAACTGATTAACAACTGTTCTGGCCCTGATAAACTAATTTTATATTGGTGGAATGTCAAATTTCTCCATTAAGTTCAAATTATTAGATTTTAGAATTAATTTTAAAAAATAATTTTTTTTTAAGTTTGTTTATGATATTTCAGCTTTTACCTTAACTGAATGTGTACATCCCAATCTTTATTTCGCTCTCTGAATTTTTTTTTAAACGTTATTGATTATTAGTTTCTTCTATTTCCGGGTTCCTGGTGTGTGAGAATTCTGCATTGTGATTGGCTGCTTAGACAGCGTGTTGACATGACAGCAGCTCACATTGTGGGATTCCCACTAAACCACGTGAATTTCAACTGCACGGTGGAAGAGCTGAACTTCTCGCCACAGATATCGCGAGATCGTTGTGGGAAGCTTATTTTGGGGTAAACAGTTCAAGTTCGCATCAGGGTTCTATGTAAGTCATAGGATGCATGCACTAATGAGGCTGATTCCAGCAACATCCTGGGCCTATTTCCTGGCTATCTCTCGGATTGCAGTGGGGCAGACGTCAGTGGGAATGGAAGGATAGGTCCTTCACTTCAATCTTAGTCTCACTACCAACCCAATCCCACCAAAAAAATGGGGCGGTAGAGACCAAAATAGTCAGCAATATTTAATTTTGTTGTAAAATAAGCAAATGCTCGTCCTGATTTATTAGTTTATTCAATATTGCAGTCAGCACATATTTGATAAGACAAAACTGCAGTTAGCAGTGTTCAATGAGATGTAATCACAAGAAAGCTCAACACATCCGTTTTGTGTTCACTAAAGGAGATGAATATTCAATGTAGAATAAACTGTCTTTAATTAGCCATACTTATTTATGTCGATGAACTCCAACTCTCGGCTTCACCAAACCATTCTGAATAAGGTAATCCTCCAACACTTAGCTTAAACAGCTTAAAGCATGTGTAATTTAAGGGGCTGAGAAATACAGGTTGAGCGTCCGAAATCCAATGTTCCAAAATTCAGAAGGTTCCGAAATCCAAACTCCCCCCCCGCCTCGGCGGCCCGACCTCCACCCAGCCCTCGGCAGCCCGACCTCGCCCTGGCTCACAGCGGCCCAATCTCGTCCCGGCCCGACCTCACTCCGGCCCAATCTCGCCCCGGCCCGACCTCACTCCGGCCCAATCTCGCCCCGGCCCGACCTCACTCCGGCCCAATCTCGTCCCGGCCCGACCTCACTCCGGCCCAATCTCGCCCCGGCCCTAAGCGGGCCGACCTCACCCCGAGCCTCGGCAGCCCAATCTCGCCCCGGCCCGACCTCACTCCGGCCCAATCTCGCCCCGGCCCTAAGCAGCCCGACCTCGCCCTGGCTCACAGCGGCCCAATCTCGCCCCGGCCCGACCTCACACCGGCCCAATCTCGCCCCGGCCCGACCTCACTCCGGCCCAATCTCGCCCCGGCCCTAAGCAGGCCGACCTCGCCCTGGCTCACAGCGGCCCAATCTCGCTCCGGTCCGACCTCACTCCGGCCCAATCTCGCCCCGGTCCGACCTCGCTCCGGCCCAATCTCGCCCCGGCCCTAAGCGGGCCGACCTCACCCCGAGCCTCGGCGGCCCAATCTCGCCCCGGCCCGACCTCCTGCCTGACTTTGCCGCGACTTCGCCTACCCTGGCTCTCGGCAGCCCGACCTCGCCCCGGCCCCAGCTCCCCACCTTCTCCTCCCACACCCCCCCCCCCCCTTACCTCGGCCCAGGCAAAGACGTTCCAAAAATCCGGAAATACCCAGAATCCGGAATGGCCTCGGTCCTGAGGTTTCCGGATTTCGGACGCTCAACCTGTATATACTTTCCCACAAATGTAGTTGTCTATGACTGGCTGTGATTTCAAAACAAAAAGAAAAAAAGCCAAAACGAAGCAAGCTGTCAACAATATGAACATAGTTAGCTCAAACTTATGACATTCAGATCAATTCGCCTATCAGCTTTGGTCTCATGCACACTCTGAAAGCACGGTGATGTAACAGTACCTTTAAATAACAGAATACTTCCAACTATTTCCCTCTGACACGACTTAATGTTAGCGCACTTTAAACAAGAACTTCCCAGAAACGTTCACAGTATACTATAGATTAAGTGAGAGGATAAGTTGGTTCTTATTTTGGTAATGCTAAATAAAATTCTCACCATCATAATTCATTGTATTCATTGAAAAACACTTCAATATTCTCTGAACCTGAAAATAGGTAAGTGAGGACTCAAAAATACCTGTTGATTGTTTTAACTGCTGATCATCCAACTTCCTTTTCTGGTTCCCATGTTAGCCAACATTGTTAACGGTTCTCTCTCCTCAGGTACTTTCCCCCTCTCCCTCAAATCTGCCGTCATCACCCCTCTCCTCAAAAACCAACCCTTGACCTCACTTTGCTTGCTAGCTACCGCCTCATCTCCAACCTCCCTTTTCTTTCCAAAGTTCTTCAACGTATTGTTGCCTCCCAAATCCGGAACCATCTTTCCTGGAACTCCATGTTTGAATCCCTTCAATCTGGTTTCCGCCCCTGCCACAGTACCGAAATGGCTCTCATAAAACTGACAAAAGGCTTCCTTTGTGACTGTAACAAAGGTAAACTATTCCTCCTCATCCTCCTGGACCTGTCTGCAGCCTTTGGCACAGTTGACCATTCCATCCTCCTCCAACGCCTCTCCACCGTTGTCCAGCTGGGTGGGACTGCAATCTCCTACAACGGCTTCTCTTCCCAATCCCTCATCGTTACCTCTGGTGTCCCCCAAGGATCTGTCCTTGGCCACCTCCTATTTCTCATCTATATGCTGCCCCTTGGCGACATCATCTGAAAACACAGCGTCCGTTTCAACGTGTACGTTGACGACACCCAGCTCTACCTCACCACCACTTCTCTCGACCCCTGCTTGGTATCTAAATTGTCAGACTGCTTGTCCAGAATCCAGTACTGGATGAGTAGAAATTTTCTCCAATTAAATATTGGAAAGACTGAAGCCATTGTCTTTGGTCCCCGCCACAAACTGTGGTCCCTAACTACTGACTCCATCCCTCTCCCTAGCATCTGTCTGTGGCTAAACCAGACTGTTTGCAACCTAGGCGTCATGTTTGACCCTGAAATGAGTTTCTGGCCACATATCCATGGCATAACTAAAACCGCCTATTTCCACCTCCGTACCATTGCCCGCCTCCACCCCTGCCTCAGCTCTTCTGCTGCTGAAACCCTCATCCATGCCTTTGTTACCTCTCGACTTGACGACTCCAACTCACTCCTGGCTGGCCTCCAACATTCTACACCACATAAATGTGAGGTCATCCAAAACTCGGCAGCCCGTGTCCGAACTCGCACCGTCACAATCACCCATCATCCCACGGAGCGGATGCAAGGTTAAACACTGATATCCAAAAGTTAACTTTGTGAAAACAGCATCCTTTCTGTCTCTTTTTTTCTCTTGCTCTTAATCAAATGTTTATTTCATTCCTTCACTTCATTTCTCTTTCTGTACCTGGTTTGACATTGCATTCACCCACTCTAATTTGCACCTCCTTCTCAGTCCTTGTGCTGTTAATTTCACAATCCTTCAGTCTGATTGGTTAAGGAGATATCCTGGACCAATCCCAGATGCCGTTTCCCTCATGGTGCCGGTATCAGCTCACACTTTCAGCTACTTGCCACACACCAAATGTAAAAACCAAAATGTGCGAGGGCAAGTTAAACTGATAGCAAAGGTCATTCGATGCCTTGCTGCAGCAAATGATGGCCCAGTATCTTTGGGAAGGGTGTCAAGGTCTTAGCGAGCATGCAAAGGCGATTGAATAGAATGGTACCAGTGATGCAGAACATGAAGAGACTGGAGAAGGGAGGTCATACTGCAGTTGTACAGGGCCTTGGTGAGGCCTCACCTGGAATATTGTGTTCAGTTTTGGTCTCCTCATCGGAGGAAGGACGTTCTTGCTATTGAGGGAGTGCAGCGAAGGTTCACCAGACTGATTCCAGGGATGGCTGGACTGACATATGAGGAGAGACTGGATCAACTGGGCCTTTATTCACTGGAATTTAGAAGGATGAGAGGGCATCTCATAAAAACATATAAGATTCTGACGGACTGGACAGGTTAGATGCGGGAAGAATGTTTTCGATGTTGGGAAAGTCCAGAACCAGGGGTCACAGTCTTAGGATAAGGGGTAGGCCATTTAGGACTGAGATGAGGAGAAACTTCTTCACTCAGAGAGTTCTTAACCTGTGGAATTCCCTACCGCAGAGAGCTGTTGATGCCAGTGCATTGGATATATTCAAGAGGGAGTTAGATATGGCCCTTACGTCTAAAGGGATCAAGGGGTATGAAGAGAAATAAGGAAAGAGGTACCGAGTGAATGATCAGCCATGATCTTATTGAATGGTGGTGCAGGCTCGAAGGGCCGAATGGCCTGCTCCTGCACCTATTTTCTATGTTTCTATGTTTAAGTTGGGCATGTCCTCCTTAAAACAGAGACGATTAAGGAGTTATTTAATAGTGGTGTTCAAAATCATGAATGGTTTTGAGAGAGTAAATAAGGAGAAACGTTTTCCAGGAACAGAAGGGTTGCGAACCAGAGGACACAGACTTAAGGTGATTGGAAAAAGAACCGGGGCAAGACGAAGAGAATTTTTTCATGTAGCGAATTATGATGACCTGAACACACTGCCTGAAAGGGTGGTGGAAGCAGATTCAATCAGAACTGTCAAAAGAGAAGTGGATATATATTTGAAGGGAGAAAGCTCTTGAGCTATGGGGAAAGAGCAGGGGAGGGGGATGAATTGGACAGCTCTTTCAAAGAGCTGATACAGACACAATGGGAATCGTCTCCTTTTATGCTGTATCATTCTATGACCAGCTTCTCAGGACAACTAGAGATGGGCAATAAATGTCGGCTCGGCACCCTGACCCACATCTCAAAAACAAATACAATAAAAAAAAAACTATTAGTCTTCACCAATATCTGTGTGTTTCTCTCTCCCTTCTATATCTATGAATCATTTGCATTAAAACAAAAGCAAAAAGCACAATCTCTTAAGTGTTAGCAATGTTACCATCCAAACACAAGAAGATGGAAAGAATTCTATCACAGCTAAGCAATAAATAAAAAAATCACAGTTCGAAGTCCTGAGAATAAAACTTGCAAAAATTTCCAAGTTCTAATTTCAGGAAAGATCTGGCCGATTTCTTATTATCTGAAAGTAGTCAGACACGATCAGAGATCAGATAAAGGATGAGTCATTGGAATATGAATTCTTGATACAACATGAGCAGAGAATTCACTGCCTTTGCACCTGTATCAAAGACATTACATCAAGCAAACAAAAAAATCCCAGAACTCTCAAGTTTGCTTCTCCCTGCCACTGAGAGTATTGATGTGGAGCAGGCGGAGGATGGTGACAAACTTTTGGGGGCAGAGGAAACGGAGGAGGACGCTCCATAGTCCCTCACGGTTGACAGTGTCGAAGGCCTTTGTGAGGTCAAAGGCAGCCATGTACAAGGATTGAGGCTGTTCCCTGCACTTCTCTTGTAATTGTCGCGCGGTGAAGATCATGTCCATTGTACCCCTCAGTGGATGGAATCCGCATTATGACTCTTGGAGGAGCTCTTCAGCCACAGGGAGAAGACGATTGAGGCCACCACCAACCTGACCCTGTCACACAGCACTGCCCCCCCCACACCGCCGGTGATCAAAATCCACGGTGCGGCCCTGGACAACGTGGACCGCTATCCATACCTCAGGAGCCTACTATCAGCAAGGGCAGACATCGATGACAAGGTACAACACTGCCTCCAGTGTGCCAGCGCGGCCTTCGGTCACCTGAGGAAGAGAGTGTTTGAAGACCAGGACCTCAAATCACGCACCAAGCTTATGGTCTACAGGGCAGTAGTGATACCCACCCTCCTGTATGGCTGAGAGATGTGGACTACATACAGCAGACACCTCAAAAGCTCTGGAGAAGTACCATCAGTGCTGCCTCTGCAACATCCTGCAAATCCCCTGGGAGGACAGACACAGCAACGTCAGTGTTCTCACTCAGGCCGACATCCCCAGCATTGAAGCACTGACCATGCTCAACCAGCTCCGTTGGGCAGGCCACATCGTCCACATGCTCGACACGAGACTCCCAAAGCAAGGGCTCTACTCGGAACTCCGACACAGCAGGCGAGCCCCAGGTGGGCAGAGGAAATGTTTCAAGGACATCCTCAAAGCCTTCTTGATAAAGTGCAACATCCCCACCGGCACCTGGGAATCCCTGGCCCAAGACCGCCCTAAATGGAGGAAGAGCATCCGGGAGGGCGCTGAACACCTCGAGTCTCGTTGCCAAGAGAGTGCAGAAAACAAGTGCAGACAGCGGAAGGAGCGTGCGGCAAACGAGACTCCCCACCCACCCCTTCCCTCAACCACTGTCTGTGACACAGCAGGCGAGCCCCAGGTGGTCAGAGGAAACATTTCAAGGACATCCTCAAAACCATCTTGATAAAGTGTACAGCATTGGACTGTACAGCCACCTGAGAACTCACTTTTAGAGTCGAAGCAAGTCTTGCTCGATTCCAAGGGACTGCCTATGATGATGATGATGATGTGGAACACCTGCTCACCAAAAAGATTTGGACATTAGTTCTAAAAAGTGCTTGAAAACAGACACTGAATACACCAAGGCCTTTGGCACTCAACAAAGTCATGTCTCACCACTTCAAGACCTCCAAAGATATTGTAAAGCTGTGCCAGTATTACAGCAAATATTGAAATGCAAAGATTAGTTGTTGTGGATGATTTTGAAAGTTAATTTATATATTTTTTGTAAATTTGCAACATTGATCTTTGCTATTATATTGTCATATGAGGGAATATTGGTTTCCATAACAATTCATGCCAAGTAAAATACTGTTCTGAGTTATCAAATTAATGCCATTTCAAAAAAAATACTAGAACTCAGTTTTATCTCATATAATCAAAATATACCTAAAGTGTGATTCTATGGATAGGTAGGAAAAGTATGAATTGGCAACCAGTAACTCGTGGGGTGCCGCAGGGATCAGTGCTGGGACCCCAACTATTTACAATTTATATTAACGACTTGGAAGAAGAGACTGAGTGTAACGTAGCCAAGTTTGCTGACGACACAAAGATGGGAGGAAAAGCAATGTATGAGGAGGATACAAAAAGTCTGCAAAAGGACATAGACAGACTAAGTGAGTGAGCAAAAATTTGGTAGATGGATTATAATGTTGGAAACTGTGAGGTCATGCACTTTGGCAGAAAAAAAATCAAAGAGCAAGTTATTATTTAAATGGAGAAAGATTGCAAAGTGCTGCAGTACAGTGGGACCTAGGGGTACTTGTGCATGAAACACAAAAGGATAGTATGCAGGTACAGCAAGTGATCAGAAAGGCCAATGGTATCTTTGCCTTTATTGCAAAGGGGATGGAGTAGAAAAGCAGGGAAATCTTACTACAGCTATATAAGGTATTGATGAGGCCACACCTGGAATACTGCGTGCAGTTTTGGTTTCCATATTTACGAAAGGATATACTTGCTTTGTAGGCAGTTCAGAGAAGGTTCACTAGGTTGATTCCTGGGATGAGGGGGTTGACTTATGAGGAAAGGTTGAGTAGGTTGGGTCTCTACTCATTGGAATTCAGAAGAATGAGAGGTGATCTTATCGAAACGTATAAGATTAGAAGGGGGCTTGACAAGTGGATGTAGAGAGGATGTTTCCACTGATGGGGGAGACTAGAACTAGGGGGCAAGATCTTAGAATAAAGGGCCGCCCATTTAAAACTGAGATGAGGAGGGATTTCGACTCTCAGAGGGTTGTGAATCTGTGGAATTCGCGGCCTCAGAGAGCTGTGGAAGCTGGGACATTGAATAAATTTAAGACAGAAAGAGACAGTTTCTTAAATGATAAGGGGATAAGGGGTTATGGGGAGCGGGTGGGGAAGTGGAGCTGAGTCCATGATCAGATCAGCCATAATGGCGGAGCAGGCTCGAGGGGCCATGTGGCCTACTCCTGTTCCTATTTCTTATTTTCTTATGGAAGACTCTGCAATTGTTGTGAAGAAATGGGTGGAGCATTTACACTACATGTTAGTCTCTCTTCAGGCACACTATCTAATGTCCTACAAATACCTTCTTGTAAGTAAGATTGTTTCATGTGAATTTCCATTTGTTATAAACCATACAGATCAATTCAAGTGCCCACTACATGCACAGGTGCCAAATATCCCCCATTTCACCATCGGGGAACAAAGAAATGGCAGACCAATTGAACAAGTACTTTGGTTCAGTATTCACTAAGGAGGACACAAACAACCTTCCGGATATAAAAGGGGTCAGAGGGTCTCGTAAGGAGGAGGAACTGAGGGAAATCTTTATTAGTCGGGAAATTGTGTTGGGGAAATTGATGGGATTGAAGGCCGATAAAGCCCCAGGGCCTGATGGACTGCATCCCAGAGTACTTAAGGAGGTGGCCTTGGAAATAGCGGATGCATTGACAGTCATTTTCCAACATTCCATTGACTCTGGATCAGTTCCTATCGAGTGGAGGGTAGCCAATGTAACCCCACTTTTAAAAAAAGGAGGGACAGAGAAAACAGGGAATTATAGACCGGTCAGCCTGACCTCAGTAGTGGGTAAAATGGTGGAATCAATTATTAAGGATGTCATAGCAGCGCATTTGGAAAGAGGTGACATGATAGGTCCAAGTCAGCATGGATTTGTGAAAGGGAAATCATGCTTGACAAATCTTCTGGAATTTTTTGAGGATGTTTCCAGTAGAGTGGACAAGGGAGAACCAGTTGATGTGGTATATTTGGACATTCAGAAGGCTTTCGACAAGGTCCCACACAAGAGATTAATGTGCAAAGTTAAAGCACATGGGATTGGGGGTAGTGTGCTGACGTGGATTGAGAACTGGTTGTCAGACAGGAAGCAAAGATTTGGAGTAAATGGGTACTTTTCAGAATGGCAGGCAGTGACTAGTGGGGTACCGCAAGGTTCTGTGCTGGGGCCCCAGCTGTTTACACTGTACATTAATGATTTAGACGAGGGGATTAAATGTAGTATCTCCAAATTTGCTGATGACACTAAGTTGGGTGGCAGTGTGAGCTGCGAGGAGGATGCTATGAGGCTGCAGAGTGACTTGGCTAGGTTAGGTGAGTGGGCAAATGCAAGGCAGATGAAGTATAATGTGGATAAATGTGAGGTTATCCACTTTGGTGGTAAAAACAGAGAGGCAGACTATTATCTGAATGGTGACAGATTATGAAAAGGGGAGGTGCAACGAGACCTGGGTGTCATGGTACATCAGTCATTGAAGGTTGGCATGCAGGTACAGCAGGCGCTTAAGAAAGCAAATGGCATGTTGACCTTCATAGGGAGGGGATTTGAGTACAGGGGCAGGGAGGTGTTGCTACAGTTGTACAGGTCCTTGGTGAGGCCACACCTGGAGTATTGTGTACAGTTTTGGTCTCCTAACTTAAGGAAGGACATTCTTGCTATTGAGGGAATGCAGCGAAGGTTCACCAGACTGATTCCCGGGATGGTGGGACTGACCTATCAAGAAAGACTGGATCAACTGGGCTTGTATTCACTGGAGTTCAGAAGAATGAGAGGGGACCTCATAGAAACGTTTAAAATTCTGACGGGTTTAGACAGGTTAGATGCAGGAAGAATGTTCCCAATGTTGGGGAAGTCCAGAACCAGGGGTCACAGTCTAAGGATAAGGGGTAAGTCATTTAGGACCGAGATGAGGAGAAACTTCTTCACCCAGAGAGTGGTGAACCTGTGGAATTCTCTACCACAGAAAGTTGTTGAGGCCAGTTCACTAAATATATTCAAAAGGGAGTTAGATGAAGTCCTTACTACTCGGGGGATCAAGGGGTATGGCGAGAAAGCAGGAAGCGGGTACTGAAGTTTCATGTTCAGCCATGAACTCATTGAATGGCGGTGCAGGCTAGAAGGGCCGAATGGCCTACTCCTGCACCTATTTTCTATGTTTCTAAATCTGACAATATGTCATGTGGTCATCCTGACATGCACAACTGTTCATTAATAGGCAGCAATATAATCAGATATGATCAGATAAAATTATTTGAGTTTTCTAACTACTTTTTAACAGAAAGTGATGCAGTATAATTTATTCTTGAATTAAAAGAAAGACTTGCATTTATATCGCCCCTTTCATGACCACCAGACATCCCAAAGTGCTTTACAGCCAATGAAATACTCTTTGAAGTGTGCTCACTGCTGTAATATAGGAAACATTGTGAATGGTAGCACGGGTGCGATCCCCTTGGATGAGTGGAGATGTTATTCCCGCCCGCTCCTGGATCCACGGTGACTGGGACTCTTACTGAAGCTGGATCTGAAGCCTCAATCACCCACTGACCCCGTCACCACAACAACTGTGTGTGTGTGTGTGTGTGTGTGTGTGGGGGGCGGGGGGGGGGCGTCTGTGTGTGCCTGGGGTGTGTGTGTGTGTGTGCGTGCGTGCGTGCGTGTGGGTTGTGTGTGTGTGCGTGTGTGTGTGTGTGTGTGTGTCGGGGGGTTCTGTGTCTGTGTGAGGGGGAGGGGTGTGTGTGTGTGCGTGTGTGTGTGGGGGGGGTGTGTGGGTGTGTGTGTGTCGGGTGGGTCTGTGTGTGTGTGGGGTGTGTGCATGAGGTGTGTGTGTGTGTGTGGGGGGGAGCGTGTGTGTGTGTGGGGGGGGAGGGTGTGTGTGTGTGTGTATGTGTGTGTGTGGGAGGGGAGGGTGTGTGTGTGTGTGTGTGTGTGTGTGTGAGGGGAGGGTGTGTGTGTGGGGGGGGGCTGTGTGGGGGGGGGGGAGAGGTGGGAGGGGTCTGAGTGATGCAGAGAGGATGTTTCCACTGATGGGGGAGACTAGAACTAGAGGGCATGATCTTAGAATAAGGCGCCGCCCATTTAAAACTGAGATGAGGAGAAATTTCTTCTCTCAGAAGGTTGTAAATCTGTGGAATTCGCTGCCTCAGAGAGCTGTGGAAGCTGGGACATTGAATAAATTTAAGACAGAAATAGACAGTTTCTTAAATGATAAGGGGATAAGGGGTTATGGGGAGCGGGCGGGGAAGTGGAGCTGAGTCCATGATCAGATCAGCCATGATCTTATTGAATGTCGGAGCAGGCTCGAGGGGCCGTATGGCCTACTCTTGCTCCTATTTCTTACGTTCTTATGTCCTTATGGGTTCACAAGATAAAACAGGCAATTGCAGCATTTTCAAGGATGAGAGCATTGACCAATGTTGGTTTGTTGTCGAACTCCATTTATCGTGATTTAGTTAAAAAGCAATTTGTAAAAGCTTGTTGCCATCCCTGACGGCCTTTCTAAACCCAGTCGAACAACAAACAGAATGTAGATCTGAATTCATAACCATAAAACTCAAGTATTAAACCAGAAATCTTTGCATTAACTCAAAATTAACTTTTAAAAACAATACAGGAAACAGCAGTCATTTTGGAACACCATGTATTCTTTAGAATACCATCGATTCCGAGGGACTGCCGAAGATGATCGATGTAATGGCTCATATTGAAGCTTTTTCCACACACAGGTGCACTCTGAGGCAGTTTACTTGCAAGTAAACAAGCTCTTTTCAAGATATTCATTATTTTTCCCTGTGGAGATCAAGTACTCAAAACACATAGATTGTGCAATTATGATGTTGACCTCTCCTTTGCCTTGCACTTCTAGGTCTTTGATAAGCAGCACTACGATCATACATAATTTGAAATGGGAATGTGACCCTTACATAGCTTGAGGTCACGCCTTTCTGTCGGGCTGCAGCTGTCAGATTTATTCCAACGCATTAATGGTCGGAGCTGTCCTCTTTGATCCATGATTGTCGCAACTAAACAGGTGAATTCCTCCATCATTAAACGTGTACTAATAACATTATGGGGCACATGTTTTGAAACGTGCAATTTCTGAGCAGCTTTAATCAGGAGATTGTTAATTATGGAGGAAAGTCTGCCCTGTTTGTTTCTGCAACCCACACCCAAATCGTTTGTGCAATTCGATTTGGTTGCATCCAAGACATTGCAGACAAATATTAACCATTCCAACAAATAGGTTCATATCTCGTCTGATACACAAATGTCTCCCAGAAAAGAGTCAGCAATTTTCCATGAGATAGATTCCAGAGTAACGTTCTGCAGGCAATCCGACCGAAGGGGAACAGGGTTGCTTGACCAAGCAAGAGGATCAAACGATCCCTTTATTATTGCATATTACCCAGAGAAATAGTCAACTAAGTCAGACCCTGGAGTTAATTAACCTTCACTACTGAAGAAAATCAACATAATGTTCAAATATTTTGATATTTTTACATTCCAGTTAAATGGTGACAACAAAATCATCAGGTAATCTCGTCAAGACAGAAAAATTAGAAAGGTCCTAACAAAATGATTAGAAATATTTATAATTGTCTTGTGAGAATCTGCAAAGGAAATAATACTGATAGAATACAGAGATGAAGGAAGATGTGGGAGTGATAACATTCACTTGAAAAGAGGAGAAAAAATATTGCTTGTGACAAGCAGTTTTGCATTTTACAGCGACTAACTTAATAGAAACATAGAAACATAGAAAATAGGTGCAGGAGTAGGCCATTCGGCCCTTCGAGCCTGCACCACCATTCAATGAGTTCATGGCTGAACATGCAACTTCAGTACCCCTTTCCTGCTTGCTCACCATACCCCTTGATCCCCCTAGTAATAAGGACTACATCTAACTCCTTTTTGAATATATTTCGTGAATTGGCCTCAGCAACTTTCTGTGGTAGAGAATTCCACAGGTTCACCACATTCTGGGTGAAGAAGTTTCTTCTCATCTCGGTCCTAAATGGCTCACCCCTTATCCTTAGGCTGTGACCCCTGGTTCTGGACTTCCCCAACATTGGGAACATTCTTCCTGCATCTACCCTGTTTAAACCCATCAGAATTTTAAACGTTTCTCTGAGATCCCCTCTCATTCGTCTGAATTCCAGTGAATACAAGCCCAGTTGATCCAGTTTTTCTTGATATGTCAATCCCGCCATCACGGGAATCAGTCTGGTGAACCTTCGCTGCACCCCCTCAATAGCAAGAATGTCCTTCCTCAAGTTAGGAGACCAAAACTGTACACAATACTCCAGGTGTGGCCTCACCAAAGCCCTGTACAACTGTAGCAACACCTCCCTGCCCCTGTACTCAAATCCCCTCGCTATGAAGGCCAACATGCCATTTGCTTTCTTAACCGCCTGCTGTACCTGCATGCCAACCTTCAATGATTGATGTACCATGACACCCAGGTCTCGTTGCACCTCCCTTTTTCCCAATCTGTCACCATTTAGATAGTAGTGTGTCTCTCTGTTTTTACCACCAAAGTGGATAACCTCACATTTATCCACATTATACTTCATCTGCCATGCATTTGCCCACTCACCTAACCTATCCAAGTCACTCTGCAGCCTCATAGCATCCTCCTCGCAGCTCACACTGCCACCCAACATAATGTTACATACTCATGGACACAATAACTCACCATGGAAAGCAATACCCCAACAGTGTTTAATGGTAACTCTCATCGATGCACCAGCATGGAAGGCCCCTTCAAAAGCCTGAGTATGAAAAGATGAAGCCATTGGAGCTTCAACAAAAGAATGTAAGTGGAAAAAATGCTGTTTCAAACACATTTGTTCTTTTGAGAGTCAATCAAACAATGGTCAAGTTCACAAGTATTTTTGTTCCAATCACTCTGCAGACACCAAGCTGTTAGAATAAGTAACAACGTATATTAAATTAAATGCACAGTTCCTTTTATTCTGTCGGGATAAAGCCTCTAATTTCCGAGCCTGGAGGAGTGGGAGCGGCATCATTTACTTTACCGATCCAAGGAATGCCACTTCACCTCAAAATGCATAAACCCATAGAATGTTAATCATCACATCTAAAATAAAGACAAGGACTGAAAGATGACAGGCTCCTCTTCAAACTCTCAGACCACCCGCTGCAGGTGTTGTACCAAATAAAATATACAATAAATCTCACCCCTCAGCATCCATCTTTTCGGTTGGGAAATTCAATTAACCACTGTATAAATCCTGCTCTCAACTCAACTCTGCCAGGACTGACTCGGCAATATGTATTATTCACAATACAGGTCAAGGATTTCTGCTGGCAAAGACAGACCTCTTGGGTTTTATGATTTTGGTTTATAATCTTCTGGCCTGTGCCACTGTAAGCTTTGGTTTCAGTTGTTCAGCATTTTCTTGGAGTTGACTACAAATGCATAATATTGTAAACTAAATTGCATTATCTTTGGTTTCTATTGATAAGCTAAGCAGTGGAGCACTTAAGACTGGAAATGTATCCTTTCTTGATGCTATCATCCAAGGGTGCCCATACTCTCTCTAAAAAAAAGACAGATATGTGAACAAACTTGCCTTCTTGGATGTCAAATTAGCTACCTTCACAATGGTAGCTTGGCGACCATATCAAAAAATCTCAAAAATTGCTGCTGGTGCATAGGTAGGGGTTTGGCAAACAGTGAGGAGAACTGCAAAATACTTTAAGAACAACAAGGCATGTTAAGGGAATGGGCAGACAGAGAGAAGATGCAAATTAATGTGGATATGTGTGAGGTCATGGCCCTGAAATTCCAACGTTCCCGGATCCGTATGAATTTTCTATGGACCCGGGAAGGCATTGGAAAAGCCGGTTTTTGGTGCTTGCGCTGAAAACCAGCTTTTCCAATCTGTCAAGTTTCTGGCTTGACAGATCTCGCGCTTATCGGGAGCGAGGACACTTGTACGTGCAAATTTCCAATATTTACGCTTACAAATGTCCTCAAAAATCTTGCTACTTTTACAGGCACAAGTGTTTTAAAACACACAAAAACTTATAAAAATAAAGTTATGAAAACATATTTTATCATTAAAAACCCTCCCCACAATGGTAAGTTTATTTTAAAAAAACATTTTTAAAAAATCGGGAAAATATATATTTTTTAAGATATTAATAACTTTAATTTAAATGAATGTAGTGTATATTTTCTATTTTTTATTAGTGTATGGGGCTGTTTCTCAATCTATGTGATAGGAGTTTAGGACCTTAGGGAATTCCTATTACTATGATACCTTACCTAATTGGCTACCCAGAGTCATGTGACTCCAGCTCCAGGCCTGTGCACGTCCCGACGTACACGCGCTGCGAATCACTGTTAGGAAAGTCGAACGTGGGCAACATCTAAAGATAGGTGTGCTTTTTTTCCTCTAAAATGCTGGAGGGAAGGCCAAAACTGAATTTCAGAGCCAATATATTTTGGGAAGATAAATACAAAATAGGAATACACATTGAATGAAAAGACACTGAAACATAGAATCATAAAAGTTTCCAGCATGGAAGGAGGCCATGTCAGCCCATTGTCTCCATGTTGGGCAACAGAGGCTATCTAGCCTAATCCCACTTTCCAGCTCTAGGTCCATAACGCTGCAGGATACGGCACATTAAGTGCACATCCAAATACATTTTCAAATGTGGTGAGGGTTTCTGCCTCTATCAGGCAGTGAGTTCCAGACCCCCACAACCCTCTGCATGAAGAAATGTCCCCTCAAATCCCCTCTAAACCTTCTACCAATTACTTTAAATCCATGCCCCCTGGTTGTTGACCCCTCTGCTAAGGGAAATAGGCCCTTCCTATCCATTATATCTAGGCCCCTCATAATTTTATACACCTCAATGAGGTCTCCCCTCAGCCTCCTCTGTTCCAAGGAAAACAAACACAGTCCTATCCAATCTCTCCTCATAGCTAAGATTCTCCACTCCCGGCAACATCCTCGTAAATCTCCTCTGTACCCTCTCCAGTGCAATCACGTCCTTCCTGTAATGTGGTGACCAGAATTGCATGCAGTACTCCCGCTGTGGCCTAACCAATGTTTTGTACAGTTCAAACATAACCCCCTTTCTCTTATATTCTATGTCTCTGCTGGTGAACAGACCAACTTGGGAACTCAGATTATATAATTCCCTGAAGTCAGAATTTAGTTTCAATTCTTCAGAAACATACTTTATGCAATCAACAGTTCTCACCTCTTACTTTCAGGGCTCCACTCTTAATTATTGACTTGCTTAGGTTCATGACCAGCTCTGATCTCAAATAAAACACCCACATCAACCCTCTTGTCAAAGCTGCTTCCAGGAACAACAAGTACTTCCTTAATAACAATCAAACAACTCTTAGTTTTTTACAAAGCTTAATACTGTCCAAAACCTGAATACTACTGGCAGATTTAGGAGGCACTTTTGGTACCTCACTCGCACTCCTGGACAGGAGACAAGAACAGTGGCCATCTGATAGGAATCCCTTTCTCACCTCTAGTTTCTACCAATGTTCACACGACAACCTTTATTTTCTCACTAATTTATCAATGTGGCAGTGGTTTGTGCTTCTCTGAACCCTCCGCTCTTCTTTCGAAACTGGTCATTGCATCTTGATTTGCACTCGTGACTCTGCAGAATCTCCTTCTCTGGCATGTTGTTATGTCAGGTCACGTAATTGTGGAACTGCTTCCCTTCATCACTCATCCCCGATTTGCAAAAACTGTAGGCTTTTAAAACCTCAAATTGGGGTCACCTTGGGCCCGAATTTCCCCAAGAGTTGCACCGTCTTTTTTGGTGTAACTTGATTTTCCTGGTGTATCTTTTTAGTTGCAAATATGGCCATTTAATTTGCGCCAGTATAACTGAGTTAGTTAGGTTTTTTGTTAGGTCAGTTTTTTTTCCAAAAGGGGGCGTTCCCAGCCACTTACACCATTTATGCCAATTTGGCCAAAAGAAAGTTGTACCAAACTAACTTAGGCCAGCGTATGTGGCCACTTCTGTCCGCGCAGAGAGGCCTTACTTACAGTTAAGGAATCGGCGCAAGTAACTACATTTAAAGCACCACCAAGCACCAAACAAAGCACAAAAAGTAATAAAGCAATTAATTAACAAATAAAATAGAAGGAACCCTGCCCCTAAAGCACCAAAATCAATCAGTAAATAACAAATAAAAAATAGAAGTCATACCTTAGGAACGCAGGGGGCCACCGATGAGTGAGCCCATTCGGCCAGGGCTAGGGACGGTGTGCTTTGGGCTCCTCCCACACAGCCTGCAGAAATGGCCTGCCAGAAGCTACTGCACATGCGCGAAGACTCTAGCGCGCATGTGCAGAGGCCCCGGCACTGTTTTCAGCGCCGGGACATGGCTCCGCCCCCAATCCATTGGGCCACATTGCGCCATGATGGAGGAGAGTCTGGGGAGCGGCCAAAGTACGGAGGTCTTTTTTCGGCGCACTAGGAGGCGGGCAAAAGTGCCGCACCTCGAGCGAGGGCGCCAGAAAAAGAGGTTAGGGAAATTTGGGCCCTCAGTCTCTACTTTCTAATTTCTCTTGGCTTCTCTTTCACGGTATTAAGCCTTCGTGCAGTCTTGAATTAGGATCTTGGTCCTTCACCCCGATTTGGTCATTTACATAGAACTGAATTTTAAGACCAGGGAGGTTGCAGGTTCCAACCCTGCTGTGCACTGAATCAGCCAATGTCAGTCTGGGTGACTTTGGGCCAGTAAATCTGTCATCTGGTTTTGTATGTTTGGGAGTGAGGGGTGTGGGGGGAACAATGCAGCTTGACGTCGACTCGTTGCTATTTAGTGACCCCTATTAAGAAACCTGAGGATTTTTCTGATTTCAGATTATAAATATTCAAAAGCTTGCATAAGATGAATGGACCGTTGAAAACTGCGAGGGAAACATTTCCTTTGGGAATTCCAATGTTAAATGACAACACATGTCTGTAACTATTAACTGTCATACCATTTCAAGGTTACTAGAAATACACCGAGAATACCGTGGATAGGTGGACGAGATGGACTAAAGGTCGTCACCTGCCTGAAAATTTTACAATGTTAAGACTATGTGGTGATACAATGAGAATTCTAATCTTAAACATCAACAATAATCGTAACCATTAACTGTTACATTACCAGATAGTGCTGGCTTATCTTTTTCCCACTAATCCTTCAATGATTTCTGAAAAAAAAATTTCTATGCCAATTATTTTTCTCATTAACTGATCTTTTAAATACCCCAATTAAATAAATCCTCAGAAGCCTGGATTTGGACTGGATAATTTTACCTCACAACAGCTGTCCAGGATTTTCAAACACATGTAAGCATTCTGAGCATGTGCACTTTGCACAATTTCCCAGAAGCAATCTGCACATCAACACGAATCGATAGAGAGAAGGGTACATAACAACATAAAAACGTAAGAAATAGGAGCAGGAGTAGGCCATTTGACCCCTCGAGCCTGCTCCGCCATTTAATAAGATCATGACTGATCTGATCATGGAGTCAGCTCCACTTCACAGCCCGCTCCCCATAACCCTTTATTCCCTTATTGCTCAAAAATCTGTCTATCTCCACCTTAAATATATTCAAAGACCCAGCCTTCACAGCTCTCTGGGTCAGAGAATTCCACAGATTTACAACCCTCTGAGAGAAGAAATTCCTCCTCATCTCAGTTTTAAATGGATGGCCCCTTATTCTGAGACTGTGTCCCCTAGTTTTAGTTTCCCCGATGAATGGAAATATCCTCTCTGCATCCACCTTGTCGAGCCCCCTCATTATCTTATATGTTTCGATAAGATGACCGCTCATTCTTCTAAATTTCAATGAGTATAGGTCCAACCTACTCAACCTATCTTCATAAATCAACCCCCTCATCTCCGGAATTAACCGAGTGAACCTTCTCTGAACTGCCTCCAATGCAAGTATATCCTTTCGTAAATACGGAGACCAAAACTGTACGCAGTACACCAGGTGTGGCCTCAACAATACCCTGTACAGTTGTAGTACGACTTCTCTGCTTTTATACTCTATCCCCCTTGCAATAAAGGCCAACATTCCATTTGCCTTCCTGATTACTTGCTGTACCGACAGATTCCATTCATTACAACACGATCCTTCAGCATGTTGCTTGATAGAGCGCATGTCTCCATTTCTCACAGTCCTTGGCTCTTCTCATGACAGAGAAGAACCATATGTTCTTGAACCCGAGCTTAGCTGTAATGGTCGAGAAGCAGGTGCTTCCTGGCACAACAACTGGCAAAGGAGAGTCTTCGAGTGCCTTAAAGGTCTAGTCTGTCATGTGGCCAAAGAGTGATAAACACCTTTTGGCAACGTGGCACTCGGGGGAGATTTGACAATCATCTTTCTGACCTGACTATTGGTAATACGGTAACACCACTGAAGCGAGAAGATGTGGCAAAGGCACCAATGGTGTGTTACATTAATATTTCCCGTGTGCTTATAAGACAATCCAAGTCTTATTCAAATCCAAGTCAAATTGATGCATCGGTCTACTGACATCATTCTGCATCACCCATCACACAAGTCACCCAGAGCTGTGCCTTCCGTTGTCCTGCTGGCCAGTGTAATATGTTGTCTACAGCAAGGAGCACAGCATCCAGTGACCTACTGAGCAGAGCAACATCCTCCAAAACCATTACCCACAGGATTAGCAGAAACAGTGTGAACATCCTCCCCAGAAAGAAATCTACGAACATACACTTTCAATGAATGATCCCCTTCCTACATTTTGCTTGCTGGACCATAATGGCCAGGATCGGGGCTCTGCAGGTGGGCGACATGTCACAACTGTGGTCGAGTACATTGGACGGATCCAAAACAGAGCTTTGGTCATTGCATCTAGATACAGATATGAAGAGTTAAACTGAACTCCACTACTACAATGGCTGGTTAAAGCTAGAATCCACCTTCCTCCATGGTTAACAGATTGTAATCGTTGGTTATGCACTAAATGAGGAAATTGAGGAGTCATTTAGAGACCGGTTTTACAATTCTCTTGATGACTGTGTGTCAACCCTCTGTGGAGGACATTGGAAAATCTGTCTTGGTGACTTTAATACAGGGTGTTGCAAGGCTTCACATGACTTGCGCAACACTGATCATTTCCTTGCATTCTACCTCAACTACCACCATGGGATAACAGGTTCCACGCAGAATATTCATCCCTGGATGTACTATTCGAATGATGGGGTTACCAGCAAAGGAACTGATTAGGTTCTGGTGAGGACCAAGTGGAAATCACTCAGGTAATGCAGTCTTCTGGACTTAGAATCTGATCACAGACCTGTCCTGATGTCCTCACCTGAAGAAAGCGCTAACGAAGAAAGCAGCAGGAAGAAAGTTTGATCTCCATAAACTAGATGACTTGAATATCAATATCGCAGATCAGTAACATGTGGAGTTGAGTTCAACAGGATCTTCAAACCCCTCATTAAAGAGCAGCATCGAAGAGGAATGACTTATTTTTCAGAAATCATTGTGTGACGCTGCCAAGAGACTCTTGCTTCAAGAAAATCAGCTTAAGTAGTGCCATTCTGCCCATACTCGAGACATCTCTGAAAGAAGGCATGTTGCCCACATTCCAAGGATCATGGTTCTCTACAGAGAACGTAACATGCAGATAAGGTAAGCAATAAGGAACAATAATAGATCTGAGCTTACAAAATTGCAGACAAGACTGACAATGCCCTCCAAAATAACAGAAGCAGCGCTGCATTTAGAAGACTGAGATAGCAAAGCCTCTGTATTTCAAGCCCAACCAAAGCCTCAGATGGATTCCTGCTGGCAGATCAAATGCACTGATGGAGCCATGGGAAGATTATGTCAAAGGCCAACTTAATTTTCCATCCGCCATTCCATTTGAGGTGCTGTCCCAGATGGTCTTCACATTGACCCAAGCATTTCAGTATCTGTTCCATCACCAAGGAAGTAATTAAGGAAATTATAAGTATGAAGGCTCAAGGCTGCTGTGATATACCAGCGGTATTTCTTAGAGCTGGTGGGAATGTTGTGATTGATTATCTCCATCATCTCTTTGCTGGGTTATGGGAATTTGATATTATTCTCAAGAATTGGCTTCATGGAGTTACCTTGCTGATCTATAAGGGCAAAGAAAGAAGAACAGACTGTGGTAACTATCAGGCCATCACCCTTCTTTATATCACAAGAAAGCCCTTTGATCATATGCTTCTCAGCAGATTAAGAACTCTCAACATAAGGGAAGATGACAAGAGCAAAGCAGCTTCAGCCCTGAAAGATCAACACTTAATCAGATACTGATGCTCAATCTGCTTGCACAGACCAGGCAAGAAAATCACTGTCCACTATTTGACCAAAGTCTTTCCTCCTCCAGTGACCTGCAAGGCTGAAGCTCTGCTCAGATATCTTCACAATGCTCCAATTCCCTTGTCCCAACAGATTGGGTAACCTGCCCATCCCTCACTCTCCCTGTGACCCAAAACCCATGATGTCCTGGCCCAAATGAAAATAAAATCAGAGGTGTGCAGAGAGAAGAGACAAGAAAGGGAGAGAAGAGAAAAAACAGACAAAGAAGTGACATAACCATGAAGGACCCGTAGAAGAGAGAAAAGAGATTTAGATAGGTTAAGCGAATGGGCTAAGGTTTGGCAGATGGAATACAATGTCAGAAAATGTGAGGTCATCCACCTTGGAAAAAAACACAGTAAAAGGGAATATTATTTGAATGGGGAGAAATTACAACATGCTGTGGTGCAGAGGGACCTGGGGGTCCTTGTGCATGAAACTCTTTTGGAAAAATTATTCATTTTGAAACAACTGCCTCCCCGTCGGGGAATTGAACCCCGGTCTCCCGCGAGAGAGGCGGGGATACTCATCACTATACTAACGAGGAACTGATCCCCAAAAGTTAGTTTGCAGGTGCAGCAGGTAATCAGGAAGGCGAATGGAATGTTGGCCTTCATTGCGAGAGGGATGGAGTACAAAAGAAGGGAGGTCCTGCTGCAACTGTACAGGGTATTGGTGAGGCCGCACCTGGAGTACTGCATGCAGTTTTGCTCATCTTACTTAAGGAAGGATATACTAGCATTGGAGGGGTTACAGAGACGATTCACTAGGCTGATTCCGGAGATGAGGGGGTTACCTTATGATGATAGATTGAGTAGACTGTGTCTTTACTCGTTGGAGTTCAGAAGGATGAGGGGTGATCTTATAGAAACATTTAAAATAATGAAAGGGATAGACAAGATAGAGGCAGTGATTTGTTCCACTGGTCGGGGAGACTAGAACTAGGGGGCACAGCCTCAAAATACCGGGGAGCCAATTTAAAACCAAGTTGAGAAGGAATTTCTTCTCCCAGAGGGTTGTGAATCTGTGGAGTTCTCTGCCCAAGGAAGCAGTTGAGGCTAGCTCATTGAATCTATACAAATCACAGATAGATAGATTTTTAACCAATAAGGGAATTAAGGGTTATGGGGAGTGGGCGGGTAAGTGGAGCTGAGTCCATGGCCAGATCAGCCATGATCTTGTTGAATGGCAGAGCAGGCTCGAGGGGCTAGATGGCCAACTCCTGTTCCTAATTCTTATGTTCTTATGTTCTTATGTTAAAACATCAGAAACGCAAGATCAGGGAGAAAAGCATAAGATATGAGAGCGATAGAAAGAAAGCGAGAAATAACGATAATCTGCAACAGAAAGACAACAGACAGACAAGAGAAAGCCTCAGTTGTCACATGAGCATGGGAGATTTGCTATTATATCGTTTAGCAGGAGTCACTTG
Organism: Pristiophorus japonicus; assembly: GCF_044704955.1. Classification (NCBI taxonomy): domain Eukaryota; kingdom Metazoa; phylum Chordata; class Chondrichthyes; family Pristiophoridae; genus Pristiophorus; species Pristiophorus japonicus. The sequence continues at coordinate 6,146,194 of NC_091988.1, read as the reverse complement.
TCAGGATTGTAATCATTTTATTTTGCGTATATAATAGAGAATTCAAACAGGCTGCATTCAAACAGGCTGTGAAAATTCACAGACCCCAAGTCAAAGCTGCCATGTGCAACTCAGCATGTTGCATTAAATCCTCAATCAACTTAACATTTTAGGACCTTGGGTAGCGAGCCAATTAAAGGTTAACAGACTATTAATTGAGCCAATAAGGTCAAAGTAGGCGAGTTCTTTTCTGTAAATTAAACCAGGTATAAGTATAGCCATTTTGGCCATGTGGTCTCAGAAGAACAAAGGCCTGGCTTAAAGCCAGAAGCTTGTTGCTGCTGCCAGAATAAAGTTACATTAAAACTACAATCAGAGTTCGTATTTCATTGGAAATTAAGAGATCTAACAGTATAGTAGATTGCCTATTATGTAAGTGCCTACTTCAAAGGGAATTGTCTGACGTTGTTTATGTTAATTTCTTAACAAATGTTAGAAGACAGAACATCCACTGGATGAAGGAAATAATTAACATTGATCAGAAAGCTATAAATCACTTGTACTTCCATTTATGGGCATTGAAATTTTCCCATCATGGGGAAGGTTGAACACAATTCTTAATTAAGTTGTGTTTTGAAGATATGTGAATTGCTTGTTTGGTATCCGAGAGATCGCCTTTTCAATTGTGAAAACTTGACATGAACATAAGAACATAAGAAATAGGAGCAGAAGTAGATCATACGGCCCCTCGAGCCTGCTCTGCCATTTAATGCGATCATGGACTCGGGTCCACTTCCCCGCCCGCTCCCCATAACCCCTTATTCCCTTATCCCTGGCGGCCGCCTGAGGAACAGAGTGTTTGAAGACTGGGCCCTCAAAACTGCCACCAAGCTCATGATCTACAGGGCTGTAGTAGTACTCGCCCTCCTGTATGGCTCAGAGACATGGACCATGTACAGTAGACACCTCAAGTCGCTGGAGAAATACCACCGATGCCTCCACAAAAATCCTACAAATCCCCTGGGAGGACAGGTGCACCAACGTTAGCATTCCCGACGAGGCCAACATCCCCAGCATTGAAGCACTGACCACACTTGATCAGCTCCGCTGGGAAGGCCACATCGTTTGCATGCCAAACATGAGACTCCCAAAGCAAGCGCTCGACTCGGAACTCCTTCACGGCAAACGAGCCAAAGGTGGACAGAGGGAACGTTACAGGTACACTCTCAAAGCCTCCCTGATAAAGTGTAACATCCCCACTGACACCTGGGAGTTCCCTGGCCAAAGACCGCCCTAAGTGGAGGAAGTGCATCCGGGAGGGTGCTGAGCTCCTTGAGTATCGTCGCCGAGAGCATGCAGAAATCAAGCGCAGGCAGCGGAAGGAGCGTGCAGCAAACCAGTCCCACCCACCCTTTCCCTCAACGACTATCTATCCCACCTGTGACAGGGACTGTGGCTCTCATATTGGACTGTTCAGCCACCTAAAGACTCATTTTAAGAGTGGAAGAAAGTCTTCCTCGATTCCGAGGGACGTCCGATGATGATGATTCCCTTATCGTTTAAAAAACTGTCTATTTCGGTCTTAAATTTATTCAATGTCCCAGCTTCCACAGCTCTCTGAGGCAGCGAATTCCACAGATTTACAACCCTTAGAGAAGAAATTTCTCCTCATCACTGTTTTAAATGGGCCTCTTATTCTAAGATTATGCCCTCTAGTTCTAACTATCAGTGGAAACATCCTCTCTGCAACCACCTTGTCAAGCCCCCTCATAATCTTATACGTTTCGATAAGATCGCCTCTCAATCTTCTGAATTCCAATAAGTAGAGGCCCAACCTACTCAACCTTTCCTCATAAGTCAACCCCCTCATCTCTGGAATCAACTTTGTGAACCTTCTCTGAACTGCCTCCAAAGCAAGTATATCCTTTCGTAAATATGGAAACCAAAACTGCACGCAGTACTCCAGGTGTGACCTCACCAATACCCTGTATAACTGTAGCAAGACTTCCCTGCTTTTATACTCCATCCCCTTTGCAATAAAGGCCAAGATTCCATTGGCCTTTCTGATCACTTGCTGTACCTGCATAATAACCTTTTGTGTTTCATGCACAAGTACCCCCAGGTCCCGCTGTACTGCAGCACTTTGCAATCTTTCTCCATTTAAATAATAACTTGCTCTTTGATTTTTTTTCTGCCAAAGTGGACTGTTCAGCCACCTAAGGACTAATTTTAAAAAGTGGAAGCAAGTCTTTCCAACACTTTCCAACATTATACTCCATCTGCAAAATTTTTGCTCACTCACTTAGCCTGTCTATGTCCCTTTTGCAGATTTTTTGCATCCTCCTCACACATTGCTTTTCTTCCCATCTTTGTATTGTCAGCAAACTTGGCTACGTTACACTCAGTCCCTTCTTCCAAGTCGTTAATATAGATTGTAAATAGTAAATTGATTGATTGGTCATACGCAGTGGGTTGCTTTGATTAATTATGAATGAAACCTATACAGCTTCCTTTTAATTATGTAAATGAAGGGAAGAGAGCATTCGACATGGGAATGGACTCTTCCCTGGCCAGTTCCCTTCTTGCAGGTTCACTCTATGAGACAGGCATGAATTCAATCCATGGATTGTCTTTCTCATGTAATAGTTTTCTTCACAGGCATGTAAAGTGAAATTATAAGAATTGCTAGAATTTTTGTACTTTGACCATGTTAAATAAATACTATAAGTTCTGCGAAGTATTGTAATCCAGCAAAATCATCCTAATTTGCGCCTGCTTCTGCTTAAAATGAACAAACTTAAATTCCAATTTTCAGCCTGAATCATGTGATCTGTTAGCGAGGTGCTAAAAGTCAATTGGAGAGAGAACAACAACAACAACAAATTGCACTTATATAACACCTTTAACAAAGTAAAACATCACAAGACACTTCACAGGAGTGTAAATTTTACACAATTTGACATCGAGATATTTACACAGGAGAACAAAAACTTCGTCAAAGAGGCAAGTTTTAAGCAGCGTCTTAAAGGGGAAAAGTGAGCTGGAGAGGCAGTGAGGTTTAAGGAAGAAATTCTAGAGCTTAGGGCCTGGGCAGCTGAAGGCAAGGCCTCTATTGGTGGAACAATTAAAATCTTTGAAGGGCAAAGAAGCCAGAATTGGAGGAGCACATGGAGGTGCAACGAGACCTGGGTGTCATGGTACATCAGTCATCAGTCATTGGCATGCAGGTACAGCAGGCGGTTAAGAAAGCCAATGGCAGGCTGGCCTTCATAGCGAGGGGATTTGAGTACAGGGACAGGGAGGTGTTGCTACAGTTGTACAGAGCCTTGGTGAGGCCACACCTGGAGTATTGTGTACAGTTTTGGTCTCCTAACTTGAGGAAGGACATTCTTGCTATTGAGGGAGTGCAGCGAAGGTTCACCAGACTGATTCCCGAGATGGCAGGACTAACATATCAAGAAAGACTGGATCAACTGGGCTTGTATTCACTGGAGTTCAGAAGAATGAGAAGGGATCTCATAGAAACGTTTAAAATTCTGATGGGTTTAGTCAGGTTAGATGCAGGAAAAATGTTCCCAATGTTGGGCAAGTCCAGAACCAGGGGTCACAGTCTAAGGATAAGGGGTAAGCCATTTAGGACCGAGATGAGGAGAAACTTCTTCACCCAGAGAGTGGTGAACCTGTGGAATTCTCTACCACAGAAAGTTGTTGAGGCCAATTCACTAAATATATTCAAAAAGGAGTTAGATGTCGTCCTTACTATGAGGGGGATCAAGGGGTATGGCGAGAAAGCGGAAATGGGGTACTGAAGTTGCATGTTCAGCCATGAACTCATTGAATGGCGGTGCAGACTCGAAGGGCCGAATGGCCTACTCCTGCACCTATTTTCTATGTTTCTATATTTCGCAGGGTTGTAGGGCTGGAGGAGGTCACAGAGATTTGGAGGGGTGGGGCCATTGCGGGATTTAAAGAAGGATAAAAATGTTAAATTCAAGGCGTGGCTTAACTGGGAGCCAATTTAGGTCAGCGAGAAGAGGTGAATGGGACTTGGTACGAGTTAGGATATGAGCAGCAGTGTTTTGATGTGATTTTGTTGTATTTCTGGTGCATACCTCAAAGCTAAGAAGGATTTTTTTTGCTTGTCCAGTGGGACACTATCAGAGTTATTTCACACATGAGGTCATGTTTCCACTCATAGTGAGCGAGGGCTTGAATATGTAGAGAATTTCTCTATCAGACAGAAATACAAAAGATGAAATTGCAACCTGAATCACAACAACCCCTTCTAGAATTTGATTTTATGGATATCAGGAGATAAAGAATAGCCAGTTGATGAGAGAAGGAAAGGCCATTTGCACCCCAGCATAATCTTTACGAAAGGAGGTCCATGGGGAGAAAAATAAAAGGACAAAGTACGAACTGTTTTGGTTGTATTATTTTATTGCAATAAAGTGTGGGAAGGTGTTCAGTGCAATTGACAGCGTGGCTCACGACATATAAATCGTCAGGAAGACTGAGATTACAGAGAGGTGTCACCATATTGGGTTTGTATGGACATCACTCCTTCAAATATTTGCCCAAAATGGTCTCAAGTCATTAGTTAGTTTTTGAACTGACCAGCAAAATATAAACCAGAACAGAGAGAAACACAGATCAATGCTACTCATTAAATATCTTTAGACATTCACCACATATCTCATATATTTATTTCTGGAAGAGTATGTTTTTTAATAAAATTGAGGATGTCATGTTACATTGAGTGGGATTGCTTTGGAGACTTTGCACTAGAAATGGGCCGAGAGTGGAATATTCCTCTCATTCGTAGTGCATAGAAACATAGATAATACGTGCAGGAGTAGGCCATTCGGCCCTTCGAGCCTGCACCACCATTCGATAAGATCATGGCTGATCATCAACTTCAGTACCCCTTTCCTGCTTTCTCTCCATACCCCTTGATCCCTTGAGCCATAAGGGCCATATCTAACTCCCTCTTGAATAGATCCAACGAACTGGCATCAACAACTCTCTGCGGTCGAGAATTCCACAGGTGCATTAAAATCTCTGATGAACCAGTGGATGTGGCCCAACATATCTGAATCCACATGCAGCTAAAGATGTTCAATGTAGCTGAGGTTGTGGTGTCCTGTTTAGCTCTTCTGAAAACCTCCTGCATAGCTTATTTTGATTTGTTTATTCCCATTCCTCAGTACAGTGCAACTACAAGTTCACAATGGACAGCTGTCACCCAGAAAAAAGTGGACATTCTTGGCACAATAACTAGTACCTGTTGGTCATCGAGCTCCATTTTATCACCATTCTGTTCTGACCCGATTGTGCACGGTTAAAAGGTTGTGAAGGCTGTTCAAGAATAGCGGCAGCTGGCTTCACGATTAGCAACATAAATTCAAGATGGAAAGTATGGCGTTGCCAGAACTAACTTTAATCCAGCTGCACCGCTACCTATCAGTAAGTTATGATTTAAGTTGTACGACAGGGGATTACTCACTCACGAACACCCAGCACAATCCAGATTAAAAATGAACATCGCACCCAGTGAATCTGAATACAATAGACGTCACAACAATCGCTCAAAATGGCCTCCAATGATTTATGTTGGGTGGTAGACTGTTAATAGGCAAATACAGAATATTTGGGGTCTGGTTATATTCAAATAATTGTATGTGCGAGGACAGACAGAAGCCATGTCACTGTGGCATTCTAGTTTTCAGAGGATACCCAAGCACCCATTGGTGTGGCCAGGATGGCTTGCTGAAAGGGCAAATCAGTCATCAACAGAGAGCTTCTCAACCATAACGTGTTTCTGCAGTTTTTATTTTCCTCTGGCACCCAAGATAAATGGAGTACCGGAGGATTTTAATGCCAAACAAATTGAATTAAAATGGCAAACCTACAATTTTTAAATATTCTTCGGTGTTATCAATTCTCATGTCAAAGTGCCCTGAATTTATTTAGGGAACCATATTTTGTACCATTAAGCCCTTCTCCATATCAAGAATATCTCAATTCTGTTAAAGTAGACAGCCAATGACTGACATCTTCTAGTATTTAACATTAAATTAAAACTTACAATCCTTAATTTTTTTCATAATTTGACCTAAGAGGTAACATTTATATAATCCAAACAGGCAACGCAGATAGCTGCGGCCTTTGTCATGTGTGACGATGGAATAATACCCATCAGCTAGGCCACCTCCTCTGTGATGGGATCAGCATACCCGAGGTACTAAATTGATGCAGCATTATAAATAACTGACATCCATCAGGCTTCTTGCAGTATCTTACAGTATCAAGCCACTGTGGGGGAAAAAAGCTTGTTAGATCAGCTAGGACTGAAATGGGCAGATGAAAACCAACCTCATTCAAGAGGTACAAAAGAATTTCCAGAACACTGTCAGCTTAAATTGCTAACAGAGTGCAGTTGATATTTCTTGATTCATACACTTACAGGTTCAAGGCACTCCGCCAATCCAAAGAAATACTCTACAGGAGCCAGCTAGTTGTTTATGATCTATAATGCACTGCCTGAAAGGGTGTTGGAGCAGATTCAATAGTAACCTTCAAAAGGAGATTGAATGCAATATATGTGGGCCTTCGAAAGGCCTTTGATAAGGTACCATATAGTAATTTCATGATTAAGGTCAGAACATGTGGAGTCAGAGAACAAGTAGCAGAATGGCTAGCAAACTGGCCACAAAACAGAAAACAGAGGAGGGGTTTGAAGGTAGTTATTCAGACTGGAGACAGGTGGGCAATGGTGTTCCACAGGTATCGGTGCTGGGACCACGGTTGTTCACCATTTATATAAATGATTTGGACTTGGGACTCGCAAGTACAATATCAAAATTTGTGGGTGACACCAAATGAGGGGATATAGTCAACACTGAGGAAGACTATAGGAGATGAATTTCAATATATTTAAGTGTAGGTTTGTGCATTTTGGTAGGAGAAATAAGGAGACTACATACTCCTTGAAAAATAACAGTCTAAATGGGGCAGAGACACAAAGGGATCTCGGCGTACAGATTCACAAATCATTAAAAATAGCCACGCAGGTTAACAAAGCATTAAACAGTGAAAACAAGGCACTGGGGTTCATTTCTAGAGGAATAGAATTCAAAAGCAGTGAAGTTATGTTCAACTTTTATCCAACTTTGGTGAGACCATAAAGAGTAATGTGTACAGTTCTGGTTTCCATATTACAAAAATGATACAGCAGCACTGGAGAAAGTGCAAAGAGATTTCTAAAGATGATATCAGAACTGAGAGGGTACAACTATCAGAAAAGACTGAACAAGCTGGGACTCTTTTCTTCAAAATAGAGAAGACTGAGAGGTGACTTGATAGAGGTCTTTAAAATTATGAAGTTCGATAGGATAGATGTAAAGAAGATGAGTCCAAAACTCGGAGCCATGAATATAAAATAGTCACTGAAGAATCTAATGAGGAATTTAGGGGAAACTTATTTATTCAGAGTGGTGAGAATATGGAACTTGTTACCACATAGATGCATTTAAGGGAAAGACATGAGGGAGAAAGGAACAGCAGGATTGTTGATAGATTGAGATGAAATAAGGTGAGAGGAGGCTCGTGTGGACCATAAACAACGCACAGACCTATTAGGTTAAATGGCATCATTCTGTGCTGTAAAGTTATATCTCATTCTATGTATATACCTGAAAAGGAAAATTTTTCAGGGCTATGGGGATGAGTGGGACTAATTGAATAGCCAGCTCCTCGGCACCATGGGTGGCTCCGCTGCACGGTGTGGGGGGGGGGGGGGCGGTCGGGGGAGAATGAAGAATGGAAGAGCTATGGTGTAGGGGATTCAATAGTCAGGGGAGCAGACAGGCGTTTCTGCGGCCGCAGACGTGACTCCAGGATGGTATGTTACCTCACTGGTGCCAGGGTCAAGGATGTCACTGAGCGGCTGAGAGCATTCTGCGGGGGGAGAGGGTGAAAAGCCAGAGGTCATGGTCCATATTGGGACCAATGATACAGGTAGAAAGAGGGGTGAGGTCATGCAAGCAGAGATTAGGGAGCTAGGAGAGAGATTAAAAAGCAGGACCTCAAAAGTTAGTAATCTCCAGATTACTCCCGGTGACATGAGCTAGTGAGTACAGAAATAGGAGGATAGAGCAGATGGAGAAGGCTGGAGGGATGGTGCAGGTGGGAGGGCTTTAGTTTCCTGAGGCATTGGGACCGTTTCTGGGGGAGGTGGGACCTGTACAAGCCGGACGGGTTGCACCTCAACAGGGCCGAGGCCAATATCCTCGTGATGAGGTTTGCTGGTGCTGTTGGGGAGGGTTTAAAATAGCTTGGCAGGGGGATGGGAACTTGAAACTAGATTCAGTGGGGAGGGGAATAAAGCTGGAATTAGAAAGCAAAAATAAAGAAAGCGAGTTCGAAGGAGAGAAGAAACAAACAGGAAAATAGGGTAAAAAAAACAAATTTATAGGCACTTTGTCTAAATGCACGTAGCAATCGTAACAAAATAGATGAGTTGATGGCACAAATAGATACAAATGGGTATGACCTGATAGCCATCACAGAGACGTGGTTGCAAGATAACCAGGACTTGGAATTAAATATTCAGGGGTATTTGACAATCTGGAAGAACAGACAGAAAGGAAAAAGAGGTGGGGTAGCTCTATTGATAAAGGATGGAATCATAAGAAATGATATTGGCTCAAATGTTCAGGATGTTGAAACAGTTTGGGTGGAGATAAGGAATATTAAGGGGAAAAAGTCACTGGTGGGTGTAGTCTAAAGGCCCCGTAACAGTAGCAACTCTGTTGGTCGGAGCATAAACCAGGAAATAGTGGGGGCTTGTAAAAAGGGAACAGCAATAATCATGGGTGATTTTAACCTCCATATTGATTGGACAAATCAAATTGGTCAGAGTAGCCTTGAGGAAGAGTTCATAGAGTGCGTAAGGGACGGGTTCCTTGAACAGTATGTAACGGAACCAACCAGGGGGCAGGCTGGTCCTGTGTAATGAGACAGGATTAATAAACAATCTCCTAGTAAAGCATCCCCTTGGAATGAGTGATCATAGCATGATTGAATTTCAAATTCAGATGCAGGGTGTAAGGGATAAATTGTAAAAGTTGCAAATAGGGGGTCAGAATGATGCTGAAGGTAGTGAAGTTATCAGTGTTAGGAGGGTCTGTATGATTGCCTATGTATGTAACACTTGCTTATATAGGTATAACACACTTATACATATTAAACTATAGCTTACCCTTAGTGACACTTAAACAGCTGAAGTCAGCAGTTTTGTTTAAAAGTCCCTGAGGAAGAGATAAAGAAGGCAATACAACCACCAGGCGTGGGATAGACTGGGGCAGAGGGCAAAATGGAACAAAACAATGATGAGAGATGGACAGTTGCATGTACCACTCAGCCAGTCTGATCAGAGTCGACAAATCAATGTAACTTCACTGATAGCAATAGACCTATCGATGATTTTGCAGGAGGATAGCTGTATAAATTGTACTTGAAACCTCTTGTATTTCGGAGGTTCTACGACTGAACCTTCCCGTGCATTGCTTGTAATAAAACCTGCAAACCTGAGGTTTTGTTTGTTTACTTCTGTGCTCATTATACAGTGGGAAGCTGGGCGAGGTGTCGATTAACTATATCAGTTAGTCCACCTTGAGGGAGAGAAGTCTCCTTTTTACCCCAACAGAGGATGAGAAAGTTGGATCTCTAGTCAGAGTACTAAGCTAAAATAAAGGAGACTATGAAGGTATGATGTGCAAAGTTAGAGCACATGGGATTGGGGGTAGTGTACTGACATGGATTGAGAACTGGTTGTCAGACAGGAAGCAAAGAGTAGGAGTAAATGGGTACTTTTCAGAATGGCAGGCAGTGACTAGTGGGGTACCGCAAGGTTCTGTGCTGGGGCCCCAGCTGTTTACACTGTACATTAATGATTTAGATGAGGGGATTAAATGTAGTATCTCCAAATTTGCGGATGACACTAAGTTGGGTGGCAGTGTGAGCTGCGAGGAGGATGCTGTGAGGCTGCAGAGCGACTTGGATAGGTTAGGTGAGTGGGCAAATGCATGGCAGATGAAGTATAATGTGGATAAATGTGAGGTTATCCACTTTGGTGGTAAAAACAGAGAGACAGACTATTATCTGAATGGTGACAGATTAGGAAAAGGGGAGGTGCAAAGAGACCTGGGTGTCATGGTACATCAGTCATTGAAGGTTGGCATGCAGGTGCAGCAGGCGGTTAAGAAAGCAAATGGCATGTTGGCCTTCATAGCAAGGGGATTTGAGTACAGGGGCAGGGAGGTGTTGCTACAGTTGTACAGGGCATTGGTGAGGCCACATCTGGAGTATTCTGTACAGTTTTGGTCTCCTAACCTGAGGAAGGACATTCTTGCTATTGAGGGAGTGCAGCGAAGGTTCACCAGACTGATTCCCGGGATGGCGGGACTGACCTATCAAGAAAGACTGGATCAACTGGGCTTGTATTCACTGGAGTTCAGAAGAATGAGAGGGGACCTCATAGAAACATTTAAAATTCTGACGGGGTTAGACAGGTTAGATGCAGGAAGAATGTTCCCAATGTTGGGGAAGTCCAGAACCAGAGGTCACAGTCTAAGGATAAGGGGTAAGCCATTTAGGACCGAGATGCGGAGGAACTTCTTCACCCAGAGAGTGGTGAACCTGTGGAATTCTCTACCACAGAAAGTTGTTGAGGCCAATTCACTAAATATATTCAAAAAGGAGTTAGATGAGGTCCTTACTACTAGGGGGATCAAGGGGTATGGCGAGAAAGCAGGAATGGGGTACTGAAGTTGAATGTTCAGCCATGAACTCATTGAATGGCGGTGCAGGCTAGAAGGGCCGAATGGCCTACTCCTGCACCTATTTTCTATGTTTCTATGTTTCTATGAGGGCAGAGTTGGGTAAAGTGGACTGGGAAAATAGATTAAAGTGTTGGACGGTTGATGAACATTGGTGTACATTTAAGAAGATATTTCACAACTCTCAAGAAAAATATATTCCAGTGAGGAGAAAAGGGCTAAAAGAAAAGATAGCCATCCGTGGCTAACGAACAAAATAAACAACGGTATCCAATTTAAAAGGCCATACGAAGTGGTCAAAACTAGTGGGAGGACAGAAGATTGGGAAGCTTTTAAAAGCCAGCAAAGAATGACTAAAAAAATGATTCAGAAAGGGAAGATAGACTATGAAAATAAACTAGCACGAAATATAAAAACAGATAGCAAGAGTTTCTATAGCTTTGTAAAAAGGAAAAGAGTGGCTAAAGTAAATGTTGGTCCCTTAGAGGACGAGACCAGGGAATTAGTAATGGGGCACATGGAGATGGCAGAAACATGGAACAAATATTTTGTATTAGTCTGTATGGTAGAGGACACAAACAATATCCCAATAGTCAAGGGGCTATAGTGGGGGAGGAACTTAACACAATCACAATTACTAAGGAGGTGGTACTCAGTAAGATAATGGGACTAAAGGCGGATAAATCCCCTGGACCTGATGGCTTGCATCCTTGGGTCTTAAGAGAAGTAGCAGCAGGGATTGTGGATGCATTGGTTGTAAGTTACCAAAATTCCCTGGATTCTGGGGAGGTCCCAGCAGATTGGAAAACTGCAAATGTAATGCCCCTATTTAAAAAAGGAGGCAGACAAAAGGCAGGAAACTATAGACCAGTTAGCCTAACATCTGTGGTTGGGAAAATGTTGGAGTCCATTATTAAAGAAGCAGTAGCAAGACATTTGGAAAAGCAAAATTCGGTCAAGCAGAGTCAGCATGGATTTATGAAGGGGAAGTCATGTTTGACAAATTTTCTGGAATTCTTTGAGGATGTAACGAACAGGGTGGATAAAGGGGAACCAGTGGATGTGGTGTATTTGGACTTCCAGAAGGCATTTGACAAGGTGCCACATAAAAGGTTACTGCACAAGACAAAAGTTCACGGGGTTGGGAGTAATATATTAGCACGGATAGAGGATTGGCTAACTAACAGAAAACAGAGAATTGGGATAAGTGGTTCATTCTCCAGTTGGCAATCAGTAACTAGTGGGGTGCAGCAGGGATCAGTGCTGGGAACCCAACTATTTACAATCTATATTAATGATTTGGAAGAAAGGACCGAGTATAACGTAGCCAAGTTTGCTGACGATACAAAGATGGGAGGAAAAGCAATGTGTGAGGAGGGCACAAAAAATCTGCAAAAAGACATAGACAGACTAAGTGAGTGGGTAAAAGTTTGGCAGATGGAGTATAATGTTGCAAAGTGTGAGGTCATGCATTTTGGCAGAAAAAAAATCAAAGAGCAAGTTATTATTTAAATGGAGAAAGATTGCAAAGTGCTACAGTACAGCAGGACCTGGGGGCACTTGTGCATGAAACACAAAAGGTTAGTATGCAGGTACAGCAAATGATCAGGAAGGCCAATGGAATCTTGGTCTTTATTGCAAAGGGGATGGAGTATAAAAGCAGGGAAGTCTTGCTACAGCTATACAGGGTATTGGTGAGGCCACACCTGGAGTACTGTGTAGTTTTGGTTTCCATATTTATGAAAGGATATACTTGCTTTGGAGGCAGTTCAGAGAAGGTTCACTTGGTTGATTCCGGAGATGAGGGGTTTGACTTATGAGGAAAGGTTGAGTAGGTTGGGCCTCTACTCATTGGAAGAATGAGAGGTGATCTTATCGAAATGTATAAGATTATGAGGGAGCTTGATAAGATGGATGCAGAGAGGATGTTTCCATCGATGGGGGAGACTAGAACTAGAGGGCATGATCTTAGAATAAGGGGCCGCCCAATTTAAAACTGAGAGGAATTTCTTCTCTCAGAGGGTTGTGAATCTGTGGAATTCACTGCCTCAGAGAGCTGTGGAAGCCGGGACATTGAATACATTTAAGACAGAGATGGACAGTTTCTTCACCAATAAGGGAATAAGGGGCTATGGGGAGCGGTCAGGGAAATGGAGCTGAGTCCATGATCGGATCAGCCATGATCTGATTAAATGGCGGAGCAGGCTCGAGGGGCCGTATGGCCCAATCCTGCTCCTATTTCTTATGTTCTTATGTTCAAAGAGCTGGCACATATACAATAGGCCTAATGGCCTCCTTCTGAGCTGTAAGATTTCATGATTCTAAGAACACACAGGAGTTCATCACATGGTGCTCTACATTTAATTTCAGGTATGAAAGAACTATATAAAGTGATTACCGGCATGAATCATTGATGGTCAGAGTGTTGCATAATCTATTGCCCCTTACCTCCCAAAGTTACACCAGACAGCCTTGGCAGAGACTCAATGGAATTCACTGAATCATTTTCTCACAACAAAATGCTTTTTATGCTTCGTCTGTCTAATTTTTCAATTATTGTTTGTGAACCCCTGCACAGGGACAAGGTTGAATGCTAACTGAAAATTTCAAAAGATAGATGAAGTTTATAAAAGGTAACGGAGAATTGTATCTAAAATCTGAAAAACTGCAGCGAAAGAACTATCTCCGGAAATTTCCGTCATACAAAATACAAAGATAATTTAAAACTACACCAAAAGATTTAAATAAATAAGCAAGCCTTTTTTATGTTAAGGATAGAGATACAGAAATGATGTGACAAATCGTTTTAATCCCAAAGAAATTTACATATATTTATACTCTGGTTTCCATCTCCACTTTATCTTGATTTAAGCACAATTAAAAATTGGCACTCATGCAAAAGGCAGAAATAACAGTTTTGTATCTGGGATTGTCAGGCATGAGTACACTTGCCTTCCTAACGTACAGACAAGGAAAATTGGGGAAGGGGGCATGTATTCTAAAGTAAATCACTTAGAAACATGATGCACTTCATGAACTTCATTTATAGTTACTTGGTTCAACGTTTTTCATTAATCTCGATTATGAGATGATCTGTGCAGAAAGCAGCTCGAGCTTACTGTGACACAGAATGATATGATGTGAGTCTATTTCAAACCAGGAATTCTCAATGGCAGTCAGGCCCTCAAACAGAAACACAAAATGAAGGTTAAGGACTCCAAACCCCAGAATTGAGGGAAATGGTGTTAAATCTAAAAAGTATCTTGCCAAAATGTTTTTTAAATTCGCATACCATTTACTTTTTTTTACTGTCTGAACAAAAAAAAAGAGTTAATCTAATACTGCTACTAAACGCAGTGTAAAGCACTGTACACTTGTTCTGTCAAACATACTTTTGCCCTTTTTGCTAAGTGGCATTTTGAAGATATACAATTGGCTCTGCAGGAGCCTAACAGGTGCAGGGGCAATAGGACGTGGGCTTGCTTTGCACCGAATTCCTTGTGCTCATGATATTCTATCTGGCTGAATTTAGTGTGCTGACTGATTACGAACAATTTTGTAAAGTCTCATTAAGAATTCATGCACCAATATTTATATGAATACCTTCCACAATTTCCTAGTGTATATACCAGATTTGCATTTTAATTCAAATGGGTGCAAGTTATGCATCATGATTGATAGAACTCAAAGAGGAATAGGCTCAGCATGTGTTGGCACGTTTAAAATATTTTCTTTAGTTGTGTGCTGCCTTGACCAAAAATTGATTTAATATTTCTGAAATATTTATTAATATGTCTCTTTTGGAGGGAGACATTTTTATTGACTAAGTTTGGTTTTAAATGTTCAACAAGAATCATCCATTATCGTTTGCTGGAAAGTGGACTGTAAGTGAACCATTTTCAGGAACTCAGCAGAATAGGAATAGGTGGACAAAGAAGACATAAATAGAAGTTCTCCCTGTCAACTTTTATCAGAGCAGGTTAGCATGTGCCCCAAATACAGTAAGAGTATTGTAAGAGGAAATAAGGCATACCAGGGAGACCAATAGGCACCTAAGGCACACTGGCCAGACATTAAACCACCAATCTGACTTGCTTGTCTTGGAACACCTACCTGCCATTGACCAAAGACAACTGCTGTCACAGGATCCAAAGGGAGCCAACTGCCGTTTCCTGCAGGAAGACCTGCAGCCAATCTCTGTAATTATTCACAGCCTCCAGTGCAGATTTGGCCTGGTGTAGCAAGATAGTGTAATGGGGGAGGACAACTAAAAAAAAAGGTGCTGTTGGTGAAATTTAAACGGATGTGGCAATTTAAAGGTAAGTTGTCACATAGGCTCAAAAGGCATTTCAACCTTTACCAAAGTGAAAGGGTGAGAGGGGAAAGTAATTAGACAAAATGTAAGTGAAAGGACACCAATATAGAGATTGGGAGAAAGTAATGCAACTGCACATCACCTGACAGTTCCATATTTTAACAGAAATGAAATTCGGGTAAATTATGCCCAAGCTGTTATCTATCCAACTGTCTTCTGAATGGCTTGCTTCCTTCCCTAACCATCTCGTGCAAATGCAGGAGCATTTGGGTTGCTGCTATCTAAGAGGTCCAAATGGCATCTGAGCTGTGCTGGAATAAACATTCCTTCTGTTGAGGCACAACTATATCAACTACAATATTTAAATATGTTGTTGTAGAAATCTTTACTGCAATTTGTTGTCAACAGACCCTATGTGTTAGTGGCAAGCTATTTCAATCAGGACGTGAAAAGTATTTTTTCCATTCTAAAATGCACAATTACTGTCAAGTTTCATAAATGCAATCTTCCCACAATAATTATATTTGCAAAGGCAGTACTTACAATGTAGGTGAGAAGTTACATGTGGACGGGCGAGGTAATTCCGTATTAGTATAGTACGCCAGGCACTTCACTATAATGACAGAGAACAAAGACAAATATTACAAAAATTATTAGAAATCTTCTCTTGCTGAGAAATATAAATCACAGTCTGTAGTTTCTTGTATAACCTTTTTAAAGTTATTTGAGAATGTAGTTTGAAGGTTATTTCCATGAATCAGCTATGAAGCCACAAGTTAGTTGAAATAATTTTTCATTTTATCGTTTCCTCTTTGTTCAGTCACTAGGGGGCTCTGTGACAGTAAGCAGGGTCTCAGTCACTAGAGGGCTCTGTGACAGTAAGCAGGGTCTCAGTCACTCGAGGGCTCTGTGACAGTAAGCAGGGTCTCAGTCACTAGGGGGCTCTGTGACAGTAAGGAGGGTCTCAGTCATTCGAGGGCTCTGTGACAGTAAGGAGGGTCTCAGTCACTAGAGGGCTCTGTGACAGTAAGCAGGGTCTCAGTCACTCGAGGGCTCTGTGACAGAAAGCAGAGTCTCAGTCACTCGAGGGCTCTGTGACAGTAAGCAGAGTCTCAGTCACTCGAGGGCTCTGTGACAGTAAGCAGGGTCTCAGTCACTCGAGGGCTCTGTGACAGTAAGCAGGGTCTCAGTCACTCGAGGGCTCTGTGACAGAAAGCAGGGTCTCAGTCACTCGAGGGCTCTGTGACAGAAAGCAGGGTCTCAGTCACTAGGGGGCTCTGTGACAGTAAGCAGGGTCTCAGTCACTCGAGGGCTCTGTGACAGTAAGCAGAGTCTCAGTCACTCGAGGGCTCTGTGACAGTAAGCAGGGTCTCAGTCACTCGAGGGCTCTGTGACAGAAAGCAGGGTCTCAGTCACTAGAGGGCTCTGTGACAGTAAACAGGGTAACAGTCACTCGAGGGTTCTGTGACAGTAAGCAGGGTCTGATCATTCCACTGATCAGAAAATACCTCAGAACTCAAAGCACAACTAACGGTCAGATGGTGTTAAATTGTGTTTTTTTGAATAGCAATAAGCGATCGAATTGGTGGATGTGAATGCCAGAAAACAATATGACAGATTAAAAATTGAAATGGTCTATGTACCTTTATATAGTCATTCCAGATTAAAAGGCCACCCATATTTCCTTTGCAATTCCATTTTGAAGCTTGATGAATTAAAAGTTTGTGTATTTGGAAACAAAGATGCTCACTATTAATCTATAATGGGACTGACAGATCTGTGAATCACAGCTGTCATGGTAACAGACACATCGTACACTTACTGATTAATGGTATCATTACAGGGCATCATCACTGAAATAGCAATTTTCAATTTCAAATGGAAAATATTTGAACCACATTTTTGCAGGAAGAAGGGAGAAGGCTACATAATTTGGGGAACATTGTTTTTTTTTACATGACATTTACAAAGAAGGGCTAACTTAGGTTTGAACTCATTTGAAATAAATATCTAGTACACAGCAGAACAACGTTTAACATTGACATTTAATGCTGCACGAAACCTTCACAAACAAATGCCAAATTGCAGAAGATTGTATGCAAATCTATTCGTGAGATCATCAACTATATGTTTAAATTTGTTGTTTTAGAAACTTACCACAACATTAAAGTTAAATGTTTAACACTGTCTGTGATGAGGAATTCATGACTTGATGGTTTTCAGATATTGCTGGGATTAATCTAGATTATTGGTCTAGATGATTAAAGGTCCATTTCCCATCCATAGGAATAGACAGAATTGATTCAGACCTTCTCATCACACTATGGGTTTGATGAATACTAGAATTAAGGAAATCAGTGATACGTGCCCATTTCTCAGACTTTTTAGTTCGACCCTACAAGATGTTGTCTTCCTGTGGACTACAAGACCACCCTCAATGGACACCAACTTGGAATGTTCCGAATACAAAGCGCACTTTAGCACATGATTCTGTATTAAGACCATGAGACAAATTTCACTTAGCACATAGACTAAAAAGTACTCAATTGTTACAAAAAAAGCTCCAAGCTTTCATAAAAGTCTGCTATTATTAACTGTTTAATGTTATTATTAAAACTTTTAATTTCAGGATAGTAGGCATCACTGTTTGGATTTGGGCTACTGACTGTCACTTGTTTCTGGAATTGCCAATTGGTAAAGTGAGTTATTTAAGTTGCAAGAAAGCCCAGGATGCTTGTAAAGCAGTTGGGGAAATTTGAAAGTCGTTCTGGTCATTGCAACAGGAGTAGGCCATTCAGCCCCTCAAGCCTGTTCCATCATTCAATGAGATCATGGCTGATCTGTATCTTAACTCTATTCACCTGCCTTGGTTTCGTAACCCTTAATGCCTTTGCAGAACAAAGATGTATCAATTTCGGTTAGCTCATCTCTTTCTCTTCAGTTTTTGATCCTGTCCGTCAGCATTTCCCAAATGCGATCTGTGTTGTTAGCATTTTCTGACAAAATAAATGCTTCCAAAAGCTTCCTGCCGCTCTTCAGATGTCGCCCCTCAAGTCCCACAATGCTCTTCAGTGGATGCAGAAACATGTGGGTCCTGCACTAGCCTGCCATCACCACTTGGTGGCAGATTGATAAGAAATTGAGATATTGTTAATGCTATACCGGGTTATATTTTAAACTCTTCTGCCCTTACAGCAATCTACCAAAATAAGATGTTATACAAAAGAAAGTGCCAATTATTTTAATTTCCATTGATATATAAACACAATTTCTTGAATGGCTTCTCTTGTGTGCAAATTAATCCAGTTAGAATGGACTCTGAGAGTCCTTCGTATTTTGATTAGTGGATTTAAATATTGGACATGGATTTTGATTCCATAATTTCCTTATTTTAGAGTTGTCTTATCAAATGTTCTGTCATCTGCTCGGAACTTCTTTAAGGATGATAATGACAATATATACCAAAGTGATAAATAAACACATTTTAAAGAAAATACTTTCAAGGAAGCAAACGTTCGCTGCAATTCACAGCTTTGGGATTGATCTTGCTGTGTACACTGATGAATAATGACTGATAAATACATATTTTTGTGTCAGTGTACTCTATGCAACTTTAACGAATAGAGACTGGACTGCCACACCTCAGGGGAGCGGGGGGGCAGGGGGTGGAGAGGGAAGATTAATTGCTGTTGTCTTCCAACGATTGCAGAAATCAAACATTTATTTTAATTTGGAATGGACCCCATATAACTTGTGTCCTGTCACCTCCTGCTTTTGATTAATTTATAGTCTTATTTTTTTTTAAGTGTCAGATGCATCAGTAGTTTCATGTTTGCCTCGAGTCAGAAGGTTTTAAGTTCAATTCCCACTGCAGACTGAGCACATACTCTAGGGCAATACATCAGTGCAATAATGAGGGACTGTTGCAGATCAGAGGTGCTGTCTTTCAGATGAGACATGAATGCATTGTGGAATCTGCCTGTTCAGGTGGATGTAAAAGAACCCATTGCATTATTTGAAGAGAAGGGAGTTCCCCAAAATCTCATGAAATGTTTATCCCTCAATCAAATCAGATTAACTGGCCATTTATGCCACTGCAGTTTGTGAGAACTTACCGTGCACAATGTAGCACTCTTGAGACATCTTAAGGATGTGACAGGCATTGTATAAACACAAGTTATATTTTCATTTTGACAGTCTGATTCAATTTAAGTGATTATCCAGGAAAATGAGGAGAAATGTCAATAGAGGTTAAACCTCCCTTATCCGCCATCCTCGGGACCTGGCCTGTCCCGAACGAGGGATTTTGCCGGATGAGGGGAGGTCACATGTTTGGGTGGACTGCGCCTTTAAGTGCTGTTGCTGGGATAAGTATGTGTGTGCGCCGATTGGCTGGACCGACTGTCTGTCAGTCAGTCAGCCAATCAGTTAAATTAAAAAGTAGGACCTCAAAAGGTAGTAATCTCTGGATTGCTACCAGTGCCATGTGCTAATCAGAGTAGAGGGAGCAGGATAGTTAGAATAAATACGTGGCTTGAGCAGTGGTGCAAGAGGGAGGGATTCAAATTCCTGGGACATTGGAACCAATTCTGGGGGAAGTGGGACATGTACAAAAGGGATGGTCTGCACTTGGGCAGGACTGGAACTGATGTCCTGGAACATTTGCGAATGCAATTCGGGAGTGTTTAAACTAATATGGCAGGGGGATGGGAACCTATGCAGCAAGATAGGGCGAAGTAATATGGAGTCAGAAACAGATGGTAGAAAGGTAAAAAGCAATAGTAGAAGGCCAAGTAAATAAAGGCAAGAAACAAAAAGGGCCACACTACATCATAATTCTAAAAGGACAAAGGGTGTTAAAAAAACAAGCCTGAAGGCTTTATGTCTTAATGCAAGGAGTATCCGAAATATATGTTAACGGATATGATGTGATTGGGATTACAGAGACATGGCTCCAGGATGATCAGGGCTGGGAACTCAACATCCAGGGGTATTCAACATTCAGGAAGGATAGAATAAAAGGAAAAGGATGTGGGGTAGCATTGCTGGTTAAAGAGTAGATTAATGCAATAGTTAGGAAGGACATTAGCTTGGATGATGTGGAATCTATATGGGTAGAACTGCAGAACACCAAAGGGCAAAAAACGATAGTGGGAGTTGGGTACTGACCTCCAAACAGTAGTAGTGATGTTGGGGAGGGCATCAAACAGGAAATTAGGGGTGCATGCAATAAAGGTGCAGCAGTTATCATGGGTGACTTTAATATGCATATAGATTGGGCTAACCAAACTGGAAGCAATACGGTGGAGGAGGATTTCCTGGAGTGCATAAGGGATGGTTTTCTAGACCAATATGTCGAGGAACCAACTAGGGAGGAGGCCATCTTAGACTAGGTGTTGTGTAATGAGAGAGGATTAATTAGCAATCTCGTTGTGCGAGGCCCCTTGGGGAAGATGGTGGAATTCTGCATTAGGATGGAGATTGAAACAGTTAATTCAGAGACCATGGTCCACAATTTAAAGAAGGGTAACTTTGAAGGTATGAGGCGTGAATTGGCTAGGATAGATTGGCGAATGATACTTAAGGGGTTGACTGTGGATGGGCAATGGCAGACATTTAGAGGCTGCATGGATGAACGACAACAATTGTACATCCCTATCTGGCGTAAAAATAAAAAAGGGAAGGTGGCTATCAAGGGAAATCAGGGATAGTATTAAAGCCAAGGAAGTGGCATACAAATTGGCCAGAAATAGCGGTGAACCTGGGGACTGGGAGAAATTTAGAACTCAGCAGAGGAGGACAAAGGGTTTGATTAAGGCAGGGAAAATAGAGTACGAGAGGAAGCTTGCAGGGAACATTAAGACGGACTGCAAAAGTTTTGATAGATATGTAAAGAGAAAAATCTTAGTAAAGGCAAACGTAGGTCCCCTGCAGTCAGAATCAGGGGAAGTCATAATGGGGAACAAAGAAATGGCAGACCAATTGAACAAGTACTTTGGTTCGGTATTCACTAAGGAGGACACAAACAAGGGGTCAGGGGGTCTAGTAAGAAGATGGAACAGAAGGAAATCCTTATTCGTCAGGAAATTGTGTTGGGGAAATTGATGGGATTGAAGGCCGATAAATCCCCAGGGCTTGATGGACTGCATCCCAAAGTACTTAAGGAGGTGGCCTTGGAAATAGCGGATGCATTGACAGTCATTTTCCAACATTCCACAGATTCTGGATCAGTTCTTATCGAGTGGAGGGTAGCCAATGTAACCACACTTTTTAAAAAAGGAGGGAGAGAGAAAACAGGGACTTAAAAACAGGTCAGCCTGACATCAGTAGTGGATAAAATGATGGAATCAATTATTAAGGATGTCATAGCAGCGCATTTGGAAAGAGGTGACATGATATGTCCAAGTCAGCATGGATTTGTGAAAGGGAAATCATGCTTGACAAATCTTCTGGAATTTTCTGAGGATGTTTCCAGAGTGGACAAGGGAGAACCAGTTGATGTGGTATATTTGGAATATCAGAAGGCTTTCGACAAGGTCCCACACAAGAGATTAATGGGCAAAGTTAAAGCACATGGGATTGGGGGTAGTGTGCTGACATGGATTGAGAACTGGTTGTCAGACAGGAAGCAAAGAGTAGGAGTAAATGGGTACTTTTCAGAATGGCAGGCAGTGACTAGTGGGGTACCGCAAGATTCTGTGCTGGGGCCCCAGCTGTTTACATTGTACATTAATGATTTAGACGAGGGGATTAAATGTAGTATCTCCAAATTTGTGGATGACACTAAGTTGGGGGGCAGTGTGAGCTGCGAGGAGGATGCTATGAGGCTGTAGACTGACTTGGACAGATGAGGTGAGTGGGCAAATGCATGGCAGATGAAGTATAATGTGGATAAATGTGAGGTTATCCACTTTGGTGGTAAAAACAGAGAGACAGACTATTACCTGAATGATGACAGATGAGGAAAAGGGGAGGGGCAACGAGACCTGGGTGTCATGGTACATCAGTCATTGAAGGTTGGCATTCAGGTACAGCAGGCGAATGTCATGTTGGCCTTCATAGCGAGGGGATTTGAGTACAGGGGCAGAGAGGTGTTGCTACAGTTGTACAGGGCCTTGGTGAGGCCACACCTGGAGTATTGTGTACAGTTTTGGTCTCCGAACTTGAGGAAGGACATTCTTGCTCTTGAGGGAGTGCAGCAAGGGTTCACCAGACTGATTCCCGGGATGACGGGACTGACATATCAAGAAAGACTGGATCAACTGGGCTTGTATTCACTGGAGTTCAGAAGAATGAGAGGGGACCTCATAGAAATGTTTAAAATTCTGACGGGTTTAGACAGGTTAGATGCAGGAAGAATGTTCCCAATGTTGGGGAAGTCCAGAACCAGGGGTCACAGTCTCAGGATAAGGGGTAAACCATTTGCTGGTGCTGTTGTGGAGGAGTTAAACTAATATGGCAGGAGGATGGGAACCAATACAGGGAGACAGAGGGAAACAAAAAGGAGACAAAAGCAAAAGACAGAAAGGAGATGAGTAAAGGTGGAGGGCAGAAAAACCCAAGGCAAAAAACAAAAAGGGCCACTGAATATAAAGGGGCTGCAGGAGGGGTCAAAACTAAAAATCATGGTTTAAAAAAACTAGTATTAAAACACTACCTAAACGCACACAGCATTCGAAATAAAGTAAATGAGTTGACGGCACAAATCATTACAAATGGGTATGATTTAGTGGCCATTACAGAAATGTGGTTGCATGGTGACCAAGACTGGGAATTAAACATACAGGGATATCTGACGATTCGGAAAGATAGACAAGACGGGAAAGGAATGTGGTAGCTCTGTTGATAAAGGATGATATCAGGGCAGTTTGTGGGAGACGATATTGGCTCTAATGAACAAAATGTTGAATCATTGTGGGTGGAGATTAGAGATAGTAAGGGGAAAAAGTCACTGGTGGGCGTAGCTTATAGGCCCCCAAATCATAACTTCACCATGGGGCGGGCAATAATCAAGGGAATAATGGAGGCATGTGAAAAAGGAACGGCAGTAATCATGGAGGATTTTAACCTCCATATCGATTGGTCAAATCAAATCGCACGGGGTAGCCTGGAGGAGGAATTCATAGAATGCATACGGGATTGTTTCTTCAAACAGTATGTTACAGAACCTACAAGGGAGCAAGCTATCTTAGATCTGGTCCTGTGTAATGAAACAGGAATAATAAATGATCTCCGAGTAAAAGATCCTCTCGGAATGAGTGATCACAGTATGGTTGAATTTGTAATACAGATTGAGGTTGAGGAAGTTGTGTCAGAAACGAGCGTACTATGCTTCAACAAAGGGGACTACAGTGGGATGACGGCAGAGTTGGCTAAAGTAGATTGGAAACACAGACTAAACGGTGGCACAATTGAGGAACAGTGGAGGACTTTTAAGGAGCTCTTTCATAGTGCTCAACAAAAATATATTCCAGTGAAAAAGAAGGGCGGTAAGAGAAGGGATAACCAGCTGTGGATAACCAAGGAAATAAAGGAGAGTATCAAATTAAAAACCAATGCGTATAAGGTGGCCAAGGTTAGTGGGAAAATAGAAGATTGGGAAAATTTTAAACAACAGCAAAGAATGACTAAGAAAGCAATAAAGAAAGGAAAGATAGATTACGAAGATAAACTTGCGCAAAACATAAAAACGGATAGTAAAAGCTTTTACAGATATATAAAACGCAAAACAGTGACTAAAGTAAATGTTGGTCCCTTAGAAGATGAGAAGGGGGATTTAATAATGGGAAATATGGAAATGGCTGAGACCTTAAACAATTATTTTGCTTCGGTCTTCACAGTGGAAGACACAAAAACCATGCCAAAAATTGCTGGTCACGGGAATTTGGGAAGGGAGGACCTTGAGATAATCACTC
Source organism: Pristiophorus japonicus (assembly GCF_044704955.1). Lineage (NCBI taxonomy): Eukaryota > Metazoa > Chordata > Chondrichthyes > Pristiophoridae > Pristiophorus > Pristiophorus japonicus. Next base: position 6,122,144 of record NC_091988.1, on the reverse strand, counting down.
TCACTAGGGGGGTCGTGCTGGACAGGCTAATGGGGCTCAAGGTAGACAAGTCCTCCGGTCCTGATGAAATGCATCCCAGGGTATTAAAAGAGATGGCGGAAGTTATAGCAGATGCATTCGTTATAATCTACCAAAATTCTCTGGACTCTGGGGAGGTACCAGCGGATTGGAAAGCAGCTCATGTAACGCCTCTGTTTAAAAAAGGGGGCAGACAAAAGGCAGGTAACTATAGGCCGGTTAGTTTAACATCTGTAGTGGGGAAAATGCTTGAAACTATCATTAAGGAAGAAATAGCGGGACATCTAGATAGGAATAGTGCAATCAAGCAGACGCAGCATGGATTCATGAAGGGGAAATCATGTTTAACTAATTTACTGGAATTCTTTGAGGATATAACGAGCATGGTGGATAGAGGTGTACCGATGGATGTGGTGTATCTAGATTTCCAAAAGGCATTCGATAAGGTGCCACACAAAAGGTTACTGCTGAAGATAAAGGTACGCGGAGTCAGAGGAAATATATTAGCATGGATAGAGAATTGGCTGGCTAACAGAAAGCAGAGAGTCGGGATAAATGGGTCCTTTTCGGGTTGGCAATCGGTGGTTAGTGGTGTGCCACAGGGATCGGTGCTGGGACCACAACTGTTTACAATATACATAGATGACCTGGAAGAGGGGACAGAGTGTAGTGTAACAAAATTTGCAGATGACACAAAGATTAGTGGGAAAGCAGGTTGTGTAGAGGACACAGAGAGGCTGCAAAGAGATTTAGATAGGTTAAGCGAATGGGCTAAGGTTTGGCAGATGGAATACAATGTTGGAAACTGTGAGGTCATCCACCTTGGGGAAAAAAAACAGTAAAAGGGAATATTATTTGAATGGGGAGAAATTACAACATGCTACGGTGCAGAGGGACCTGGGGGTCCTTGTACATGAATCCCAAAAAGTTAGTTTGCAGGTGCAGCAGGTAATCAGGAAGGCGAATGGAATGTTGGCCTTCATTGTGAGAAGGATGGAGTACAAAAGCAGGGAGGTCCTGCTGCAACTGCATAGGGTATTGGTGAGGCCGCACCTGGAGGACTGCGTGCAGTTTTGGTCACCTTACTTAAGGAAGGATATACTAGCTTTGGAGAGGGTACAGAGACGATTCACTAGGCTGATTCCGGAGATGAGGGGGTTACCTTATGATGATAGATTGAGTAGACTGGGTCTTTACCCGTTGGAGTTCAGAAGGATGAGGGGTGATCTTATAGAAATATTTAAAATAATGAAAGGGATCAACAAGATAGAGGCAGAGAGGTTGTTTCCACTGGTCGGGGAGACTAGAACTAGGGGGCACAGCCTCAAAATACGGGGGAGCCAATTTAAAACCGAGTTGAGAAGGAATTTCTTCTCCCAGAGGGTTGTGAATCTGTGGAATTCTCTGCCCAAGAAAGCAGTTGAGGCTTGCTCATTGAATGTATTCAAGTCACAGATAGATAGATTTTTAACCAATAAGGGAATTAAGGGTTACGGGGAGCGGGCGGGTAAGTGGAGCTGAGTCCACGGCCAGATCAGCCATTATCTTGTTGAATGGCGGAGCAGGCTCGAGGGCCTAGATGGCCTACTCCTGTTCCTAATTCTTATGTTCTTATGTTTATTTAGGACCGAGATAAGGAGAAACTGCTTCACCCAGAGAGTGGTGAACCTGTGGAATTCTCTGCCACAGAAAGTTGTTGAGGCCAATTCACTAAATATATTCAAAAAGGAGTTAGATGAAGTCCTTACTACTCGGGGGATCAAGGGGTATGGCGAGAAAGCAGGAATGGAGTACTGAAGTTGCATGTTCAGCCATGAACTCATTGAATGGCGGTGCAGGCTCGAAGGGCCGAATGGCCTACTCCTGCACCTATTTTCTATGTTTCTATGTTTCTATGTTTGCATGGCGCCCAGAAGCGTCGGTGGGCCAGCCTGACCGCCCAAGGGGGAGTACTGTGGGGAGGCGTGGCCGGCCCGAGTACTGTGGCTGCAGGAGTTCGAGCAGGGCACCGAGAAGGGGGCAGCCGATTGAGGGGAAAGATTATATTGGGTGAGTCGGATTTTGACGGTCGCGTTCTGCGCCTGCGTCATCCGGTGGCCAGGAATGGACCTGGACGAGGGGTGTCCCAGATAAAGGAGGTTCAACCTGTAATTTAGTTAAAGTCAACTGCCAGCCTGAATTGGAACATGGAAAAGAATTCAGGTGGATTGATGCTGGTGAAGAACAAGCATGGTGTGGCACTTGCCTTCTTTCAGTGCTTTAATTTCGATGAGTCTTTGATCTCCGTACCGAATGAGGGGCCACACTAAATTTGGTTACAAAATCTAAAGATACTGCAAAAGTAAGTGTTTGCTGAACAATACAGTAAAACAAAAACTGATGTCATTATTCTGAATACCATTCTTGAACCTTCTTATCACTATTCTTCTCGTGGTTAGGTGGCAACATGACTTTAAAATTGAATCTATTACAATATGCTTCCAGAAATGTTGAGGTTTCCATCAGTAAAAATACTTCCTGCTGTGGTATTAAGTCATCTGGACCGTGAACCTACTGTGTTTTACTCAGGCTTAAAAAGTTCTCAAATTGTCTTATGGGCTTCCTGGGCACTTTAAAACATTTACAGCAGAGACATCTTAATGCTATGTGAGTAAAGCATTGCTGCCCGTGTGCTCGAACAGTAAACGTTTACTGGCCAGGCGGAGATCTGTCTAGCCAGGCGGTGGGTGATTTGTTCTTGACAGTGTAATACTGGTGTTGGCACCAGTGCTCCGCAATCAACAGCAACCAGTCTCACATGGGCAGGCCAGAACAACTGAAGCCTTAGTGATTGCTGTTTGCGGAGGGGTGAGCATTTGTCAGTTTGACGTGCTCAAATGCTTTAATAATTATGGTGCTGAACACATCTACTTGATGCAGAAAACAGCAGAGGCATTCATGCAGCAAGAATATGTTGACTCAGATGTTTCCCTTTCGTTGTGTTTGGCGACGAATGCTCCAAGTTAAACCTTGTGTGTTGTGAGTGGAGAAAGAGTCAGACTGAACACTGTGAGCTCAAAGTAAAGTGTGACCTTAGTCTTTTATTGCAGGCCTCCAGAGTGCCTCTCCAACCTGTGAAACCTCCTTCAATACCTGTGCACCCAAGGGATTATGGGATCCCTTGGGACTCCGGGGAATGAGCCCTCTGGTGGCTATACAGAGTAAATACAAGTCTACATATATGACAGTGTGCACCCGATCCTCCAGTGGCAAATTACCACCAAACTTTACTGGAAACCTGAATTGAATATACTGTACCACAGCGAGGATAGTGGCCAATCAGAGAGATGCAGTCAATAAAGGGATTTTGTTTTGTGGAATAATGGTCACCTTCATTTTTCTTCATATGGATTTGATTTTTTAAATAATCATGCATAGAAGATTATATTGAAGCAGAACCAAATCCACAGGTTTATACTGAAGTTGAACAATTTGATCGGGGGGGGGGCAAATTTTTGTTAAAATCAGATGCTTGGGATTGTAATTTTCATTAAGCTGCTTCAATTTTTACAATTATCAAAAAAATATAAAAGTCAGACTGTAGATGCTTTTTAATTTGCATTTCATCGATTTGGTTTTATTTTCATTGAGTAATTGCACATTTCCTTTGAACTTTGAGGTCTATTGAAATCTCACTTTAAATAAATAGCAAGCTGAAAGAGAACTGCCATTAAATGAAGTTCTCTGAAGCTAGCACTGGTTTGAACTCAAAGTGTTCATAAACGTACACTATTTGATGGAACTAGTCTGATGTTTTATGGCTGTTTATTATTACTCAGAACACAATCTTAGTGCTTGAGCGTCAGGTATTTGCTGACACAGTGTCTTTGGCTCAGAGATCATTGTTATCTGTACTCTGAAAAGGAAACAAATTCTTTAGGAGCTCAAACTTCTTTTCAGTGTAATGTCAAAGTAATATAAGGTAACATAAGTAATATATGATTTTGTGAATGCATCATATAAAGTCAACATTAAACCGTTACCAGGCCACAGCACCATTATTTTTAAGTCTAAATTTTAGCAGGGTGTAAACAGACTTATGTTCTTATGTTCTTATGACTTAAATGCAGGAAAATGAGGGGCCGAGCTGTGATTAATATCTTCCCATTGTATTCAATGAGGAAAATAGTGGAGTTGCGCAAAAGTCTCAGGAAAATATGGAAGGGCATAATTATTGGTAAAAGCCATTTACTCCATAATTTCCTCTTTCTTTTCCACCATTTCAGGCTCCCGACATCAAAGATTCAAGTCCCCAGAAAAATCTGGGCTGTTATCGCTGGTTCTTAAATACTGAAGAAGATTATTTTGTTGGCATCTCGGTGATTAATGAAGCTATTGATTGTCAATACGATAACTGCCAAGAAATCGTCAAAATCTTAGTTTGCAGTTTGACTGTAAGCTCAGCTTTCTCCCCGGCGTCCATTTCTTTCACCTCCAAGACATCTCTGCATCCTGCAAATTACAACTGACCCAACAGGTGGCACTCACTCTCTCACCAAACTCCATTGGCTTCCCATGCCTCAAGGGATTGACATCAGAAAAATGAAATACAAATTCAAATTCCTGAATAGCCTCACCACACCCCAACTCAATGATTTCCTCCAGGCATATATATATATCCCTGTAAACCCTCTACTCTTTCGACAGCAGCCGACTGGTCAGCACCAGCCACTATGCACGGCCTGAAAGGGTGCTGGAGGCACATTCAATGTTATCTTTCAAAAGGGAGTTGGATAAGTAACAGAAGGAAAAGAATTGCAGGGCTACAGCGAGAGGGCAGGGGAGTGGGATGAGCTGAGAGACGGCACGGGCTTGACAGGCCAGATGGCCTACCGTGCTGTAACCATTCTATGGGCCCAAGTTTCGAGCCGCGCCTATAACGGCGCAGTCCCGACCTGGACGCCCGTTTCTCGCGCCACAAAGTGCGCCTAAAAAAAGCTTCCAGATTCTCCAGCTCCCTGCAGGTCGTTTGCAGCTCGGCGCGGCGCAGCAGGAGTTGTAGGGGGCGGAGCCAGGTCCCTGCGCTGAAAACAGTGCCGGGACCTCTGCGCATGCACGCTACAGTGGGCGCGCATGTGCAGTAGCTCCAGGCGCCCAACACTGTGTGGGAGGGGCCCGAAGCACGCAGCCCCTAGCCCTGGCCGAATGGCCTCACTGGAGCTGCGTGGATAAGGCTCCTCCCACGGCCAGCTCCTGCTTCCTCCCGACCCGACCCGACTCCCGGTTCCCCTCCCCCCCCCACCCCGCCCCTGGACCAGACCCGACCCCGACCCGACTCCCGCTTCCCCCACCTTCCCCGCCCCTGGACTGGACCCAACCTGACCTCCCTCCCCCTACCTGACCTCCCTCCCCCTACCTGACCTCCCTCTCCCTCCCTCTCCCCGACCCGAACCGACCCAACCTCCCTCCCACCACCCCCCCGACCCGCGCTCCCCCCGACCCGACCCACCGCCACCTACCTGTAAATCTGGTGCTGGGGACGGGCCCTGCCCGAAGTCTCGGGCCCAGCAGGGCCCGGCCCGTTCAGCCTCCCTCCCCCTTCTCCTTCCCACCCCCCCCATCTCCTTTCCCCCCCCCGCAAGACCTTTCCCCCCCATCTCCTTTCCCCCCCCTCCTCCCCCCCTCCCCCTTCTCCTCCTCTCCCTCCCCCTTCTCCCCCCTCCCCCTTCTCCCCCATCCCTCCCCCTTCCCTCCCTCTGCTCCCCCCCTCTCTCCCTCTACCCCCCTCCTCCTCCTCCCCCTCCCCTCGCTGTCAGAAAACAGACAGAGAATGAGAGACACACGCAGACAGACAGAGAGATAGAGACACTGACAGAGACACACTGAGGGGGGCATCCCAGCACGCTGTTGGAGGGCTCCCGGTGCTGCAGTCGGTAAGTAGAAAATGTTTTATTTATTGATTTAAAAAAAAAATGATTTCTTATTAATTTTTTTTTGATTGATTTATTGGTTGATTTATTGATGTTATTATCATTTATTATTGATGATGGCTCTTTATTTGTAAAACTGAAGTGTTTAATGTTTGTAAACTTCCCTTTAAACACCCCCCCACCATTCCCTACGCCTGATTTGTAACCTACGCCTGATTTTCTAAAGTGTAGACAAGGTTTTTTCGAGCGTACAAAAATCTTCACTTACTCCATTCTAAGTTAGTTTGGAGTAAGTTTTCACTGACGAAACTTTGAAAACAGGCGTAAGTGGCCGGACACGCCCCCTTTTGAAAAAAAGTTCTGTTCCAAAGTGAAACTGTTCTAACTGACTAGAACTGGAGCAAACTAAATGGCGAGAATTCCGATTTCTAAGATACTCCGTTCTACACCAGTTGCTCCTAAAAATCAGGAGCAAATCATGGCGAAACTTGGGGCCTAGGATTCCACGGCCCCAGTCTCTGGAGCTCCCTTTGCCGCTGCCTCCTTTGAAAAACCTATTTAAAGTCCTTCTCTTCAACCATGCTTTCATTTTCCTCAGCCCCTCGTGTTCCGTTTCTCTCACTGCTGAGTATCCATGACTCATCCTGCGAAGTTCACAAAAAGCCCCATAGAAATTTAGACTGATTTTCTTTTTAAAGAGTATAAAAACGATTGATGTTTGAACAAGTATTTTGTTGAGAAAAATGAAATTATACATACTTTGCTGTTTAATGGAACCTCACAAGATCAATTTTTCTGAGGAAGTTGATTTTACTGGTATTTAATGTTAACTAATTTAGTATTCTCAGATCAAAAAAAGTTTCCTTTATGTAACTGTACACAGAGACTGACATAGCTCATCAACCCAAAAGTGCCTCATTACATGCACATCAGAAATGTTCATATCCTGCCTGTTCTGTTTCACGATCGTTAATGTTCCAATTTTAAACTCATCACAATCTGCAATTGTGCTTATTTTATCCACAAATTCTATCTTCTCCTGGAGGCATCCTTGCAGCATTGAATCTTTGCTGGGTACAATTCAATTGCCACAAGCTGCTCAAAGTTTACGTGTGCCTTTAAAATACACAGTTATTCAATTGGGGAGATCACTGCCCAGCCGGAAACTACACACACACACACACACACACACACACACACCCATCTATTGTCAAGGGAAAGCCATACATAGCAGGAATACTGACTATTATCCCTCCCTAAAATGGAGCTTCTCAGGCCAAATGCTGCAATCCTTTTTCCTCAGTAAGAACTGCTAATTTAGCACAAACTCGGAATTAAATTGCCAAATTAAGTTAATTTAGGGTTAAGTCATGGCAGGAGAGCCCAGACCCGTGTCATGCTCCTCCTGCGCTATGTGGGAAATCAGAGATGCTTCCAGTGTCCCTGACTACTATGTGTGCAGGAACTGTGTCCAGCTGCAGATCCTCACAGACCACATTGTGGCACTGGAGCTGCGCATGGATTCACTCTGGAGCATCCGTGGTGCTGAGGATGTTGTGAAAAGCATGTTTAGTGAGTTGGTCACACTGCAGGTAAAAGTTACACAGGCAGATAGGGAATGGGTGACATGCAGGAAGAGCAGTGGAAGGAAGGTAGTGCAGGGGTCCCCTGCGGTCATCCCCCTCCAAAACAGATACACCGTTTTGGGTACTATTCGGGGAGATGGCTCATCAGGGGAAGGCAGCAGCAGCCAAGTTCATGGCACCATGGGTGGCTCTGCTGCACAGGAGAGCAGTAAAAAGAGTGGGAGAGCTATAGAGGTAGGGGATTCTTTGTAAGGGAATAGATAGACGTTTCTGCGGCTGCAATCGAAAATCCAGAATGGTATGTTGTCTCCCTGGTGTAAGAGTCAAGGATGTCTCTGAGCTGCTGCAGGGCATTCTGGAAGGGGGAGGGTGAACAGCCAGTTGTCGTGGTGCATATAGGTACCAACGATATAGGTAAAAAATGGGATGAGGTCCTACAAGCTGAATTTAGGGAGCTAGGAGTTCAATGAAAAAGTAGGACCTCAAAGGTAGCAATCTCAGGATTGCTACCAATATCACCTGCTAGCCAGAGTAGAAATAGCAGGATCGTTACGATGAAGACGTGGCTTAAGGAATGGTGCAAGAGAGATATTCAAATTCCTGCGACATTGGAACCGGTTCAGGGGGAGGTGGGAGCAGTACAAACCGGATGGTCTGCACCGGGCAGGACTGGAATCGATGTCCAAGGGGGAGTGTTTTCTAGTGCTATTGGGGAGGGTTTAAACAAATATGTTAGGGGGATGGGAATCTATGCAGGGAGACAGAGGGAAATAAAATGGTGGCAGAAGCAAAAGGTAGAAAGGAGATAAGGAAAATGGAGGGCAGAGAAATCAAAGGCAAAAATCAAAAAGGGCCAAATTACAGTAAAAGTCAAGAAACATAGAAACATAGAAACTAGGTGCAGGAGTAGGCCATTTGGCCCTTCGAGCCTGCACCGCCATTCAATGAGATCATGGCTGAACATGCAACTTCAGTACCCTATTCCTGCCTTCAAAACCATACCCCTTGATCCCCCGAGTAGTAAGGACCACATCTAACTCCTTTTTTAATATATTTAGTGAATTGGCCTCAACAACTTTCTGTGGTAGAGAATTCCACAGGTTCACCACTCTCTGGGTGAAGAAATTTCTCCTCATCTCGGTCCTAAATGGCTTAGCCCTTATCCATAGACTGTGACCCCTGGCTCTGGAATTCCACAACATTGAAAACATTCTTCCTGCATCTAACCTGTCTAAACCAATCAGAATTTTAAACGTTTCTATGAGAGCCCCTCTCATTCTTCTGAACTCCAGTGAATACAAGCCCAGCTGATCCAGTCTTTCTTGATATGTCAATCCCGCCATCCCGGGAATCAGTCTGGTGAACCTTCGCTGCACTCCCTCAATAGCAAGAATGTCCTTCCTCAAGTTAGGAGACCAAAACTGTACACAATACTCCAGGTGTGACCTCACCAAGGCCGTGTACAACTGTAGTAACACCTCCCTGCCCCTGTACTCAAATCCCCTCGCTATGAAGAACAACATGCCATTTTCTTTCTTAACCGCCTGCTGTACCTGCATGCCAACCTTCAATGACTGATGTACCATGACACCAGGTCTCTTTGCACCTCCCCTTTTCCTAATCTGTCACCATTCAGATAATAGTCTGTCGCTCTGTTTTTACAATCAAAGTGGATAACCTCACATTTATCCACATTATGCTTCATCTGCCATGCATTTGCCCACTCACCTAACCTATCCAAGTCACTCTGCAGCCTCATAGCATCCTCCTCGCAGCTCACACTGCCACCCAACTTAGTGTCATCTGCAAATTTGGAGATACTACATTTAATCCCCTCGTCTAAATCATTAATGTACAATGTAAACAGCTGGGGCCCCAGCACAGAACCTTGCGGTACCCCACTAGTTACTGCCTGCCATTCTGAAAAGTCCCCATTTACTCCTACTCTTTGCTTCCTGTCTGACAACCAGTTCTCAATCCACGTCAGCACACTACCCCCGATCCCATGTGCTTTAACTTTGCACATTAATCTCTTGTGTGGGACTTTGTCGAAAGCCTTCTGAAAGTCCAAATACACCACATCAACTGGTTCTCCCTTGTCCACTCTACTGGAAACATCCTCAAAAACTCCGGAAGATTTGTCAAGCATGATTTCCCTTTCACAAATCCATGCTGACTTGGACCTATCATGTCACCTCTTTCCAAATGCGCTGCTATGACATCCTTAATAATTGATTCCATCATTTTACCCACTACTGAGGTCAGGCTAACCGGTCTATAATTCCCTGTTTTCTCTCTCCCTCCTTTTTTTAAAAGTGGGGTTACATTGGCTACCCTCCACTCGATAGGAACTGATCCAGAGTCTATGGAATGTTGGAAAATGACTGTCAATGCATCCACTATTTACAAGGTCACCTCCTTAAGTACTCTGGGATGCAGTCCATCAGGCCCTGGGGATTTATCAGCCTTCAATCCCATCAATTTCCCCAACACAATTTCCCGACTAATAAGGATTTCCCTCAGTTCCTCCTTCTTACGAGACTCTCTGACCCCTTTTATATCCGGAAGGTTGTTTGTGTCCTCCTTGATGAATACCGAACCAAAGTACTTGTTCAATTGGTCTGCCATTTCTTTGTTCCCCGTTATGACTTCCCCTGATTCTGACGGCAGAGGACCTGCGTTTGTCTTTACTAACCTTTTTCTCTTGACATATCTTTAGAAACTTTTGCAGTCTGTCTTAATGTTCCCTGCAAGCTTCCTCTCGTACTCTATTTTCCCTGCCCTAATCAAATCCTTTGTCCTCCTCTGCTGAGTTCTAAATTTCTCCCAGTCCCCGGGTTCACTTTTATTTCTGGTCATTTTGTATGCCACTTCCTTGGCTTTAATACTATCCCTGATTTCCCTTGATAGCCACGGTTGAGCCACTAAAGGGGCAAAGTGTGTTGAAAAAACAAGCCTGAAGGCTCTGTGTCTCATTGCAAGGAGCATTCATAATAAGGTGGATGAATTAACTACGCAGATAACTGTTAACGGATATGATGTAATTGGGGTTATGGAAACATGGCTCCAGGACGACCAAGGCTGGGAACTCAACATCCAGGTGTTTTCAATGTTCAGGAAGGATAGACAGAAAGGAAAAGGAGGTGAGATAGCGTTGCTGGTTAAAGAGGAAATTAACGCAATAGTGTGGAAGGACATTAGGTTGGATGATGCGGAATCTGTATGGGTCGAGCTACGGAATACCAAAGGGCAGAAAACGCTAGTGGGAGTTGTGTGCAGACCACCAAACAGTAGTAGTGAGGTTGGGGACAGCATCAAACAGGAAATTAGGAATGTGTGCAATAAAGGTACAGCAGTTATCATGGGTGACTTTAATCTACATATAGATTTGGCTCACCAAACTGTTAGCAATACGTGGAGGAGGATTTGCTGGAGTGTTTCAGCGATGGTTTTCTAGGCCAATATGTCGAGGAATCAACTCGAGAGCTGGCCATCCTAGACTGGGTGTTGTGTAATGAGAAAGGATTAATTAACAATCTTGTTGTGCGACGCCCCTTGGGGAAGAGTGACCATAATATGATATAATTCTTTATTAAGATGGAGAGTGACACAGTTAATTCAGAGACTAGGGTCCTGAACTTAAAGAAAGGTAACTTCAATGGTATGAGATGTGAATTGGCTAGGATACACTGGCGAATGATACTCAAAGGGTTGACGGTGGATAGACAATGGTAGACATTTAAAGATCACATGGATGAACTTCAACAATTGTACATCCCTGTCTGGCGTAAAAATAAAACGGGGAAGGTGGCTCAACCATGGCTAACAAGAGAAATTAGGGATAGTGTTAAATCCAAGGAAGAGGCATATAAATTGGCCAGAAAAAGCAGCAAACCTGAGGACTGGGAGAAATTTTGAATTCAGCAGAGGAGGACAAAGGGTTTAATTAGGAGGGGGAAAATAGAGTATGAGAGGAAGCTTGCAGGTTACATAAAAACTGACTGCAAAAGCTTCTGCAGATATGTGAAGAGAAAAAGATTAGTGAAGACAAATGTAGGTCCCTTGCAGTCAGAATCAGGTGAATTTATAATGGGGAACAAAGAAATGACAGAACAATTGAACAAATACTTTGGTTCTGTCTTCACGAAGGAAGACACAAATAACCTTCCGGAAATACTAGGGGACTGAGGGTCTAGCAAGAAGGAGGAACTGAAGGAAATCCTTATTTGTCAGGAAATTGTGTTCGGGAAATTGATGGGATTGAAGGCCGATAAATCCCCAGGGCCTGATAGTCTGCATCCCAGAGTACTTTAGGAACTGGCCCTAGAAATAGTGGATGCATTGTTGGTCATTTTCCAACATTCTATAGACTCTGGATCAGTTCCTATGGACTGGAGGGTAGCTAATGTAACCCCACTTTTTAAAAAAGGAGGGAGAAAGAAAAAAGGGAATTATAGACCAGTTAGCCTGACATCGGTAGTGGGGAAAATGTTGGAATCAATTATTAAAGATATATTAGCAGCGCATTTGGAAAGCAGTGACAGGATCAGTCCAAGTCAGCATGGATTTATGAAAGGGAAATCATGCTTGACAAATCTTCTAGAATATTTTGAGGATGTAACTAGTAGAGTGGACAAGGGAGAACCAGTGGATGTGGTGTATTTGGATTTTCAAAAGGCTTTTGATAAGGTCCCACACAAGAGATTAGTGTGCAAAATTAAAGCACATGATATTAGGGGTAATGTATTGACCTGGATAGAGAACTGGTTGGCAGACAGGAAGGAAAGAGTAGGAATAAACGGGTCATAGAAATATAGAAAATAGGTGCAGGAGTAGGCCATTCAGCCCTTCGAGCCTGCACCGCCATTCAATAAGATCATGGCTGATCATTCCCTCAGTACCCCTTTCCTGCTTTCTCTTCATATCCCTTGATCCCCTTAGCCATTAGGGCTATATCGAACTTCCTCTTGTATATATCCAATGAACTGGCATCAACAACTCTCTGCGGCAGGGATATTCCACAGGTTAACAACTCTCTGAGTGAAATAGTTTCTCCTCATCTCAGTACTAAATGGCCTACCCCTTATCCTAAGACTATGTCCCCTGGTTCTGGACTTCTTAACATGGGAACATTCTTCCTGCGTCTCACCTGTCCAGTCCGATCAGAATCTTATATGTTTCTATGAGATCCCCTCTCATTTTTCTAAACTCCAGTGAATAAAGGCCCAGTTGATCCAGTCTTTCCTCATATGATAGTCTAGCCATCCCTGGAATAGTCTGATGAGCCTTCGCTGCACTCCCTCAATAGCAAGAACGCCCGCCCTCAGATTAGGAAACCAAAACTGAACACAGTATTCCAGGTGAGGCCTCACTGAGGCCCTGTACAACTGCAGTAAGAGCTCCCTGCTCCTATACTCAAATCCCCTCGCTATGAAGGCCAACATCCCATTTGCCTTCTTCACCGCCTGTTGTACCTGCATGCTAACCTTCAATGACTGATGAACCATGACACCCAGGTCTCGTTGCACCTCCCTTTTTCCAGGTACAGCAAGCAGTGAAGAAGGCAAATGGCATGTTAGCCTTTTGAGTATTCGAGAGGATTTGAGTATAGGAGAAGGGAGGTCTTACTGCAGTTGTACAGGGCATTGATGAGGCCACACCTTGAATATTGTGTCCCGTTTTGGTCTCCTAATCTGAGGGAAGGACATTCTTGCTATTGAGGGAATGCAGCGAATGTTTACCAGACTGATTACCAGAATGGCAGGCAGTGACTAGTGGGATACCATAAGGTTCAGTGCTGGGACCCCAGCTATTTACAATATACATTAATAATTTAGACGAAGGAATTGAATTTAATATCTCCAACTTTGCAGATGACACTAAGCTGGGTGGCGGTGTGAGCTGTGAGGGAGATGGTAGAAGGCTGCAGGGTGACTTGGACAGGTTAGGTGAGTGGGCAAATGCAAGGCAGATGCTGTATAATGTGGATAAATTTGAGGTTATCCACTTTGGTGGCAAAAACACGAAGGCAGAATGTTATCTGAATGGTGACAGATTAAAAAAAGTGAGGTGCAACGAGACCTGGGTGTCATGGTACATCAGTCATTGAAAGTTGGCATGCAGGTACAGCAGAAGGTGAAGAAGGCAAATGGCATGTTGGCCTTTTGAGTATTCGAGAGGATTTGAGTATAGGAGAAGGGAGGTCTTACTGCAGTTGTACAGGGCATTGATGAGGCCACACCTTGAATATTGTGTCCCGTTTTGGTCTCTTAATCTGAGGGAAGGACATTCTTGCTATTGAGGGATTGCAGCGAAGGTTCACCAGACTGGTTGCCAGGATGACAGGACTGACATATGAAGAAAGACTGGATCGATTAGGCTTATATTCACTGGAATTTTGAAGAATGAGAGGGAATCTCACAGCAACAAATAAAATTCTGACAGGATTGGACAGGTTAGATGCAGGAAGAATGTTCCCGATGTTGGGGAAGTCCAGAACCAGGGGTCACAGTCTAAGGATAAGGGGTAAGCCATTTAGGACCGAGATGAGGAGAAACTTCTTCATTCAGAGAATTGTGAACCATACTTGTCCACAGAAAGTTGTTGAGTTGTTGAGGCCAGTTCGTTAGATATATTCAAAAGGGAGTTAGATGTGGCCCTTACGGCTAAAGGGATAACGGAGTATGGAGAGAAAGCAGGAACGGGGTACTGCAGTTGCATGATCAGCCATGATCTTATTGAATAGTGGTGCAGGCTCGAAGGGTCGAATGGCCGACTCCTGCACCTATTTTCTATGTCTCTATATTTCTAAACCTGCGATTTCTTGGTTTCTACAGTTCACTTAATGACTGAATCAACTTGCTGAATGATTGCCTGTTGATGAGCTCCTAATCAGACACCAACACATACATTTCATCCTCTACCAGACTGCCTCATCTTCTATCTTATACCTATAGCCAAGTCATTTTCCTTTGTAATATAAAGGTTTATATAACTTTGGAAACACTGCACATCTCCTCACCTTTTTTGCTTTATTAATGAAATGTTAGTACAAAAGCCAATGTGATGTAGATAATTACAAATTGTCTGACAATCAGCTAAAGTCTTCGAATGACGAGTAACTTCAATACGAGAATGGGGCACTGATAGCAAGAAAGGGCCCAATTTTCAGAAACACCCACTGTTATGTGGAACATGACAAACTTTTTCAAAATTAAAAGAGCTTCTGCTCTCAATCAAGTTGTGGCTGGGTGGTGGTATTTAAAATAAAATTCAGTTTGCTCAGTATGAAACTATAAATGATATTGCATGAATGAAATACTAATGGCCTTTTCAAATGCAATGGGTGACTAATTTAGTGCAGCTCGAGAAAGAAGTGAGCTGTCTCATCTTTCTTCTGAGTGAAAGAATGTCAATAATACAACTTCATCTGCACATGGGTCAATATATATTTATTTTGTGGTCAATACTTTGCACAAGTTGAAGAATACTTTTTATTTCATTGTCGTGACATATGTCAACAATAGTGGATAAAAATATTGTTTTTGAAATAACTGTCAATAAAAGGGTGAAAAGGACATAATATTTATAGCTTTTGATTTGATAGTATCTGAAATTTTGATAGAGCCAGCATTGCATGAAGCTATCAGATAATACATTCTTTTCCTTGAAAAAACAACTTCACATTACCAGCAGTAAACTATGGGAAAGATATTGGTTCCCATCGCACCTGCTTTTTGTTGTGAAATGGATTTGGTGTGGTGGGCGAGGCGGCGGGGTAGGGCGTAATTTGCATGTGTAATTTACCAAACCCAATCTGCCTGGAAGTGCGTTGGTTAACAATTTGGCAGGAGACTTCTGAGTGCCCAAGACTCCCGCTTACAACGGGCCTTGGGCTCCCTGAATCTGCCAATCGCTCTGCTGGTATTACAGAATGAGGACCGATTTGGAGAAACTCGGGCCTCCACCTTCAGGCATCCATTTTCAACAAGTCGCTGATTTCACACCAGCTCATGGCGATAACCCAATTTTACCCCCTGTCGGTTTCTCAATGATTAATCTTTTTGAAATGAAGCTCAGGCAAAGACCAAATTAATATCCGATTGTTAATTTGTACTTTCAGGAATATTTTTGGTGTTTGCCCTGTCCCTTTTCAAATTTTCATTGGATGCAGGAGGGCTTTCAAAATATATTAACTCAAGGTTTTGATACGGACAATCGGTCCACATGGTCAACTCATGTTCCTCTTATTTTGGGGAAGAGATCAGGATGGCCGTGGGTTGGGAGAGCGGACAGCAAGTAGTCCCACACTGCCTGTTTTTCATCAATCCAGGCACAACCCAAGGGAGAACAGCCAGTTGTCGTGGTGCACATTGGTACGAACGACATAGGTTAAAAAAAGGGATGAGGTCCGAAGGAGCTAGGAGCTAAATTAAAAAGTAGGACCTCAAAAGTAGTAATCTCAGGATTGCTGCCAGTGCCACGTGCTAGTCAGAGTAGGAATCGCAGGATAGCGCAGATGAATACGTGGCTTGAGCAGTGGTGCAGCATGGAGGGATTCAAATTCCTGGGGCATTGGAATCGGTTCTGGGGGAGGTGGGACCAGGACAAACCGGACGTTCTGCACCTGGGCAGGACCGGAACCAATGTCCTAGGGGGAGTGTTTGCTAGTGCTGTTGGGGAGGAGTTAAACTAATATGGCAGGGGAATGGAAACCAATGCAGGGAGACAGAGGGAAACAAAAAAGAGACAAAAGCAAAAGACAGAAAGGAGATGAGGAAAAGTGGAGGGCAGAGAAAGCCAAGGCAAAGAACAAAAAGGGCCACTGTACAGCAAAATTCTAAAAGGACAAAGGGTGTTAAAAAAACAAGCCTGAAGGCTTTGTGTCTTAATGCAAGGAGTATCTGTAATAAAGTGGATGAATTAACTTTGCAAATAGATGTTAACAAAAATGATGTGATTGGGATTACAGAGGCGTGGCTCCAGGATGATCAGGGCTGGGAACTCAACATCCAGGGGTATTCAACATTCAGGAAGGATCAAATAAAAGGAAAAGGAGGTGGGGTAGCATTGCTGGTTGAAGAGGAGATTAATGCAATAGTTAGGAAGGACATTAGCTTGGATGATGTGGAATCTATATGGGTAGAGCTGCAGAACACCAAAGGGCAAAAAACATTAGTGGGAGTTGTGTACAGACCTCCAAACAGTAGTAGTGATGTTGGGGCGGGCATCAAACAGGAAATTAGGGGTGCATGCAATAAAGGTGCAGCAGTTATAATGGGTGACTTTAATATGCACATAGATTGGGCTAACCAAACTGGAAGCAATATGGTGGAGGAGGATTTCCTGGAGTGCATAAGGGATGGTTTTCTAGACCAATATGTCAAGGAATCAACTAGGGGGGAGGCCATTTTGGACTGGGTGTTGTGTAATGAGAGAGGATTAATTAGCAATCTCGTTGTGCGAGGCCCCTTGGGGAAGAGTGACCATAATATGGTGGAATTCTGCATTAGGATGGAGAATGAAACAGTTAATTCAGAGACCATGGTCCAGAACTTAAAGAAGGGTAACTTTGAAGGTATGAGGCGTGAATTGGCTAGGATAGATTGGTGAATGATACTGAAGGGGTTGACTGTGGATGGGCAATGGCAGACATTGAGAGACCGCATGGATGAACTACAACAATTGTACATTCCTGTCTGTCGTAAAAATAAAAAAGGGAAGGTGGCTCAACCATGGCTATCAAGGGAAATCAGGGATAGTATTAAAGCCAAGGAAGTGGCATACAAATTGGCCAGAAATAGCAGCGAACCCGGGGACTGGGAGAAATTTAGAACTCAGCAGAGGAGGACAAAGGGTTTGATTTGGGCAGGGAAAATAGAGTACGAGAGGAAGCTTGCAGATAATATTAAGACGGACTGCAAACGTTTCGATAGATATGTAAAGAGAAAAAGGTTAGTAAAGACAAACGTAGGTCCCCTGCAGTCAGAATCAGGGGAATTCATAACGGGGAACAAAGAAATGGCGGACCAATTGAACAAGTACTTTGGTTTGGTATTCACTAAGGAGGACACAAACAACCTTCCGGATATAAAAGGGGTCAGAGGGTCTAGTAAGGAGGAGGAACTGGGGGAAATCCTTATTAGTCGGGAAATTGTGTTGGGGAAATTGATGGGATTGAAGGCCGATAAATCCCCAGGGCCTGATGGTCTGCATCCCAGAGTACTTAAGGAGGTGGCCTTGGAAATAGCGGATGCATTGACAGTCATTTTCCAACATTCCATTGACTCTGGATCAGTTCCTATCGAGTGGAGGGTAGCCAATGTAACCCGACTTTTAAAAAAAGGAGGGAGAGAGAAAACAGGGAATTATAGACCGGTCAGCCTGACCTCAGTTGTGGGTAAAATGGTGGAATCAATTATTAAGGATGTCATAGCAGCGCATTTGGAAAGAGGTGACATGATAGGTCCAAGTCAGCATGGATTTGTGAAAGGGAAATCATGCTTGACAAATCTTCTGGAATTTTTTGAGGATGTTTCCAGTAGAGTGGACAAGGGAGAACCAGTTGATGTGGTATATTTGAACTTTCAGAAGGCTTTCGACAAGGTCCCACACAAGAGATTAATGTGCAAAGTTAAAGCACATGGGATTGGGGGTAGTGTGCTGACATGGATTGAGAACTGGTTGTCAGACAGGAAGCAAAGAGTAGGAGTAAATGGGTACATTTCAGAATGGCAGGCAGTGACTAGTGGGGTACCGCAAGGTTCTGTGCTGGGGCCCCAGCTGTTTACACTGTGCATTAATGATTTAGACGAGGGGATTAAATGTAGTATCTCCAAATTTGCGGATGACACTAAGTTGGGTGGCAGTGTGAGCTGCGAGGAGGATGCTATGAGGCTGCAGAGCGACTTGGATAGGTTAGGTGAGTGGGCAAATGCATGGCAGATGAAGTATAATGTGGATAAATGTGAGGTTATCCACTTTGGTGGTAAAAACAGAGAGACAGACGATTATCTGAATGGTGACAGATTAGGAAAAGGGGAGGTGCAACGAGACCTGGTTGTCATGTTACATCAGTCATTGAAGGTTGGCATGCAGGTACAGCAGGCAGTTAGGAAAGCAAATGGCTTGTTGGCCTTCATAGCGAGGGGATTTGAGTACAGGGGCAGGGAGGTGTTGCTACAGTTGTACAGGACCTTGGTGAGGCCACACCTGGAGTATTGTGTACAGTTTTGGTCTCCTAACCTGAGGAAGGACATTCTTGCTATTGAGTGAGTGCAGCAAAGGTTCACCAGATTGATTCCCTGGATGGCGGGACTGACCTATCAGGAAAGACTGGATCAACTGGGCTTGTATTCACTGGAGTTCAGAAGAATGAGAGGGGACCTCATAGAAACATTTAAAATTCTGATGGGTTTAGACAGGTTAGATGCAGGAAGAATGTTCCCAATGTTGGGGAAGTCCAGAACCAGGGTTCACAGTCTGAGGATAAGGGGTAAGCCATTTAGGACCGAGATGAGGAGAAACTTCTTCACCCAGAGAGTGGTGAACCTGTGGAATTCTCTACCACAGAAAGTTGTTGAGGCCAATTCACTAAATATATTCAAAAAGGAGTTAGATGAAGTCCTTACTACTCGGGGGATCAAGGGGTATGGCGAGAAAGCAGGAATGGGATACTGAAGTTGCATGTTCTGCCATGAACTCATTGAATGGCGGTGCAGGCTAGAAGGGTCGAATGGCCTGCTCCTGCACCTATTTTCTATGTTTCTATGTTTTTAACATTGGGCCCAAGTTTTGGATCCCTCGGAGAGGCCCGCCTAAGTTGTAGAACTGAAAAAGCGGCAAGTACTTACCTTGCAATTCTCCGATATCTGTCGGCCCGTTTGCAGCTCGGCGCGGCGCAGCAGGAACTGCTGGGGGCGGAGCTACAGCCCTGCGTCAAAAAGAGTGCCGCCAGCGCGTCCTGTCTCTGGGCGACGACCCTATCCCTGGCCGAAGGGACGTCACCCCTATCCCGGGCCGAGTGGCCTGCCTGCCCTTGCCTCCTCGGCCGCGGGGCCCGCCCGGCCAGTAGTTCTTCGGTGGCGGGCCCCGCTCGAACTCCTCCTCGTTGGCGGGCCATGTGAGCAGTTGGTCACAACACTCTGTGATATCAAGCAGGCTTACACACAGTTCGGAGGGAAGCATCCTTTTGGTGTTTTGCTGCTGTACATGGGATGGGATAAGCACTATGGCTACCTGTTGTATCAGAGTCACCCCAGTGGAAACTACAGAGGCCACCCGCATCGGGAATGACAGTGCCACTGCAGTATCTATGCTGAAACAAGACTTCAAAGATGGAGATATGACTGTGCAGTCAGCACTTGCATTGGCAGTTAAAGTGTTGAATAAGACTATGAACGTCAGCAAATTATCGGCCGAAAAGGTGGAAATTGCAACACTAACCAGAGAAAACGGGAAAACGCACATAAAGGTGCTGAAGTAGAAGGAAGTGGAGGTGTTGATTAAGTGACACGAGGCAGAAGCAGCGAAATCTGAACGTGAGAAAAAGGAACAGGAGCAAAAAGAGAAGGACAAATAGAGCTGCAAATGAATCATCGAAAATCTAGTTGACTGCAGGTTCTCAATTTGTAGAATTGGCCCTACCAGATACCATCCAGCCTTTCTCTTCAGCAGGCTGTTGGAGGGCTCCCGGTGATGCAGTAGGTGAGTAGGAACTTTACATTTTTTATTTATTGATTGATTTTTTAATTATATTTTTAATTTTTTTTTGATTGATTGATTTATTGGTTGATTTATTGATTTATTTATCATTGATGATGGCTCTTTGTTGGTAAAAGTGAAGTGTTTATAATGCTTTGTAAAATCCGCTAACTTCCCTCCCCCGTGTCCAACCCCCTCCCAATCTCTCGCTACCTGCGCCTAATTTCTAAAGTGTAGGTAAGGTTTTTCTGAGCATACAAAAATCGACACTTACTCCATTCTAAGTTAGTTTGGAGTAACTTTTCGCTGCCTAAACTTGCAAAACAGGCGTAAGTGGCTGGTAACGCCCCCTTTTGAAAAAAAAACGACGAAAACAAAACTAGTCTAACGAAGTAGAAATGGAGCAAACCAAATGCCGAGAATTGCGATTTCTGAGATATTCCATACTAAACTAGTTGCTCCAAAAAAATAGGAGCAACTCGAGCTGAAACTTGGGCTCATGAAGATGGACTCACCAAATATCAGAGTCGCTTTTTCCATATTTAATCGACAAATGTAGAAACCTCTACCTACAGTAGAATAAGGGAGCTCTCGGGACAAAATTTGAAATCAAACCTATCTAATTCTACGCAGAATCCACCTGACCCCAACAGATGAGTTCTGCTATTATCGTGACCAAACAGTGAATCTACTGTACACATTCTGACCATGTCCCACCCTCCTGCACTTCTGGTTAGATATCGGAGAGGCGATTGAGAGTATGGCAAGCATTGTCCTCCATCTAATTGGCCTGCTTAAATCAGGAATGGCTGTCATCACCCAAAAACGCATCCAGTTCAAGTCTCAAATCCACTTTCTGTGGAAAATATAAGACACTAGACAGCAGCGTACAATGAATGAGTCTCATAGTCGGGGCAAGAGTTGATTCAGTGCAGCAATGTGATGTGTGTATATCACCAGGTGAATATGTCATTCTCGCCGCTGCACGTTGTTCCCTCTAATGGCCCCGGCCTGCTGATGGTCTTGCAAGATCATCAGGATGGCAATGATACTGCTTGAACTTGGCTTATTGGATTAAGTGGTACCAGGTAAAATCATCTTTGATCTCTTGCTAAACTCCCTGCAATGTCATTATTTTAGGAGCAACACTGAGGGTAATGAAATTCACACATGCCTCTGCGAGTTTGATCATTCTGTTGTTCCACAGGGTTTGATTAAGTAATGGATGTCATGAAATGTCTGCTTGTTTTTTTTGTCTGGTGCGCTATTGTAAGATTGTATGATTACAGTCTCCCTCTCTGCATGAGCCGGTGGCTTTGAATTTGGATAAACTGATCACTGTAAAGGAATGGATGCAATTGTCCATAGAATAACTGATGCCTCACGTTCTGTTTGCGAACAGCATTGTTCAACAGATAACAGTGCCTTGTTGACTTAGGTTATCAGGCCGTTTCTGAGATCAGTCACTTTAGGAAAGTATGTCACCAAGGCCAGCTGTTTTGAGCATCCACTATCACTTCATCACTTTCTTTGGTCCAGCAATTTTTCAATGTTTCAAATGATTGCTGCTCTTTTGCTCCCAAGCTGCACATCGCATTCAATCTGGCTCTTGTGCACAGTAATTCTGTAAATGTTTGGTACGGGCTTGGCACAGTGGTTTGCAAGGTGTAACGTTGCTCCCTCTAATGGCCCCGGCCTGCTGATGGTCTTGCAGGCCAGGACCATGCCGATTAACGGGCAGCAGCCCAGCCCGGAGGTTGGTGCAGTCCTAGCCTGTAAGACCATCAGCAGGCTGAGACCATTAGAGAGAGCAACATGTAGCAGCCCGGCCTGGAAATCAGCACGATCCCAGCCTGTAAGACCATCAGCAGGCTGAGACCATTAGAGAGAGCAACATGTAGCGGCCCGGCCTGGAAATCAGCACGATCCCAGCCTGCAAGACCATCAGCAGGCTGAGACCATTAGAGAGAGCAACATGTAGCGGCCCGGCCTGGAAATCAGCACGATCCCAGCCTGCAAGACCATCAGCAGGCTGAGACCATTAGAGAGAGCAACATGTAGCGGCCCGGCCTGTAAATCAGCACGATCCCGGCCTGCAAGACCATCAGCAGGCCGGGTTTATTAGAGGGAGCACCGTGCGGCAGCATACCACTGCAGGGAGCAGCGCGCGCTGCTGCAGGAGGGCGACGGCTGTGAATAGGGCGACTGGATTTGACGTCCCCCAAATCCAGGTCGCTGATTGCAGTGCGGGCAGGTACAGCAGGAGCGGCGAGGTCGAAGCGAAGGAGCGGCGAGAGATTGTAGAGGGATGTGATCGGGGCCCAGGAGAGGTGAGGGCCCAGGGCCAGCACGGGCCCAGCCCACACTGCGATATGTGGGTAATGTGCTGACGTGGATTGAGAACTGGTTGGCAGACAGGAAGCAAAGAGTAGGAGTAAATGGGTATTTTTCAAAATGGCAGGCAGTGACTAGTGGGGTACCGCAAGGTTCTGCGCTGGGGCCCCAGCTGTTTACATTGTACATTAATGATTTAGACGAGGGGATTAAATGTAGTATCTACAAATTTGCGGATGACACTAAGCTGGGTGGCAGTGTGAGCTGCGAGGAGGATGCTATGAGGCTGCAGAGTGACTTGGATAGGTTAGGTGAGTGGGCAAATGCATGGCAGATGAAGTATAATGTGGATAAATGTGAGGTTATCCACTTTGGTGGTAAAAACAGAGAGGCAGACTATTATCTGAATGGTGACAGATTAGGAAAAGGGGAGGTGCAACGAGACCTGGGTGTCATGGTGCATCAGTCATTGAAGGTTGGCATGCAGGTACAGCAGGCGGTTAAGAAGGCAAATGGCATGTTGGCCTTCATAGCGAGGGGATTTGAGTACAGGGGCAGGGAGGTGTTGCTACAGTTGTACAGGGCCTTGGTGAGGCCACACCTGGAGTACTGTGTACAGTTTTGGTCTCCTAACTTGAGGAAGGACATTCTTGCTATTGAGGGAGTGCAGCAAAGGTTCACCGACTGATTCCCGGGATGGCGGGACTGACATATCAAGAAAGACTGGATCAACTGGGCTTGTATTCACTGGAGTTCAGAAGAATGAGAGGGGATCTCATAGAAACGTTTAAAATTCTGATGGGTTTAGACAGGTTAGATGCAGGAAGAATGTTCCCAATGTTGGGGAAGTCCAGAACCAGAGGTCATAGTCTAAGGATAAGGGGTAAGCCATTTAGGACCGAGATGAGGAGAAACTTCTTCACCCAGAGAGTGGTGAACCTGTGGAATTCTCTACCACAGAAAGTTGTTGAGGCCAATTCACTAAATATATTCAAAAAGGAGTTAGATGTAGTCCTTACTACTAGGGGGATCAAGGGGTATGGCGAGAAAGCAGGAATGGGGTACTGAAGTTGCATGTTCAGCCATGAACTCATTGAATGGCGGTGCAGGTTCAAAGAGCCGAATGGCCTATTCCTGCACCTATTTTCTATGTTTCTATGTTTCTATGTGTGCGCACTAGATTCGTGCAGCAGAGCTTGTGTCCAGTTGTCTTGGGTAATCCTTGCCATTGGACCAAGCCCGTGTGATGGCTGGTGTGCAACGGCCACCACAATTTAAAAAAATCCACGCACAGGCATTTTCCACCCTTCAGGATGTCGTTCAGGACCTGGAATATTAGGTCCTTCATTGAAACACCTGTGAACTCATCCCTTTTTGGTGTGGAAGCAAGTCATCCTCGATTCGAGGGACTACCGATGATGATATCAATCTCAATTAACATATATTTTGTGGTATGATTCTGCAGGACTTTCAATATATATTCACATTGATTGTTACAAAAGGAACTATTCAACCCAGTCAGCCTACTATTTAGTGAGGGAAACTTTTAGCTCGCTTTCAAAAAAGGTGGTGATATACAAAGTGCTGCATCGCCTTCAGGCAAGTGTAATCAGTAGGCCTAGCCTGTGAAACATTGCTGGACATTTCTATATGGTTACAACAAATATTAAAGTAACACTTCCACTCTGATGCACATCAAAGGGGTTTTGCATCATTTTTCTCTATCATTAAAGTGAGGATCCAAATTTGTCACTACATTTGCATGTCACTAAATGGCATGAGCAACACATATCACAATGTGAATAATCATATTCAGACTCAGTGAGAAGAAACATCACCATTCTTTGTGTGAGAGTATTGCCAAGTTTGTTTAAAATTGGTCAATGCGATTTGCTGGTTTACTTCCTGGAAGCCATCTCAAATAATTGAGAAATGTTAGGTGAAATTATAACTTAAACAAAAGAAATGGCATGAGGCTCCACTAAAATAAGCATTATTTAGGTTCTGAATGCCACATATGAATAAGATTCTACGCAACTGTAATCAATAAAATGCTGCCCTCTGTAAAGCAATCAGGAAAAAAATCCCAGTTTAAGACCACATCTGACACAATAATGACACCTTGCATATCATTGCTTTAACAAATCTTGAGCTGTCACTCATCAACTAATATCACTTACAATCGACTTCACAAACACAAATTAGATATAGCCTCCTATGAAGCACTTTGTTTATTTCAAAGGCAGTCAAGTTTGCTGATGATACGAAGTTGGGTGGGAAAGCAAGTTGTGAGGACACAAAAAATCTGCAAAGGGATATAGACAGGCTCAGTGAGTGGGCAAACATTTGACAGGTGCAGTATAATGTGGGAAAGTGTGAGGTTATCCACTTTGGCAGGAAAAGTAAAATGGCGAATTATTATTTAAATGGAGAGAAACTACAAAATACTGCAGTTCAGAGGGACCTGGGGGTCCTTGTACATGAAACACAAAGAGTTAGTATGCAGATACAGCAAGTAATCAGGAAGGCAAATGGAATGTTGGCCTTTATTGCAAGGGGGATGGAGTATAAAAGCAGAGAAGTCCTGCTACAGCGATACAGGGTATTGGTGAGGCCACACCTGGAGTACTGCGTACAGTTTTAGTCTCTGTATTTAAGAAGGGATATACTTGCATTGGAGGCTGTTCAGAAAAGGTTCAACTCAGTTGATGCCGGAGATGAGGGGGGTTGACTTATGAAGAATGTATGAGTAGATTGGGCCGATACTCACTGCGGTTTAGAAGAATGAGAGGCGATCTTATCGAAACATATAAGATAATGAGGGGGCTTTACAGAGTAGATGCAGAGAGGATGTTTCCACACGTGGGGGAATCCAGAACTAGAGGACATAGTTTCAGAATAAGGGGTCGCCCATTTAGAACTGAGATGAGGAGGAATGTCTTCTCTCAGAGGGTTGTAAATCTGTGAAATTCTCTGCCCCAGAGAGCTGTGGAGGCTGGGTCATTGAATAAATTTAAGGTGGAGATAGACAGATTTCTGATCGATAAATGAGTGAAGGGTTATGGGGAGCGGGCTGGGAAGTGGAGCTGAGCCCATGATCAGGTTAGCCATGATCTTACTGAATAGCGGAGCAGGCTCGAGGGGCAGAATGGTCTACTCCTGTTCCTATTTCTTATTTCCCCACTTATTTTACGGGAAATTTTGTCAATAAGTGCAGCAATGAAAAATTCCCTTTTAAAAGCCATCAGAAAAATACGTAATACCCATAATACGTAATGCCCTTTTAGTATGCCATATCATCATGCACACTACTGAATTTCTTGTACTATCTCTAACAAATGGCTTTGATCGAGAGCACTGGCAGGCTACTTAACCAGGGTGGACCTCACACTTGTGCGCCATCTTGTCCTCAGCTGACCACCAGATTGGCACACTTACCGGCAGGGGTCCCTGGATAGCGATCAGGAGTCAGAACCTGAGCTTACAGTTCACCTCCCAAGCCCAGGGACATGAAGGCTGACTGCTAAATTCCCATTGCCACCCTGGCAGAGATCAGGTAGCTCACTGCTGACATGAAGTCAATCCTGAGGACTTCTGCTCTGTGTGGTTCAGTGACATGCTGCCAACTGATCCACCTTGGGAGCTATCCTCGCAAATATTTGTTTAAAAGCTACCTCTAGTCTGACCAGTTCACTGCACAGACAAATTCTCTCCCCCGGGACTACTGTGAAAATACCCAGTAGATACATCATTATTGGAAGTCACTGGTTTGTTCCGCCTCATCAATTAACATCACAAACTGCTTCATTTTGTAGTACAGCACCACGCGCCCCAAACAACTTTCTGTATTTTTATTATTCAACAGAAGAAAAAACTGACAAAAATTTGTACATTGTTAGATTCTTTCTAAAGCTCGTGTACAAGTAACCACTTGAAAATGTACTCATTTTCTGGGTTTTTTCAGTGTTTAGAAAACCTCTCAGAAAATGACTTTTCTATCTTTTTAGAACTGTACCCTTGCTGTAATTTCCTTTATTTAGCTCTAATCTTACTGAAAATGAGCATCACAGTTTATTCATCTTTTACCTTCAGAAGGCCCAATACTCATATTGGCCCTGAAATTCCGACGTTCCCGGGTCCGTACGAAGTTTGTACAGACCCGGGAAGGCGTCGGAAAAGCATGCGCTGAAAACCGGCTTTTCCGATCTGTCACGTTTCTGGCTTGAAAGAGCCTCCGCAGATCGGGAGCGAGGACCATTGTACATGGAAATTTCCGATATTTACACTTACAAATGTCCTCAAAAATCTTGCTCCTGAAAATGCAGGCTCATAGCCGACTGTTACAGGCGCAAGTGTTTTAAAAAACACAAACATACAAAAATAAAGTTATGAAAACATATTTTATCATTAAAAACCCTCCCCACAACGGTAAGTTTTTTAAAAATCGGGAAAATATATATTTTTTTAAGACAGTAATAACTTTAATTTAAATGAATGTAGTGTATATTTTCTACTTTTTAATTAGTGTTTTGCATGTTTGGGGCTGTTTCTCTATCAATGTAATAGGAGTTTAGGACCCTCACGGAACTCCTACTACTATGATACCTTACCTGATTGACTGCCCAGAGTCATGTGACTCCAGCTCGAGGCCTGCGCACGTACTGCGACGCGCAGTCAGGAGAGGCCTCAGCATTGGAAAGTCGAACGTGGGCAGAGCTTAAGGTAGATGCGTATTTTTTCTCTAAAATGCCCGCGGGAAGGACAAAACGGAATTTCAGGGCCATTATTTTCAAAGTACTAACCTAAAGTTGAAGTCATTCCAACCATAGGCCATCAGATAAATATGCAATGCCTTCATAGCGAGAGGATTTTGTCATGTATTCAACCAGCAATGTAACCTATGTATAATCTGATCTAAGTTGTACACTGTGAGAACAATGACCACTAGGTGGGAGAGACTCCTAACCTGGGCCTTCAGATACAAAAGGGGAAGCTCCATCCACCTTCATCACTTTGAGTGCTAAGGAATAAAGGACAGGTCACAGACTGACCTTCTCTCAAGCATGGGCCTCGTGTGCATTTATACTGTGGAGTAAGGATGTATCAATGGCGACGAAAAACTGGGATTTAAACCATGCGAGCATGGCCACTAGCAGAACAGACGAGAGGTACTGTGTTAAGGAATGGTTGGGACAGAGATTCAACATTGTTAAAGCAGCACACAGTTCTCCAGGCAGACAAGGGCAGTCAGGCATGCCCCAACATGTAGTCGAACCCAGAGGGGGAGTTCAACAGAGACAATGGCAAGCTGAATGGCGATTCACGCCATTGCAAGGGACAATGCGGCCAGTAATGGGGCCATCAACACCTGTTAATGGCGCACTCAAGGACAATAACAAGGGCAGTCAGGGACGATCGACTAGCAAGGGACCTTTTGTTTCAAACCGCAACTCAAGCTGGAGGCGTGGAGGCATATATTCAGCCGGAGTTTGCAGAGATGAGCAAAATACCTGCAGAAATTGCAGAAATGAAAGCTGGGGGAAATCGCTGGAAGCTGAAGTTCAGCGAGTTCATGTGGAGCACGTATACAGTTCATACACCAGGACGCCACCGATAATGATGAAAGTGCTCCTCAGTGGCATCCCAGTATCAATGGAGTTAGACATGGGAGCCAGCCAGTCCCTGATGGGTGTCAAACAGTTCGAAAAGTTGTGGGCGTCCAAGGCCAGGAGGCCAAAATTATCGCCGATTGACGCACAGCTACGGACTTACACAAAGCAGATCATTCCGGTGCTAGGCAGCGCCACGGTAGTCGTGACCCACAAAGATTCGGAGAACAGGTTGCCACTCTGGATTGTCCCAGGGGACGGTCCCGCACTACTGGGGAGGAGTTGGCTTGCTGTCATGAATTGGAAATGAGGCAATGTCAATGCAATTTCCTCTGTGGAGCGAGCATCATGCTCACAGCTCCTGGACAAATTTGACTCAATATTTCAACCCGGCATTGGCACTTTCATGGGGGCCAAGGTAGTGATTCACATAAACCCGGACGCCAGGCCAGTACACCACAAGGCCAGTGCGGTGCCGTACATGATGCGGGAAAAGATAGAAGGCGAATTGGACCGCGTGCTGAGGGAAGGCATCATCTCGCCAGTTGAATTCAGTGACTGGGCGAGCCCGATCGTGCCGGTACTCAAGGCGGATTGGTCGGTCAGGATATGTGGTGATTACAAGGCCACCATCAATCGGGTGTCACTCCAAGACCAGTACCCGCTACTGAGAGCGGAGGACCTCTTTGCGACGCTATCCGGTGGCAAACTTTTTTCAAAATTGGACCTGACCTCAGCTTACATGACCCAGGAGCTGGCGAGTGAGTCGAAGAAGCTGACCACCATCACGACACAAAAGGGGTTGTTTGAGTACAACAGATGTCCGTTCGGGATTCGCTCGGCCGCCGCGATCTTCCAACGAAATATGGAAAGCCTCCTCAAGTCGATTCCAGGGACGGTGGTTTTTCAGGACGACATCCTCATCACGGGTTACAATACTGAAGAACACCTCCACAACCTGGAGGAGGTGCTACGCAGACTGGACCGGGTAGGGCTGCAACTGAAAAAGGCGAAGTGCATCTTCCTAGCTCCAGAGGTAGAATTCCTGGGGATGAGGGTAGCAGCAGACAGGATCAGACCTACTGCGTCCAAGACGGAAGCGATCCAGAGAGCATCCAGACCCCGTAACACGACAGAGCTGCGTTCGTTCCTGGGGCTCCTGAACTATTTTGGTAACTTTCTTCCCAAATTGAGCACGCTGCTAGAGCCGCTACACGTGCTCCTACGCGAATGGGTCTGGGGGGACAGCCAGGAAAGAACTTTTAATAGAGCACGCAATTTGTTATGTTCCAACAATCTGTTAACACTATACAACCCATGTAAGAAACTTGTGTTAACGTGCGATGCGTCATCCTATGGTGTAGGGTGTGTGTTGCAGCATGTCAATGCTCAGGGTCAGTTACAGCAGGTAGCTTCTGCCTCCAGGAGTCTGTCCCAGGCAGAAAGGGGCTACGGGATGGTAGAAAAGGAGGCGCTCGCATGTGTATATGCTGTAAAGAAAATGCACCAGTTTGGCAGGAAATTTGAGCTGGGGTCAGATCACAAACCCCGAACGTCCCTTTTGGCTGACAACAAGGCCATAAATGCAAACGCATCGGCCCGCATACAGAGGTGAGCACTCACGTTAGCCGCCTATGACTACACAATTCGGCACAGACCGGGCACCGAAAACTGCACTCAGCAGGCTCCCACTAGCCACCACTGAGGGGGCTACCGAGCATGCTGCTGAGATGGTCATGGCTGTTGAAGCTTTCGGAAGCGAAGGCTCACCCGTGAAAGCCCGTCAGATTAAAGTCTGGACAAATAGAGACCCGCTATTGTCTCTAGTCAAGAAATGTGTCCTGAATGGGAATTGGGCAGCCACGTACAGGGCATGCCCTGAGAATTTAAACCATTTCACAGGCGCAGGGATGAACTCTCGATTCAGGCCGATTGCCTACTGTGGGGAAACCACGTAGTCATGCCCCAGATGGGCAGAGAGAACTCCACAATGAGCACCCGGGCATTGTCATGATGAAGGCAATTGCCAGGTCACACGTTTGGTGGCCAGGGATAGACGCAGATCTGGAACTTTGTGTTCGCAGGTGCAACACGTGTGCCCAGCTGGGCAATGCGCCCAGAGAAGCCCCCCTTAGCCCCTGGCACGTCAAGCCTTGGTCACACATCCATGTGGACTACACAGGTCCTTTCATGGGAAAAATGTTTTTGGTTGTAGTACTCCAAATGGATCGAGTGTGACATTTTAAATTCAAGCACATCCTCTGCCACGGTAGAAAGTCTACGGGCAATGTTCGCGGCCCACGGTCTACTGGATGTCTTGGTCAGCGACAATGGCCCGTGCTTCTCAAGCACTGAATTCCAGGACTTCATGGCAGGCAATGGAATTAACCATGTCAGAACGGCACCGTTCAAGCCGGCCTCAAACGGCCAGGCAGAACGAGCAGTGCAGATAATCAAACAGGGGATGCTCAGAATCCAAGGGGGTTCCCTACAAAGACGCTTATCACGCCTCCTGTTAGCCTATAGATCCCGACCACACTCACTCACAGGGGTTCCACCCGCAGAGCTGCTAATGAAAAGGATGCTCAAAACCCTTATACACCCCACCATGAAAGAAATTGTCGAGAGCAGGCGCTAGCCACAATATGACTACAATGACAGGAATGCGAGAGGGCGATGTATTGATGTAAATGATCCTGTTTTTGTCCTCAACTACGCTGCAGGGCCCAAATGGCTCGCAGGCACTGTGATTGCCAAAGAGGTAAATAGGATTCTGGTAGTTAAACTTACCAATGGACAAATCTGCCGCAAACACGTGGATCAAACAAAAAGGAGGTTCAGCAACCCCATAGAGGAAGCAGAGGAAGAACACGATATAGAGTTCACTCCACCACAGGTGAGCAAACACAGGAACCAAAGGGAGGAGAGCACAGTCACTGTGGGCAGTCCCGACAGGCCTGAGGCACCGCAAACAGCAGACACTCAGGCCAGCGCCCAACAACCGGAGCCCCAACTCAGGCGCTCTACAAGGGAGCGTAAACCACCAGAGAGACTTAACCTGTGATCCCAATAAGACTTTGGGCGGGAGGTGATGTCATGTATTCAACCAGCAATGTAACCTATGTATAATCTGATCTAAGTTGTACACCGTGAGAACACTGACCACTAGGTGGGAGACACTCCTAACCTGGGCCTTCAGGTACAAAAGGGGAAGCTCCACCCACCTTCATCACTTTGAGTGCTAAGGAATAAAGGACAGGTCACAGACTGACCTTCTCTCAAGCATGGGCCTCGTGTGCATTTATACTGTATAGTAAGGACGTATCAGATTTGAGTATAGGAGCAGGGAGGTCTTACTGCAGTTGCAGTGAAGCCACACCTTGAATATTGTGTACAGTTTTGGTCTCCTAATCTGAGGAAGGACATTCTTGCTATTGAGGGAGTGCAGCGAAGGTTCACCAGACTGATTCCCGGGATGGCAGGACTGACATATGAAGAAAGACTGGATCGACTAGGCTTATATTCACTGGAATTTAGAAGAATGAGAGGGGACCTCATAGGAACATATAAAATTCTGACGGGATTGGACATGTTAGATGCAGGAAAAATGTTCCCGATGTTGGGGAAGTCCAGAACCAGGGGTCACAGTCTAAGGATAAGGGGGAAGCCATTTAGGACCGAGATGAGGAGAAACTTCTTAACTCAGAGAATTGTGAACCTGTGGAATTCTCAACCAGAGAAAGTTGTTGAGGCCAGTTCGTTAGATATATTCAAGAGGGAGTTAGATGTGGCTCTTCCGGCTAAAGGGATCAAGGGGTATGGAGAGAAAGCAGGAATCGGGTACTGAGGTGAATGATCAGCCATGATCTTATTGAATGGTGGTGCAGGCTCGAAGAGCCGCATGGCCTACTCCTGCACCTATTTTCTATGTTTCTATATCACAATGGGACCAGCAAGGATTCGATGTGCACCCAAGAGATAAAACAGAAAATGCTGGAAATCTCAGGTGGTCAGGCAGCACCTTTGGAGAGAAACAAAGTTAATGTTTCGGGTCTGTGACCCTTCATCAGAACTGGAAACGGTTGGATGCTTGACGACGATAACATTTCCCCGGACAGAGTAGCTGCAGCACCATATGCTGGTCCCTTGTCGCACTGCACTGAAAGACCAGCTCTTGTCAGGGCCTCTCGCATGCTGTCACAAATGTCCCGTTGTCTTGTAGATGTCGAGTGGTGTTGAGGATATTTTGTGTTTAGTTTTATGAGACAACAAATAATGTCTTAATATTGCAATTCTCATTTCCCTCATGCTCATACTGCAGCACATGCAGTGTAACAACTCCCGCTGTTAGCAAGAGAACTAAATATAATTCAACAAATAGAAAATAGAATATAATTGTTTCAGCTTGGAAGAATTCCAAAATGATGGGCCTCGAAAGGATAATTCTCTGATGTTCCCAGTTGAATATCTTATCGTACCTTACCATTGGAACTGAAAGCAACTTATTTCTGCTCAATATAATAGCATGTTTAATCTACAACTCTCGTTCAGCTGTCACTTTACTGAATTTCCCTACAGCACCACAATGAAGCCAAAATGAATCTACAAAAACACTAGTTGATCTTTCAGGGCAATGTCCATGGTAAATCGGATAATGGCATTACTCTCTTCTCTGTCGCTGATGACTCTGTGCTGCAGATTTTCTCTGCCTCTTTATCCTCAACACTGCTTTCCTCCCCATTACCGTCCTTTTGCCTTTCTCTCAGACCTATTCTTCTCTCTCTGCCTTTTTCTTCAATGATTTTGCATAAGAGCTGGTGGGTGGTATGGTTTGGCGTGGCAGAGAAATGAGCCACCAATGGCTGCAAGCTGAATTTGGGATGGAGCTTGCAGGATAAATGTGGCTTCCTTCCCTCATGCTAACCTCCCCATCCCTTTGCTCCCAGCATGCCTCCGACATCTTCAACTTCCCACTGCACTTTCTCCTGACTAGCGGCCTCTCACTCTTCCAACCTATTCCACTATGGACAACCCAGTCATCCACTGTACCGTCCCCTTGCTCCCCTGCCTCTCACCTCACCCTTAACCCTCCGCCAACTCCCAATTGCTCCCCTGAGGGAAGGTGCCAAGAAGCAGGAAGCCCTGCCCCCTCACCCTTAACCAGTTTCCCTTTTCCCATCCCCTCCTTTATTTGCTTTCAAAATTCTTTTTTTTTTAAAATCATATCAGAAGGAACAGCAGCCTTTCTCTCCATTTATCTCGACCCCATCTCATCCAGATCTCTGTCTCATAGGTATGTGATTATTATTGATCTTCATGGTCAACAGGACACAGGTGGAATTCATCAGGTGCTTCAACATAAACCTTTGACAGTTGAAGTAACTTTAAATGAAGAAAGGATACACACACTCTTTGCCACCTCTCTGTTTCTTTCTCTTGTACTTCCCCCAGTTCAATACCATTTCGGACACAAATTAAACGTTACAACAGGTGTGTATATGAAACGCTGCCATTTCTCTCCCTCACACACTCACAGCCTCGATCAACACTCAATCTAACATTTACCTCAACAATGCTTTTAAAATGTGTCTTCTTGTATTTCAAGATTGTTTTGAAGAAAAGCAAAGGGCAGGACCTTCGAGAAGGTGAAAGGAAGCGTACATTCAGGGCAGCTCACTGAGTGATAGTTTTACATCCTGACAAGTTAGGAACAATGCACATGCTCAAACTGCATAACCCAAATCCAGCTGAGAGTCACTGCTGTGGGCAAAAACACCAACCTCAAGCCGAAACATTTGGGATAGGCTGAGTCACTGAAGTGAAATCTTAAATGGAAGACATTAAGTGACACAACATGCAATTAAATAATTAAAATAAATAACGTGAGTATAAACATTTTAATTTTGCCTAGACCCTTCCATTAATTCAAAGATTTTCAAGTCTTTCTTTTCCATTTATTGACGAAAAAAAGAGAGTTATAAAAAAATGTTCAGACAGCAGTTTGTGTGATTTCTGGGGAGCGGTGTCCAGATTGTGCAATCTCAGGGTGGTATACTCCGACTGTAAAATGGCAGCTATTGTGTGCAATACAGTTTGCAAACTTTAACATTAAAAGTACCTATCACAGTATCAACTGCAGGTTTAACAAGTGCGGGTAGTAATAATGAGTTTTCAATTAAATGTGCACCCCGACATACTGAATTGAACATTGAACCCAAAAACAGGTAGTTGGGGTCGGATGGGAGGTTAAAGAGTTAAAAACAGAATCCTGACCCCCCCCCCCACACCACCTCCAGCCCCCGCCCCATGTTCGGTTTTAATGGAGACGGTTGGGGGGGGGGTGGGTGCAGCCAGCCCGCTGCCAGGAAGCAGGCTGGTTATTTCAATATTATAATGAGGCGTAATGGGGATCCACCAATACAAGTTAATCTGCCAGCTGAAGGCGTGAGTGCTGGATCCCGGTGCGAAGTGCCGGTTCACTTACCTGCTAGATCCAACTACCTCATCCGCCCCGCAATCACACACCCACCTCCCGCTCCCCAAAGCCTCCGATCTCCACCCGCCCCCCACCTCTCCGAGGCCTCCGATTTCCCCCCCCCCCACCCCTCGCCTCCCACTGAGCACCCTCATTCCGCCCGCGGCCCCAACCTCCCCCCTCCACCCCCCCCCCCCCGATTGCAATCCCGGCCTTCTCTGCTCCTTCGGCCCGACCACCAACTCTCCCCCCCGCCCCACCCCCACAATGCCCCGGCCCCGATACATACCCGGCGTCCCCCCTCAAATACTCCTCCGGCCCCTGAACACCCACTCGATCTACCTCCAGCCCCCAACCTCCCTGATTGTCCTCCAGCCCCCAACCTCTACCCATCCCCCCATACTCCTCTACCCCTCCCCGAGCACCCCCTCTTCGCTTCCTCCCTCCCTCCTCTCTGCAGCCGAGAGTTGACGACCAACCCTCCTGCCGTTAGCCAGCCTCTCCATCTGACTGGCTGCAGGTGGGAAGCAGAGCATTGAAATATTAACCAGATCGAGCCGTTACATTCATCAGGGCCTGCGGTAAATCCGTTCGCCCAATCGCTCTCTAGCCATCCCCACTCTCAACCACATTAAAATTCCGGTAATAATGTACAGTTGATCCTGTTGTGTATCTGTAAAGCATGCACTCCCATGTTCCGCCAGCAGGGAGCTCATCCCTTGAAGTCCAAAGGGATCCCAGCATCCCTTGGGAGCACTGTACATCAGCCGGTCTCTAAGGCCTGTTCCTCACTCTGGGGTGTCTTATTAAAGACTGAGGTCACTGTTACTTTAACCTCCCAGTGTGCAGTCTCATCTGTGTTAGGAACACAATAACTGGCGACGAGTACACAAATCCAAATGCAAAGATGCAGCAAACTGTGGGCATCCTGGAGAAGTTCTCGGAGGGTGAGGACTGGGAAGCCTATGTCGAATGGCTAGACCAGTACTTTGTAGCCAACAAGCTGGATGGAGAAGGAAGCACTGCAAAAAGGAGAGCGACCTCCTCACAGTCTGCGGGGCACCGACCTACAGCCTCATGAAGAATCTTCTGGCTCCAGTGAAAGCTGTGTGAGGAGCTGTGTACACTGGATCGGGAGCATCTTAACCCGAGGGAAAGCGTGCTGATGGCGAGGTATCGGTTCTACACGTGCCAGCGATCTGAAGGTCAGGAAGTGGTGAGCTACGTCGCTGAGCTAAGGCGACTTGCAGAACAATGTGAGTTTGATGGCTACCTGGAGCAAATGCTCAGAGACTTTTTTGTACTGGGTATTGGCCACAAGACCATCCTATGAAAACTTTTGACTGTAGAGACACCGACCCTCAGTAAGGCCATTGCGATAGCACAGGCGCTTATGTCCACCAGTGATAACACCAAACAAATCTCAGCACACAAGTGCGAGCAATGTTCATAAATTAACTGGAACTGTGTTTGTGAGCAGAAATGTACAGGACAGAACCCACAAGTCTGCAACTGCCAGCCGGCCTCAGGTGACCCAGATGACTCAGAGTCCCCAACAAAGGATGAATGCAAGGCAATTCACACCTTGTTGGCGTTGTGGAGGCTTCCATTCAGCCTATTCATGCCACTTCAAAGGGTATGTTTGCAAGAACTGTGGAACAATGCGGCACCTCCGACGAGCTCTGCAAAACCTGCTAACCACCACGTGGCAGAGGAAGATCAGTCCACGGTGGATCAAAGCAATTTCGAGCCGAAGAGAGTGGAGGCAGATGCTGAAATACACGGGGTGCACACGTTTTCGACGAAAAGTCCACATATACGTAAAATTGAATGGCTTATCCATAGCCATTGAACTGGACACTGGTGCTCACCAATCCATCATGAGTAAAAAGATGTTTGAGAGACTGTGGTGCAACAAGGCATTCAGACCAGCCCTGAGCCCCATCCACATGAAACTGAGAATGTACACCAAAGAGCTTATCACTGTCCTGGGCAGCGCCATGCTCAAGGTCACCTACGAGGGCACGGTGCACGAACTGCCACTCTGGATTGTCCCGGGCGATGGCCCCACACTGCTTGGAAGGAGCTGGCTGGGCAAAATCCGCTGGAACTGGGATGACATCCGAGCGCTATCACATGTCGATGAGGCCTCATGTACCCAGGTTATTAACAAATTTCCTTCCCTTTTTGAGGCAGGCATTGGAAACTTTTCCGAGACGAAGGTGCGGATCCACTTGGTCCCAGAGGCACGACCCATTCACCACAAGGCTCGAGCGGTACCTCACATGATGAGGGAGAGAGTGGAAATCGAGCTGGACAGGCTGCAACGCGAGGGCATCATCTCCCCAGTGGAATTCAGCGAGTGGGCTAGCCTGATTATTCCAGTACTCAAAAGTGATGGCACAGTCAGGATTTGCGGCGATTATAAAGTAACTATTAATAGTTTCTCGCTACAGGACCAATACCTGCTACCTAAGGCAGACGACCTATTTGCGAAGCTGGCAGGAGGCAAGACATTCACCAAACTCGACCTGACTTCGGCCTACAAGATGCAGGAGCTGGAGGAGTCTTCGAAGGGCCTCACCTGCATCAACACACACAAGGGACTGTTCATCTACAACAGATGCCTGTTTGGAATTCGGTCGCCTGCAGCGATCTTCCAGGGAAACATGGAGAGCCTACTCAAGTTGGTACCACACACGATGGTCTTTCAGGACGACATATTGATCACGGGTCGGGACACCGCCGAGCACCTACAAAACCTGGAGGAGGTCCTCCAGCGACTGGATCGTGTAGGGCTGCGGCTGAAGAGGTCGAAATGCGTCTTCATGGCAACAGAAGTGGAGTTTTTGGGGAGAAACATCGTGGCGGACAGCATTCGGCCCACAGACGCCAAGACAGAGGCTATCAGGAATGCGCCCAGGCCACAGAACGTCACGGAGCTGCGGTCTTTCCTGGGACTCCTCAACTATTTTGGTAACTTCCTACCGGGGTTAAGCACCGTTTAGACCCCCTACATGTGTTATTGCGCAAAGGTGAGTACTGGGTATGGGGAAAAAAACAAGTAATTGCTTTTGAGAAAGCCAGAAACATTTTATGCTCCAGCAAGCTGCTTGTATTGTATAACCCGTGTAAAAGGCTTGTGCTAGCATGTGACGCGTGTCGTACGGAGTCGGGTGTGTATTACAACAAGCTAACGTTGCGGGGAAGTTGCAACCTGTCGCCTATGCTTCCAGGAGCTTGTCTAAGGCCGAGAGGGCCTACAGCATGATTGAGAAAGAGGCATTAGCATGTGTGTTCGGGGTAAAGAAAATGCATCAGTACCTGTTTGGCCTCAAATTTAAGCTGGAAACCGATCACAAGCCCCTCACATTCCTGTTTGCTGAAAACAAGGGGATAAATACTAATGCCTCAGCCCGCATACAAAGGTGGGCACTCGCGCTATCAGCGTATAACTATACCATCCGCCACAGCCAGGCAACGAGAACTGTGCGGATGCTCTCAGTCGGCTACCATTGCCCACCACGGGGGTGGAAATGGCGCAGCCTGCAAACTTGTTGATGGTGGCGCAGCCCGCAGACTTGTTAATGGTCATGGAAGTGTTTGAAAATGATAAATCACCTGTCACGGCCCGGCAGATTCGGACTTAGACCAGCCAAGATCCTCTGCTGTCCCTAGTAAAAAACTGTGTACTGCATGGGAGCTGGGCCAGCAGCCCCGTTGAAATGCAAGAGCCAATCAAGCCATTCCAGCGGCGAAAGGATGAGCTGTCCATTCAGGCAGACTGCCTGTTGTGGGGTAACCGCGTAGTGCTACCAAAAAAGGGCAGGGAGACGTTCATCTCGGATCTCCACAGCATACACCCGGGTATAGTAATGCTGAAAGCGATAGCCAGATCCCACGTGTGGTGACCCGGTATCGACTCTGACTTAGAGTCCTGTGTAAGGCAATGCAGTGTGTGTGCTCAGTTGAGCAATGCGCCCAGAGAGGCACCACTAAGTTTGTGGTCCTGGCCCTCCAGACCATGGTCGAGGATCCATGTCGACTCTGTGGGCCCATTTCTCGGTAAAATGTCCCTGATGGTGGTGGATGCTTTTTCAAAATGGATTGAATGTGAAATATGTCGGGAAGCACCACCACCGCCACCATTGAAAGCCTGAGGGCCATGTTTGCCACCCACGGCCTGCCTGACATTCTGGTCAGTGACACCGGGCCATGTTTCACCAGTGCCGAATTTAAAGAATTCATGACCCGCGATGGGATCAAACATGTCACCTCGGCCCCGTTTAAACCAGCCTCCAATGAGCAGGCAGAATGGGCAGTACAAACCATCAAACAGAGCCTTAAACGAGTCACAGAAGGCTCACTCCAAACCCGCCTGTCCCGAGTACTGCTCAGCTACCGCACGAGACCCCACTCGCTCACAGGGGTGCCCCCGGCTGAGCTACTCATGAAAAGGACACTTAAAACCAGACTCTCGCTGGTTCACCCCAACCTGCATGATCAGGTAGAGAGCAGGCGACAGCAACAAAATGTAAACGATGGTCGCGCCACTGTGTCACGGGAAATTGATATGAATGACCCTGTGTATGTGCTAAACTATGGACATGGTCCCAAGTGGATCGCGGGCACGGTGATAGCTAAAGAAGGGAGTAGGGTGTTTGTAGTCAAACTAGACAATGGACAAATTTGCAGAAAGCACCTGGACCAAACGAGGCTGCGGTTCACAGACTGCCCTGAACAACCCACAGCAGACACCACCTTTTTCGAACCCACAACACACACCCAAGGGATCAACGACACTACGCCGGACCAGGAAATCGAACCCATCATGCCCAACAGCCCAGCAAGGCCAGGCTCACCCAGCAGCCTTGATGGGCTGACAACACGCCAGCCCAGCGAGGGCACAGCCAACACAGCAGAACAGACATTTGTACCGAGGAGGTCCACCAGGGAAACAAAGGCTCCCGACCACCTCACCTTGTAAATAGTTTTCACTTTGACTTTGAGGGGTGGGGGGGGAGTGATGTTGTGTATCTGTAAAGTATGCACTCCCATGTTCTGCCACCAGGGAGCTCATCCCCTGAAGTCCCAAGGGATCCCAGCATCCCTTGGGAGCACTGTATATAAGCCGGCCCCTAAGGCCTGTTCCTCACTCTGGAGTGTCTTATTAAAGACTGAGGTCACTGTTACTTTAACCTCCCTGTGTGCAGTCTCATCTGTGTTAGGGACACAACAGATCCAAATTACTTAACAGCATTGTACTTTTTATCCATTCTCTCATAATATTCCTGATAATCTGTCTTAAAAATACAAAAACAGTCAAGAATTTAGTGTCTGAAACCTGAAGGCCATTTACTAACTTGTAATTGGCTGAATTACAACTGTGAGCAGCAATTACCTAGATTTCCACAGGTATGACCTTAAAGGGACAGGATAGTTTCCAGCTAAATATCACAACATAGAAACATAGAAAATAGGTGCAGGAGTAGGCCATTCGGCCCTTCGAGCCTGCACCACCATTCAATATGATCATGGCTGAACATGCACTTCATTGCTGCTTTCTCTCCATACCCCTTGATCCCTTTAGCCGTAAGAGCCACATCTAACTCCCTTTTGAAAATATTCAACGAACTGGCCTCAACAACTTTCTGTGGTAGAGAATTCCACATGCTCACAATTCTCTGAATGAAGAAGTTTCTCCTCATCTCGGTCCTAAATGGTTTACCCCTTACCCTTAGACTGTGACCCCTGGTTCTGGACTTCTCCAACATCGGGAACATTCTTCCTGCATCTAACCTGTCCAATCCCGTCAGAATTTTATATGTTTCTGAGAGATCCCCTCTCATTCTTCTAAATTCCATTGAATATAAGCTGAGTCGATCCAGTCTTTCTTCATATGTCAGTCCTGCCATCCCGGGAATCAGTCTGGTGAACCTTCGCTGCAATCTCTCAATAGCAAGAATGTCCTTCCTCAGATTAGGAGACCAAAACTGAACACAATATTCCAGGTGTGGCCTCACCAAGGCCCGGTACAACTGCAGTAAGACCTCCCTGCTCCTATACTCAAATCCTCTCGCTATGAAGGCCAACGTACCATTTGCCTTCTTCACCGCCTACTGTACCTGCATGCCAACTTTCAATGACTGATGTACCATGACACCCAGGTCTCGTTGCACCTCCCCTTTTACTAATCGGTCACCATTCAGATAATAAACTGCCTTCCTGTTTTTACTACCATGTTCCAGATCTCAGGCCATCAATGAGAAACACAATTGCATTTTAATAACACAGCAACAAATGGTGGTTTGAGGAACACACATATCAAAAACAGGAAAAGCAGGTTCAGAAGCTTCCAATGGAAAGCTCCGAAGGACGGATGAAAACTATCAACAATTAGCAGGTAGCGACAACTAACATTAATTTAAAAAGAACAATTTTAAACTTTTTCAGCTGCCATCATATTTCTTCAGCCAGCTGACTGCACAAAATAACACATATCATTTACAGAACAAACATAACAACATCAAACACCTCGCAAAATATATTGAACCTATTCATAGAATCGTCCGACAACTGCAGGAAATCTGTACAACAAGTTTTGCCTCCCGAGGTCCCAATCACTGCTCCCGGTATGGCTGCATCTACTTTTTGAACCCCTTGATGTGAGGAGCCTGTGAGTAAGACCGAGAAAAATCATTTGTTTCCAATTAAAAATGACCCCACCTCCCTCAATTCCCACCGTGCTGCCTTGCTTTGGAACCCTCAGTTCCACTCTGCCGCTTCCCCACAGCCTTCAGTTCTCCATGCCCCGTCCCCATATCAGTCGCACAGTTCTGTGCCGCTGCCCTGCAAAAGCCCTTTGCTCAATCCCATTGCTATTTGGCCCCTCTCCCTGGGACACAGTGTGCTCCTGCTCCATAGCCCCTCCCTCAGGTCCGACTGTGTTACTGCGCCATAGCCCCTCCCTCAGCCCCAGTGTGCTGCATCCCGATGGTGCTCCCCAGTAGTCCCACTGTGCAGCTGCCCGACAGCAACCTTTCCTCAGTCCCATTCTGTTGCTGCATTATTCAGCTACCTGGAGTTCCAGCCAACTGCTGCCAGGTTTACACCCACTCATTTTCAGCTGGACCTCAGGCGGGGGAAATTGCCCCCTGCTTTAAGGCCCGTTGTCGCCTCTAATAGGGCTGTACGGCCGTTATGCTCAGGGGGCAGGCAGCGGGGCTGACCCATCTACAATTCCCCCCCCCCCCCCCGAGCCGGGGTCGGCAGGAGCGGATTCCAGTCGCACCACGTGTTTCCGCCCCTCCCGGCGGCGACACTTTGCTGCCCCGCGGGGGAAAGTGCCCCATGGGAACGTGTCAGCCGCCTGGCGGTGCCCTCGACAGCTTCAAACGGTGGGAAGCTGTCAATGGCTGGGTGGTGCTACGTCCTTAAAGGGGAGGGCGCACTGCCGTGGGCAGCCATTTTTCTTTAATTATCGGACGACTTCTGAGTCGGCTCGACAATGGCAGCCGCTGGTTTGGCCGGGCCACCAACAGGCAGCCCAGCATCCCCTCCTGGCTGCTGGTTCGGCCGAAACCATCCCCTCCCCAGTGGCTCAGTGGACTCCACACCGGCCTCACAGCGCCCCTCCCCTTTAAGTGAAGGGACGGGACGCTGAGATGCGTCAGCATGGCGGTGATGGACACTGTCCTGCTCCCTCGCAAACCCGCCCCTACACCGCCTCAAACAGCACTCCAAAGTACTGAGAGGCGGTGTCAGAGTTAAAGAGTCCAACTCTCTGGCTCTTCCCTCGGACTCTCGTTGTGCGGTAAATATCCGGTTAATCCAAAGTGCACTCTCCAATTTCCCGCTGACGGCAATTTCGGCCCCCAAGTTTATTTAGTGAGCTGTCCCATTTAAAAACCAATACATCATGTAACAAAGGTTAATGGTTGAGCATATGGTTTGGCTTTCCAGCCCACACAGGTGGGTGCCAATATCTATTGATTCTACAGTCAGCTCACAGCCTGTGTTGGTGGGTGAGGATATAACGAACAGGGTGGATAAAGGGGAACCAGTGGATGTGGTGTATTTGGACTTCCAGAAGGCATTTGACAAGGTGCCACATAAAAGGTTACTGCACAAGATAAAAGTTCACAGGGTTGAGGATTGGCTAACTAACAGAAAACAGAGAGTTGGCAACCAGTAACTATTGGGGTGCCGCAGGGATCAGTGCTGGGGCCCCAACTATTTACAATCTATATTAACGACTTGGAAGAAGGGACTGAGTATAACGTAGCCAAGTTTGTTAACGATACAAAGATGGGAGGAAAAGCAATGTTTGAGGGGGACACAAACAATCTGCAAAAGGACATAGACAGGCTAAGTAAGTGGGCAAAAATTTGGCAGATGGAGTATAATGTTGGAAAGTGCAAAGTCATGCACTTTGGCAGAAAAAATCAAAGAGCAAGTTATTATTTAAAGGGAGAAAGATTGCAAAGTGCCGCAGTACAGCGGGACCTGGGGGTACTTGTGCATGAAACACAAAAGGATAGTATGCAGGTACAGCATGTGATCAGGAAGGCCAATGGAATCTTGGCCTTTATTGCAA
This sequence comes from Pristiophorus japonicus, assembly GCF_044704955.1. NCBI lineage: Eukaryota > Metazoa > Chordata > Chondrichthyes > Pristiophoridae > Pristiophorus > Pristiophorus japonicus. The sequence continues at coordinate 6,078,915 of NC_091988.1, read as the reverse complement.
AGGGGATGGAGTATAAAAGCAGCGAAGTCTTGTTACAGTTGTACAAGGTATTGGTGAGACCACACCTGGAATACTGCGTGTAGTTTTGGTTTCCATATTTACGAAAGGATATACTTGCTTTGGAGGCAGTTCACAGAATGTTCACTAGGTTGATTCCGGGATGAGGGGGTTGACTTATGAGGAAAGGTTGAGCAGGTTGGGCCTCTACTCATTGGAATTCAGAAGAATGAGAGGTGATCTTATTGAAACGTATAAGATTATGAGGAGGCTTGACAAGGTGGATGCAGAGAGGATGTTTCCACTGATGGGGGAGACAAGAACTAGAGGGCATGATCTTAGAATAAGGGGCCACCTATTTGAAGCAGAGATGAGGAGGAATTTGTTCTCTCTGAGGGTTGTGAATCTGTGGAATTTGCTGCCTCAGAGAGCTGTGGAAGCTGGGACATTGAATAAATTTAAACAGAAATAGACAGTTTCTTAAAAAATAAGGGGATATGGGGTTGTGGGGAGTGGGCGGGGAAGTGGAGCTGAGTCCATGATCGGATCAGCCATGATCTTTTTGAATGGCAGAGCAGGCTCGAGGGGCCGTATGGCCTATTCCTGCTCCTATTTCTTATGTTCTTATGTTCTAAGTAGAGTGAAGGAAACAGTGCAGAGGGTAACAGTTTGGGGTACTAGTTGGGCTCTTATGCATTAATAATGTTAACTACCTTGCCTGCATGCTTCTGGCCTTCTTGGTTCAGTCACTGTTCCAGCACAAGCAATTTCCTTCTCACAACTCTAATTGATTCTGACTCAAGTGCTCACCTGCCAATCTGAAGCGCTCCCAGGCCCACCTAAGGTACGAGCTAAGGATTGGAAGTCGGAGGAAAGAAAAAAATAACAGAAACGTAACAGACGAGAGATGAGAAAGAAAAACAGGAATGGAGAAATACAAACTGGCAGAAGAACATACATAAGTAACGAAAAGAATATCATTAAATTAATCAATCAGAAAGAACCAACGGATTAGGAGCAATGAAGTGAGCAGGATTCAGATAGCATGAGACATCAAAAGAGTGAATCAATATGTTATGGGAACAGCTGAACACTGCAATTAAGAGTTCCATTGGCAACGGAGAACATAGTTTCAGGCAGAAGAAGAGCTTCGGTCCATCTAGTCCATCACTGTCGGAGCTTGTGCTGCCCCAAGGGTTGTGGATGGGAGACGGGGCTCCATTCACAGGCGTTCTTCTTGCTGCCAGTCCTGGCTGTAATTTGTAACTTCCACTGTGCTGCAAATGGGAATTCTTTGTCCTTAAATGAACAAGGATCTCCGGTTGCACAGGCTGAATTCCCAAAATGAAGCAGGAGCACTCAGTACAAGCGACAGCCAAGATTAACAGGTAGAAGATTGAGGAACTAGCATGACTTGTAGACTGGGGCTGGGGACTGGGGGCGAGGGGTGGGGGGAAGGGGGCGAGGGGCAAGGGGTTCAGGGGCTGAGGGATGAGGGCTTGGGGAAGGGGGCAGGGGGCGAGAGGTCAGGGGGCGAGGGGTCAGGTGGCTGGGGGCGGCAGGAAGGGGGCGGGGGGAAGGGGGCTGGGGGCAGGGGGCGAGGGGTCAGGGAGCTGGTGGCGAGGGGCTGGGGAGGGGGGCCGGGGGGCTGGGGCTAGGGGCAAGGGGTTCAGGGGCTGAGGGCTGGGGGCGGGAGCTGGGGAGGGGGCGGGGACAGGGGCATGGGGGTGGGGGCTGGTAGAGGGCAGGGGGCTGGGGGAGGGGGGGGCGGGAGACAGGGGGCGGGGACAGGGGCATGGTGGTGGGGGCTGGGGGAGGCGGAGGGCAGGGTGAGAGGGACAGGGGCCGGGGGCTGGTGCTGGGGGGGGGGAGGTGGGCGAGGCAGGGGGCTGGGGCCGGGGACAGGGGCAAGGGTCGGGGGGGGGCAGCATGTGGAGGAGATGCAGGACGAGGGTTCTGTGAACTGTGAGGAACAACGAGGGAGGGATAGTTGGGTGAAGGGGTTTTGAGGAAAAGATTGCATACTGGGTAGAGGGGTTAGAGGGTAAGGTTCCCTCTGAATGTTGGGGATGCGATTTGGCAAAGAGAGAAGGAGGGGAATTAACTGTAGAGGTCACTTTAAGAAGTGATGGTCTGGTGAATCTGAATATCCTTAAAAGTCACTCATTCTCCTATTTTTTAGATCAAAATCCATCTATTTTGAAGTTAAAAATATGTTTAATACTAACTAGAATGCAACATTTTTATCTAATTGTTAAAAAATGCTCTAAGAGAATATGTATCTCGGCAACTCTAAATACATGCCAACAATGGGAGAGGGGCAGTGTTTGCAGTGGGTGCACACAACTCGACATATCTTGTCTGCAGTCAGAACAGTTGTAAATACAGCCTGACTAACGGGAGGGAGGGAAACAATTGCCAGCTTAGCAGATGCCCTGAAATGAATATTTTTGTAAAATCACCTGCCGAAGGTCAGATATTTGTTATCTTTGTCAACAGAATCTGACATTTAATTAGGTACTACAGTTTGAACACTCACTTAATATTCAACCCTTCGGGCTTTTAAGTTAAGATTGATTTTTTGTGTCATATTTCATAAAATGCTCACATAAAGTAAATGATAACCTCACCCACCCAGGAAAAATCTCGTTACATATGTTAATTTTTAAAACAAACTAAAGATTATCAGTTCAAAGTAACTCCAAGAACGGAGAAGTGAAAGATAGCTTAGAGCTATTAAATTATGAAATAGGTCGGCTGTCAGTTAGGGATGTGTCATATTTTTGAGGTTTTTTTACACAAAGTATTTTTCTTGAGTGCAACTTCAAAAACCACTTCTTTAAGTGTACCCTCACCGCCTATGAACTGGTGTGCTATTACTTTCCCCGTATTGTATCAAGCCCAAGAGTCTAACATAAAAACCCTGACACCATATTTACTTAATATATCATGTGACACTTCTTTGACTTCAGACCGTGGCTTAGGCTATAAACTACAAGACAGATTTATTGAACCGTAACCAGAAAACTGAACAGTATCAAGAACAGTAGTTTTACAATAGACTTAACTCTCCCTCCTCCGATATCGAAAAAAACAAGACCACATTTGCTGCACAACCACTCACTAGAAACACACCTGAAACATGGTTGATGAGCCATCTTATTTCATAGTTCACAGCTGCCCTACCATTGAGTCTCTGGCACACCACTATCTCTGATAACTTCAGAAGGACTACCAATGTGAAGCAAACCAGCCTGAAATATCACTTCAGGACTCAGCAAACAGGGCATTTGGAATGTCTCTCGCCAACTCAAATAGTGCTTCCAAACAAAAATATACTTACATTAATTTGAATTGAATATCCTGGTCTCTTGCTGAGCACAGATTAATCTGTACCAAAACATTTTGGAAGGTTTGAGACAAGTCTTCATCCAAGAATAATAGAAACAATAAACTTCCTGAACTATACTTCATCTCTGCTCTTCCCTGCTTCAGTGTGTGTCATACAGACAACCATTTCTATCAGTGCACTTAGTTTTAATTCCATTTCTTCTACAACAAGATGGAAATAAACCATAACATAATATATAATAGACAGGAGTGTTTTATTTTTTGCGACGGTGGGAACGGGAAGAGATGTGTCAATATAGAATGTTTTGCAATATTAAAACATAATTGAATGCCAATCCAAACTATTTTAAAAGATGCAAGAAAACAAAAAATACTGAGGGCTGAGAGTTGCACATGTGTCACTTTGAGGATACTTACATTTCATTGCTTCATGAGACCTTGTTGTGCACAAATGGTGGCCATGTTCACCCCAATACAACAGTGACAACATTAAAAAATTATAGCCCTTTAATGCTTTGTTATATTTCATAGAGATGTGATAAGGTGTTATGTAAATTCAAGATCTTCTACGCTTTTATAAATTGTCCTATTTCCAATGTTTCTAACATAGAATTACAGAAAGTATGACACAGGAGGATGCCATTCAGTCCACTGCACCAGTACTGCTGCTAGCTGTTAGAAATAGTCAAGTTAAGGCCATCTCTGGTCACTTTAATAATCATGAACGGCTGTAAAGTAATCTGGTGGGTATATTGTGTTTAATCAGAATTTAAGACGGAATATAACACATTAGTTATACAGCAAAAACATACAACCGTAACAGATAGTTTTTACCCATCCCGATCGGACAAACGGTTGGTGCATGTGAGCAGCTCTCTGGCTTACAGACTCTTTCTTTTCATTTCGAGTTTCCTTCAGTAAAGCATGGGATCACTCTTGAAGAGTGTGCGACCAGCCCAACTTCTGTTTCGCTTTCCCCTCACACCGTTTGAGTGGACAATCTTGAGGAGGCTACTTTATCCTACTTTTAGGGGTGGGCCTGACATGGGATATTGACAAGACCTTTTGACCTATAGAGGTTTCTCTAAAAACTTGCTATCCAATACTGTAGCAAGTTCTTTGTCTCGATTCTTGTGTCAAAGCCCACTCTAAAGATGTCTCATGATTTTAGTCACGTCTTATTGTTTATACTTTCCTGAAGCTGCCTTCCTGTGGCATTTGTTTCATCTCTCTTGACCCTGTTCTCTCAGGTACAATCCTGAAGCTCAAACCAGAAAACTGCTCGCTTCAGAGTCATTATTTCCTTTACCAAGTAGCAATATGTTTATGTTAACTCCTAAAACTTCCATCCATTCTAAATCGTTCTATAACAGGTTGTCTTAAAGATACATAAACAAAGTTGAAGTCCAAACTTGAAAACAACAAATAATGGTGCTCACAGGGCAGAATGCTATAACCTCTCAGCAGGGTACTAAAACATTAACATTTCTCAGCATCTAATACCAGTCTGAGGAGACATTTCGTCTCCAGTTTTATACACTTTGAATCCCTGATTTCTAACACTGTTCAACTGGAGTTAGAGCTCTGCTTTTCACTTATATCTCTTCATACTCTTTTCTTTTTATGTTCTCATCATCATAGGCAGACCCTCGAAAGAGGATGACTTGTTCCACATGGGTTCATAGATGTTTCAAAGAAGGACGCGATGTTCCAGTCCTGAACTCCAATTGAAGGATGGAAGATGCCTGTGCGTGGATTTTTTTAACGTGTGGTGACTGTTGCACATCAGCCGCCACACGAGCTTGACAGAGCTAGGTCTTTATCCAGTGGCAAAGGTTAACCAGGACTTCTGGAAACCAGCTCTGCTGCACGGACCCAGTGCGCACACATATCGCAGTGTGGGCTGGTCCGTGCTGCCCCTGGGCCCTCAGCTCTTCTGGGCCCCGTACCCTCATTCACCGCACCTCTGCCACGATTTCTTGCCACTCCTCTGCCACAAAAGCACTCACCACACCTCCGCCACGATCCCCCGCCGCACCTCCTCACCAAACATTCGCAGAACCTCCACCACGATCACCCACCAAATCTCAGCCACGATCCCTCATTGCTCCCCGGTCACTCGTCGCAAGTCCGCCACGACCTCCTTCCCACTCTTCTGCCGTACCAGGGCCCTGCCGATGGCCCTGCCCACGCTCCAAACAGTGACCTGGGTCCTGATGACGTCACCCAGTCGCCCACCTCAAAGCCATCGCACATTTGTGTTAGCTCATACTGGAAGCTGCAGTGGCACGCTCCAGCTCTATTTATAGCCCTGACCTGCGGAGATGTTCTCTTGCAGGTCGGGGTGGCCCATGAGGCCCATGTGAAAGACCACTAACTATCATTTGTTTCAGAGAAAACAAAAGGCGCAGTTTGTCGAGTATAGAACCTCAATCACCTAATAGCCAGTTACAGCCCAACAACTGTTTGGTTAATAAGAAGAAAAAAGAAAAGGTTGAATTTACGTAGCACCTTATCACATCCTCAGGACATTCCAAAGTGCTCCACAGCCAATGAATTACTTTTGAAGTGAAGTTATTTGTCATGCAGAAAATGTAGCAACCAGTTTGCACACAAGATCCAACAAACAGCAAAGAGATGAAAGACCTGTTGATTGTTTTATTGTGGGGTTGCTTATTGGCAAAGAAGACAGAGTGAACTCCCTGCTTTTCTTTGAATAGTGCCATGGGATCTTGTACATCCACCACATCATTGGTTTAATGCTGAAAGATGTTGCCTCTGTCAATACAGTATTGAAGTGTCAGCTTAGATGATGTGCTCAAATACTGGGGCGGGGCTGGAACCCATAATGTTCTGACTTAAAAGCAAAAATACTGCCAGTCTGTTAAATATTCTATCTTTCGATAAGGCACTTTACAACTTTCTGCACTCAACATTGATTTCAATTACTTCAGATAATAACCACTGCTCCCATTGTTTCGGACAGCAGGTGTTGCTCATGATTCTGCTGTTGCTGTTTACAGCTCCTCTGGACCCATCTTTTGTTTGATGATTCTGCCATCTACATTTACACCCGATCTAAACTCATCTTTTCATTCTTAACTTGCCCCATTGCCATCTCCTCTATGTTCTAGGTTCTTCCTCAAAACACATTTGTTCTGAAACAATACCATTTCTCAGAAACCTCTGTGAAAAGCTTATTGTAGCTGCCCCCTCTTGTTCCTGTGTTAATCCTCAGTCTATAAGCAGTTACTGATTTGCCAATCAATGTAAAGAACCGTTTTACTATTTACCCTCTCAAAATCTTTCACAATTTTGAGAAAAAAATTCCCCTCAGATCTATTCAAATGAAAATACTCCAATTTTTAGACTAAATCTTCATAATTATAACCTCTTACTCCAGGTATCATTTTAATGAGTCTTATTCTGTACTCTATCCACAATTCTAATATCCTTCCTTTAAAGGGATGCCCAGAACTTCATGTAATACTCTTCAATTGTGTCTTGCACAAATTCAACGTTATTTCCTCGCTGTTATAATCAATGCTGCCACTATAAAACACACACTCCCACTTGTCTTCTTCATGGCCTTTTCCAGCTGTGTTCCCAGCATTAAAGATCAATGTATCTGTTCTGATATTTTGTGAAAGATCTTGCCATTTCAAGCAGTCTTCCATTCACTATTCCGTTCCCCCAACAACCGGTACCTCCCCCAAACCCCCCCCACGTCCCGCAGAATGTACTGGTTCACGTTGCTCTGCATTCAACTAAATCTGCCCCTTATCAATCCACACCAGTACTCTACATTCTTCTGCAATCTCTTGCACTCTACCTCACAGTTTCCCCCATTTAGTATCATCAGCCAGCATCAGTATCATTCCTCTTGTGCCTTTGTCCGAAGTATTTCTTTCAGAGAGGTCCCCACCATAGCCCTCAGGGCACACTCCCGCCCCTGTCCTGCCAACTTCATCGGAGATGATGCATGGGCAAGAAATCTTGCTTCCAAATGTGTCGTAATGCATCAATCAGGTTTCAACACTCAGTTCACGTAAGGATATCATCCCAGCACACAATTCAGCAAGTCTGGATTGATAAGGGGCAGGTCCAGGTGTAACTCATTGCACAGTTAAGTATAATACCCCAAAAAATGCAAACTTACATGAGTTGAGGGGATCCACCCCTAGTAATTGGCTCAGTTGGTGACTTCGAACCATTAAAATTGTTTAGTATTGAATTCATCTCAAACTTAAAAACAAGTATAATAATGTCCTTTAATACAAGGGGGGTGAATTTCCGTGGGGGGCATTTATGCCATTTTTCCGAAGATCCTGTGAATCTTCTACCAATGTTACAATGGTCAATCGGGAGAACCTCAATGGAAATGTACCCTCTTAGGCTACTATTTACCGAGCAAAAAGTTGCATTTTGCCTGCCGAGTATAAATTTAGAAAGTTAACGTCTTTAAATTTCTTCTGTAGATTTCCCGCTCACAGCCAGTCTGATTGACAGGCTAGAGGCTTGTTGGGTGGGAAAGCCTGCAGCACAAGGCCACAGCTGGCCTTAAAGCAAGTTGGTCTAGTGAGACAGGTGAGAGTCATCATGTGGGGTGCAGGTGCCGATCATGCGGAGGTGGGGGATTCGATTGCGGGGAACGTGGTCCAATCGCGGGGGATGGTTCGGGGGGAAGATGGTAGTCAGGTCGTCATATGGTGGGGGGTCAGCAGATGGTGGTTGGGGGGTGGGGGGAGATGGTGATTTGGGGGTGTCCGATGGTGGTTGGGGCAGCAAATGGTCTTCTAGGGGTGTCAAATGGTGGTTCGGGGGTGGAGCAGACAGATTTATTGGGTATCTTGTTGGGCCAAAAGAAGCACTCTTGCAGCTTCTGGCCTACAAGCAGTGCTGTAAAAGCACTTACCGCATGGATTCAGCCCTTCTCGCCTCCTTTCACTGCCAGGTTTCCCAGGGCCTGGGTAATCCGACCAGCATGAGTTTTGTTATGTATGTGAAACTCACCTGTGTTTAAGACTTGCCACCAGAGGGCACACCTGTGGGAGATCTATGGGTCACCTGTGTGTACCTTGGTGCAAGCAGATATAAAAGGCAGGCCACCACATTGCTGCCTCACTTTGGAGTTATAGTAAACAGACCAAAATCACAATGGTTTAAGTTTACAACACAGCCTCGTGGAGTTATTCTAAACATAACAAGTTTAAAATGGAATGACTGTTAAAATAAAGGCATGCAGTCTCCTTACACTATTTAAATGACCAGCCCACCTCCTGTGAGTGGACTGGTCACCTGTCCCGCACCCCACCTCCGTTAAATAAGGAAGTTTGATGCAGATTGGATTCCTGTTTCAGATATTTTGAATGTTAACCTCGGATCCGATCTCCAACCCACCCGTTTTTGGGAGTTAAGATTCAGCCCCGTACTTCAGTTTTATTTGAACAAAATTGAAAACTAGCAACTTTGTAAAAAAAAAATACTTAGTAAAAAGTGTTAATTTGCAATTGTGAAACAAAAAGCAAGAAACTTTAAATGTGGGAAATCTGAAATTTCATAGAATTTTACAGCACAGAAACAGGCCATTCGGCCCATCACATCTCGGCCAGTGTTTAGGTTCCACATGAGCCTCTTCTCACCTTACTTCATCTCACCCAATCAACATATCCTTTCTCCCTCATGTAGCTATCTTGCTTCCGCTTAAATGCATCATTATACAATCTGTAATAATCTGAAAACAGAAGATACTGGAAACACTCCGGCAGCATCCAGACAGCGAACAGGTGAATTAACATTTCAGGTCCAGACCAGTTCTGCCAAGGGTCTTAACTCAAAAAAGAACTCATCTGTTCTCTCCACGGATGCTGGCTAGCCTGCTGAGTGTTTCCAGCAATTTCTATATTTTTGCATTTGTGATGTGTAACAGTTAAATAGAATGGCCCAGATAGAAACATAGAAAATAGGTGCAGGAGTAGGCCATTCGGCCCTTCGAGCCTGCACCACCATTCAATGAGTTCATGGCTGATCATGCAACTTCAGTACCCCACCCCTGCCTTCTCTCCATACCCCCTGATCCCTTTAGCCATAAGGGCCACATCTAACTCCCTTTTGAATATGTCCAACGAACTGGCCTCAACAACTTTCTGTGGTTGAGAATTCCCACAAGTTCACAACTCTCTGCGTAAAAAAGTTTCTCCTCATCTCGGTCCTATATGGCTTACCCCTTATCTTTAGACTGTAACCCCTGGTTCTGGACTTCCCCAACATCGGGAACATTCTACCTGCATCTAACCTGTCCAGTCCCATCAGAATTTTATAAGTTTTTATGAGATCCCCTTTCATTCTTCTAAATTCCAGAATTGAGAAAAGATTAACGGTGCGGCTAACGGGATAAATCGGGCAGCAACTTCTGACATCCGCACACATACAGTTAAACCTGCTGTCAGAGATATCCTGCTCCTCCACAGGGTGTGTTGTTGCAGTCCTCGCCGATCGACTCCGCACTGCAATGAATGCAACGACGTGAATTTGGGCTACTTAACCACTAGTTCCGCACTAAAAATGGCTGAAATAGTTAGGGCTGGTGCATTCAGGAGTAAGTGAGATTTTAACGGAGTAATAAGTGATAATTACTGCTGAACAACCTCTCTGGCCCTGAACAATTAATTTTACAAGTATGGAATTTGATTCCCTTAGAAGAAAATTATTGTTGGAAATTTAAGAAACAATCTCTATCCTTTAATCCCATCTGTATTTTGCTTTCTGTGTATCATTTAAATCTAATTTATATTCCCTGCTTTATAATTCTTGGTTTGGAATCTGCATGTCTCAGTGAGAATTCTTCAATCTGATTGGGTGAAGAGCCTCGCTGTTGCTTTAACTGCTCACAGATGCACTGTAGAGTATGCCACACTGAAACAGAGACCAGTTTAAAGCAAGTCTGCACGCTGAAGCCTACAAAAACTTTGTGGGCAGCTATCAGCGAGGTGAACAATGAACGTTATTCCTTTGCTGCTGACCGCAAAATTCAAGCCATTATTTTAGTATTTTGTAAAATATTTCACATTGTAATACTTAAAAAAAATATCAAAGAGCCAATTCTAAATAGACCATTCTGACCTATACTTCTTTCCATTCCTCTCTTTCCCCATTGACTTGGCTTGTTCCAATGATCACTGCCTCTTTACACTGGACACTTGTTCTACCTAATTAAACATTTTAGGAATTATCCATCACCAGCACTGACAACTTGAGACTCAGGAATTCAATCCCAAGATTGAAAACCTGTAACAGGCTTATGTACTTTTTTCAAAATCTTCAGCAAAAACATTTCCGTGTTCTTGCTATTCTGTTACAGATGTCCGTAACCACAGCAGAAGTTTTGAAAGATTCTAAACAATTGAATCCTCTTTGGACACTTTTATTTTCAGATAATTTTGGAAGTTTGGAACATCAACTTTCTACTTGTGAAGAAATAGGAACCTGTTATCTCGAAGGATCCACATGTATCTCCTGCAAAGCTTAGCTGAAATAAAATCAATGTGACTGAAGACCTTTAGGGCCCAAGTTTCCACAAGAAAAAAAACGGGCGCCCCTCCGAGCTGGGCGCCCGTTTTTCACGCCTAAAACGGCGCCTAAAAAAATCCTCGGTATTCTCCATCGACTTACAGGTCCTCTGGCCCTCGGCGCAGCCGGCACGAGCTGTGGGGGGCGGAGCCAGGTCCCTGCGCTGAAAACAGTGCCGGGACCTCTGCACATCCGCGCTACAGTCGGCACGCATGTGCAGTAGCTCCAGGCGCCGAACTGTGTGGGAGGGGCCCGAAGCACGCAGCCCCTAGCCCTGGCCCAATGGCCTCACTGGGGCTGCGTGAATGAGGCTCCTCCCACGGCCAGCTCCTGCTCCCCGCCCGACCCGACCCGACACTCGCTCCCCCCCCCCCCTCCCCCCGCCCCGACACTCGCTCCCCCCCCACCGACACCCGACACCCGCTCCCCCCCCACCGACCAGACCCGACCCGACACCCGCTTCCCCCCCCCGACACCCGAGACCCACTCCCCCCCCCCGCCGACCAGACCCGACACTCGCTCCCCCCACCCCCGCCGACCAGACCCGACCCGACCCGACACCCGCTCCCCCCGACCCCCCCCGACACCCGCTCCCCCCGACCCCCCCCGACACCCGCTCCCCCCGACCCGACCCGACACCCGCTCCCCCCCCCGACCCGACCCGACACCCGCTCCCCCCCCCGCCCCGACCCGACACCCGAGACCTGCTCCCCCCTGCCCCGACCAAGACCCGACACCCGCTCCCCCTCCGAGACCCGCTCCCCCCCCACGCCCCGACCCGAGGCCCGCTCCCCCCCCCGACCCGACCCGAGACCCGACCCAACACCCGCTCCCCCCCCCCGCCCCGACCCGAGATCCGTTCCCCCCGACCCGACACCCGCTCCTGTTCCCCGACCCCCCCCTCTCTTCCCCCCCCACTCTCTCTTCTCCCCCCTCTCCCTTCTCCCCTCCCTCCCTCCCCCTCCCCTCCCTCCCCCTCCCTCTCCCCTCCCTCCCCCTCCCTCCCCTCTCCCTCCCTCCCCTCCCTCCCCTCCTCTCTCTCCTCTCTCCCTCCCCTCCCTCCTCTCTCCCTCCTCTCTCCTCTCTCTCTCCCCTCCCCTCCCCTCTCCCTCCCCTCTCCTTCCCCTCCCCTCTCCCTCTCCCCTTCTCTCTCTCCCTCCCTCTCTCCCCTCTCTCCCTCCCTCCCTCCCTCTCTCGCTCAGCGGCACGAACGGCTGCAGAATTCTCCCTGGCTGAAGCACTTTCACACAGGTAGGAAGATGGTTTATTTAATCTTTTCTTGGCTTATAAATGTTTATTCAGGTTGGATTTATTTGTATAATATTTGTAGAAGTATAAATAAGGATTTATTGTCGAATTTAATGAGTTCCTTCCCCCCCCACCTCGTTCTGGACGCCTAATTTGTAACCTGCGCCTGATTTTTTAATGTGTAGAACAGGTTTTTTCAGTTCTACAAAAATCTTCACTGGCGCCATTCTACTTTAGTTTGGAGTACGTTTTCACTGTGGAAACTTTCAAATCAGGCGTCAGTGGCCGGACACGCCCCCTTTTGAAGAAAAATTCTGTTCTAAACTAGAACTGTTCTACCTGACTAGAACTGCAGAAAAAAAAATGTGGAGAATTGCGATTTCTAAAATAGTCCGTTCTCCACCAGTTGCTCCTAAAAATCAGGCGCAAATCATGTGGAAACTTGGGCCCTTAAAGTGTTGTGTCAGGGGTGATTCCTACTCCTCAGGGAATTCAGCTGTAAGAGGGAAAATTTGGCATTAGGGGAATATACAAAATGTTTTAAGTTAGTTATCCAGAAAAGCGGTATGGCTGAAATCCAATTTCCAGTACTCAATAAACCTCACTGTGTTTCAAAGGTTTATGGGAACATTGGAATGTTATATTATCTCTCTTGCCTTGGCCAGATGGAATTTTTCCATTGTCACGTTTGACCCCTTGACCTGTTTATCTGCCCCTCTGGGTTTCCTGTGATGGGACCTCCTGTAATTAACCACTCCCTTTATATACCCTTATAAAATGGACCACTACCAAGGGCAAGGTTAGCTTATTTAAATTCCAAGGTGAGGTCCAGTCCTAACCATGTAATTATAACAAAGTTCAATAGCCCCAATAACCAGAAGGCCACCAGGTCAACACATTCGAACAAGATGAGGTCACCCAACGAAGTCCTGCACCTGGTCTGTCAATCCAAGGTAGTACTGATAAGGTAACCAATCAGGAGTCGTGGGAGGTTGTATTGGGGAAGAAAATGGTCTTTTGAACAGTGTATAAAAGGTGGCTGATTTTGCTGTTCAGTGAGCGTTTCCACTCACAGGAGGATGTGTTGAGAAATTGCTTCCGTCTCCGTCTATTGACTTGGAGGGTTGCTACACGGATTGTGATGAGTATCGACCCCTTATATCAGGGGGCCCGCTCGTGGAAAGAGAAGTCTTTCCGCTATCCCCTTACACAGCAACATTTCTAGGGCGGATTTCCCAAGGAGCGATACCTGAAGGAAGTGCGAGCTGGGAATGGAAAGACTTACATTTATATAGCGCCTTTCACGACCTCAAGACGTCCCAAAGCACTTTACAGCCAATGAAGTACTTTTCAAATGCAGTCATTGTTGTAATATAGGAAATCGGACAGTCAATATTGCACAGCCAAAACAGCAATGTGATCATGAACAGAACATTTGTTTTTAGCGATGGTGATTGTGGGATAAATACTGACCAGAAATCTGGGGACAACTCCTCTGCTCTTCGGCATAGCGCCATGGGATTTTTTTCGTCCACCTGAGAGAGCAAACGGGATTCGGTTTAACGTCACATCCAAAAGACGGCCCCTCCGACAATGCAGCATTCCTGAGTACTGCACAGGAGTGTCAGCCGAGATTTATCTTGTGCTCAAGTCTCTGGAGTGGGACATGAACACACAACCTACTGACTCAGAGGCGAGAGTGCTGGCCAATGAGTCACGGCTGACACAGTCTACCTAATTAAAAATTTCAGAAATTATCCATCACCAGCACTGACAATTTGAGACCCAGGAAATCGATCATAGGATTGTAAAGCTGTAACAGGCTTATATATTTATCAAAGTCTTCAGCAAAAACATTTCAGTGTCCTTGTTTTCTGTTACAAATGTCCATAACCACAGCAGATTACTGTTTCTTCACAGTAGAAAGTTGATGTTGAAACTTCCAAATTGAATGGAAAATCAGGGGACCCAAGGCCCTCAATTTTCCAAACAGTGTTGCTGCTCCTCAGCATGACAGCGTGAGTCGGGATGCAGTCCTTATATTTCATTTTGAAGTTACAGAAAGTGAAATCCGCACTGCGACTCCGGGAGGAGCTCCTCGGTCACAGGGAGGAGACGGTTGAGGAGGACTCTAGCGACAACTTTCCCAGTGGCTGATAGCCGGGAGGTTCCTCTATAGTTGTCGCAGTCGGACTTGTTCCCTTTTTCAAAGATGGTCACGATCACTGCATCTCTGAGATCTCCCGGCATGCTCGCCTCCCTCCAGATGAGAGGGATGAGGTCATGTATTCGCGCCAGCAGTGCCTGACTACGGGGCACAATGGACATGAATTTTGCAGCACGACAGCTGCAGGAAAATTGCAGGGAACAGCGCCAGCCCTGAAACATGTCAACCACGAGGGTCTATGGAGCATCCTCTTCCATTTCGGATGCCCCCAAAAGTTTGTCACCATCCTCCGCCTGCTCCACGGCAACATGCGGGCCATGATCCTTACCAATGGATCCATTACAAACCCAATCCACGTCTGGACCGGGGTCAAACAGGGCTGCATCATCGCCCCAACCCACTTCTCAATCTTCCTCGCTGCCATGCTCCACCTCACAGACAACAGGCTCCCCGCTGGAGTGGAACTAAACTACAGAACCAGTGGGAACCAGGCTGAACTCCAGGATATAGTCAATGTATTCACTGAGGCATACGAAAGTATGGGCCTTATGCTAAACATCCGCAAGACAAAGGTCCTCCACCAGCCTGTCCTCGCCGCACAGCACTGCCCCCCAGTCATCAAGATCCATGGCGTGGCCCTGGACAACGTGGACCATTTCCCATACCTCGGGAGCCTCTTATCAACAAGAGCAGACATTGATGACAAGATTAAACATCGCCTCCAGTGCGCCAGTGCAGCCTTCGGCCGCCTGAGGAAAAGTGTGTTTGAAGACCAGGCCCTCAAAACTGCCACCAAGCTCATGGTCTACAGGGCTGTAGTAATACCCACCCTCCTGTATGGCTCGGAGATGTGGACCATGTACAGTAGACACCTAAAGTTGCTGGAGAAATACCACCAACGATGTCTCCGCAAGATCTTACAAATCCCCTGGGAGGACAGACGCACCAACGTTAGCGTCCTCGTCCAGGCCAACATCCCAAACATTGAAGCACTGACCACATTTGATCAGCTCCGCTGGGCAGGCCACATTGTTCACATGCCAGACACAAAACAAGCGCTCTACTCGGAACTCCTTCACGGCAAACGTGCCAAAGGTGGGCAGAGGAAATGTTACATGGACACCCTCAAAGCCTCCCTGATAAAGTGCGACATCCCCACCGACACCTGGGAGTCCCTGGCCAAAGACCGCCCTAAGTGGAGGAAGTGCATCTGGGAGAGCGCTGAGCACCTCGAGTCTCATCGCCGAGAGCATGCAGGAATCAAGCGCAGGCAGCGGAAGGAGCGTGCGGCAAACCTGTCCCACCCTCCCCTTCCCTCAACGACTATCTGTCACACCTGTGACAGGGACTGTGGCTCTCGTATTGGGCTGTTCAGCCACCTAAGAACTCATGCTGAGAGTGGAAGCAAGTCTTCCTCGATTCCGAGGGACTGCCTATGATGATAAAAAGTGATCACCTTTTGTTCATGGCTGAATGCAAGAAACCTCTATTCGACCTTTGCATCTGTTATATACTAGTGGATCTCCCTTGGCATTGTTCACAGAAAGCCAAGACAAAACCAATCTGCACAGGTTTTCAATAAAATTAAACTTTCAGGCAAACAAGAGCCTCCTGCAGTCATGAGCTTGGATAGCCTGCAATCTGGCCGGGGAACAGCTTGGGACATTCAATTTGTTGCTTAGAAAAATTTGGCAGAGTGCTATAATTGGGGCTAGTTCAAATTCCGCTCCGATTTTGAACTCAATCAACAGCACTTAGAAACCTTCTCCTGTGCCAACCAGAGGCTGAGGGTCAGGCCTCTCTGGGAGGGGTCAAAGGGAGGACCCCAGAGGCCCAAGTTGGAAAATCATTAAAAAATCATTTAACTTAAAAATAGGAAAGGGGAAAACTGCAGTATAGGAGCAAGATAATGGTGAGTCATTGTTCCAAACTTCTTGTTATCGAGGAGGGAGGCTGGAATGTTTTCAGTATCCAGAAGTTTTTAAACCTGTCTGAATAATGGTGCTTCAGGTGAGAGGCAATGATGCTCCATCTCATGGTAAAAGTGCGCCTGCAGGCGTGACTAACACGTGCTCACTTAACCAGAAATCCAGGTGAGGTGCCACTTAGAGGCACAACAGAAATAATGACCCAGAAATTGCGGTCGGAGGTTTCCAGCGGGTGGATGCCTCCGACCTGGAAACTTGCTGGAAATCTACCCCTGGTGGGCCGGGAGGTTTGGAGACGTCTGGTCCTGAGCCTCGACACACTTCGCATGCTGAAACCCGGAGGGCCCCTATGGGCGTGTACGCATCTGGTACCCACCCACTGTAGGGGCCGTGAATTCAGGGCCAATGACACCCAATTAAGGCGCGTATAACGTGCAAGTCCAAGGCATTATATATGGATAGATGAGAATGAGAATGTTAAGTGAGGAGAGGAAATAGACCTATGCTGAAGAATGATTCTGTGAAAGCAGTTTGAGGTCGGGCTTTTGCAGGCTTTTTAGATAGTAGGAGTTATTCTTAAACATAATAGGGCTAAAAAAATCTGCAGCTTTTCCAGTGAGCTCACTTTGCCGGAACAGCCACAAACAGCCTGATGCCAACATTTGCTGTGTTGGGGGCTGCCCCGGTTTAGGAAGAGCATAGTTATATACTGGGTCTTACCAGACATATCTTGCCAACAGCAGTGGATGTGGGGCCCACTGAGGCTCCAGGCAGGGATCGGGGCTGGATTCTTGAGGATGCCAGACCAAGTTCATTATTTTTTTTCTCAAAAGTGACTCCTGAACATCGGGAGCTACGAGGAACACCAAGGATTTCTTTGCAGGGAGCAAGGGGGAACCTAGCATCCCACAATGGGCCAGAAGATTTTCATGCAAAAGAGCATTTAGTAACGTGATGCACTAGCTGAGATTTAGGCCCATATGTTTAGGTGCAGCATAGCCCAAACTCACCTGAAATTGATGTAATTGTAGGGGCTTTAGCCTTGGAAGAGTCTCCAAACTCTGTGGCCTTATTTCTGGAGTTTCATAGCAATTTAACTTTCCTGCAAACTTTTCAGTGTCTGCACCTGGGATTGTGCCTTGGTTTTCTGATGTGTTTTTCCTCCATTTGATTCTCCATTTGTAGGTGTGCTATGTTGCTACATGGTCTCTTTACAGGGTCGTCTTCTTATTTGCATACCACTCAGATTTTTTAATCATTCCTGGGATGTGGGCGTCACCAGCAAGACCAACATTTAATGGCCATTCCTAATCACACGAGACAAGGAGCTGCCATTTCAGAGGCCAGTTAAGAGTCAACCACATTGCTGTGGAACTGAAGTCACAGATAGACCAGACCAGGTAAGGACAGCAAATTTCCTTCCTTAAAGAACATTAGTGAACCAGATGGGTTTTTACGACAATTCAGTAGTTTCATGGTCACCATTACAGACACTAACTTTTTATTCCATAATTATTTATTAACTGTCTTTAAATTCCCCAGCTGCCATGATGGGATTTGAACTCGGCTCTCTGGATCATTCGTCCAGGCTTCTGGATTACTGGTGCAGTGACATAACCACCATGCTACCAGACCCGATGCACTTAAATGGATCTATATCGGCTCTTGCATTCTGCTCCTTGTTAATATTTATTTTTTATTATCTTTGCTCCTGTTTTTATTAGCTTATTGTGCCTCCACAAAAACATTCTTTTGGTTAATACCTGCTTATGTACTCTCTCTCTTTCTAATAATCATTAATCTGTTTCCATTCCTCCCTTTCCCAATTTATTTTTTGTAGATTTGAATCAGTGATCCTGCATTTATACTGTAGTTGCCTGTCTCAGACTTGGAGATGCAATTTCCGTATCAGCCAAGCAACACCTTGCTCATCGTGCCTGGTTGCCAAGCAACAACTTGCTCCTGATGCCTGGTTGCCAGGCAACACCTTGCTCACAGTGCCCGGTTGCCAGGCAACATCTTGCTCACAATGCTCGGTTAAACATCACTTCTTCTCTTCAGGTGTATACCTGGTTATCTGCCTTCACAGAGCTCCTCTTTCAGCAATTAAAATTTCCTGGGGGGGTTTCCGCCTAAGTTACAGTGACCAATTAGGAGAAGCCATGAGGAATTTCCTGCTATTCTTATTTTGAGGGCGTGTAGGCAGCAGATTCCAAACTCTGCAAACATTTAAATAAATTTTGAGTAAGTTTACAAAGATCCCAGGAAATACTCTGATAAAACTTTATTTAGTCCTTACCATTGAACGAGATTCATTGAACACGACTTACTTCAGAAGGAAATCGTTGCAAATAATCACTTAAACGCACTAGTCTAACAATTTTTCTTTGTTTTTCTTTTACAAATCATTGAGGTACAAAAATTGCCATTGATTTTCCTTCCTTCACCGCACTTTTTCAAGATGGAAACATTGAAGCTGTCTAAATGGAATTCTTAAATCTCAACAAATGTATACACTACAGTTTATAAAACATCGAATAACAATTAATATCAATTTGTACAGATGCTCTAACTTTATCGGGTCGGCAACTCTCTCCAAGACTATTCATTATAAATAGGAAAATGTCAAGCCTTACCAGGTGTGCTATCTTCCCACCTATTCTCCAGTCATGCTTTGCTAACTCTGAAGGACATGTCTACAGTTTGGTTAACTATTTAGCATTTCATTGCTGGTTATGAGCTGGTGCAGGAGGGCGACGGCAGTGAAGAGTGACGTCATCAAGATCCAGGAGAGGCGTGAGTTCGGGGCCAGGCGCCCAGGGGCAGTACGAGCCAGCCCACGCTGCGATATGTGTGAGCACTAGGTCCGTGCAGCAGAGCTGGTCTCCAGTCGTCTTGGTTGACCCTTGCCACTGGACCAAGACCTAGCTCTGTCAAGCCCGTGTGGTGTGCAACGGCCACCCCACGTTAAAAAAATCCACGCACAGGCATCTTCCACCCTTCAGGATGTAGGTCTTGACGTGGAATATTAGGTCCTTCATTGAAAAACCTGTGAACTCATTCTTTTTTGGCTAGGAATACAAATGTTCATTAGATGCAGTAAATCCATGGTGCAGCAGTTGTCCTAAATGTTTTAATGTTGACCTGTTTAGAATCAGGAACAGGTTCACTCACGTGCTAGCCACATTGCTACGTGCAACGCTGGTTACTCTGTGTGCAAACTGCAGATTACTGTCTGAGTGACAAATTTATCAGCATAATGCAATCTAATTTCAAGATCTTGATTCTTTCTTTTAAATGTATCACAAAAGTGCCATCAAATAAGCAAAACAATAAAATGTGATCATCTCATCTCATTTGGTATGCCCATTTTCATCACTAAATAGAAACAAATGAGTTATGGTTGCTGCAGCGATATGCATAATTTTGATTAAGTCAGGAGCTCAAGTGGCCATTCTTAATGCATGAGCCAAGACATGAATTACAGCAGGGTATTTGATCGTGGAGAGATTCCCGACTGACCCTGGCTCTGTCCTCACACAACATCCACACACTTTCCAGGGGAAGCTGCGGTCATTTAGGAGTAAGAAACCTGGTGGAGTTTTCCCTTTCTGAGCTTGGGGTGCTGAGACACTCCTGCTGGTCGATATTGAACCAAAAAAATGAAAAGAAGAACAGAATCAAGAGTCGCCAGATCACAAAAGAGAAACATCGAACCGTACAGCGCAAAAGGAGGCCATCCAACATCCCCAGCATTGAAGCACTGACCACATTTGATCAGCTCTACTGGGCAGGCCACATGCCCGACACGAGACTCCCACAGCAAGCGCTCTACTCGGAACTCCTTCACCGCAAACGAGCCAAAGATGGCCAGAGGAAACGTTACAAGGACACCCTCAAAGCCTCCCTGATAAAGTGCAACATCCCCACTGACACCTGGGAGACCCTGGCCAAAGACCGCCCGAAGTGGAGGAAGTGCATCCGGGAGGGCGCTGAGCACCTCGAGTCTCATCGCCGAGAGCAGGCAGAAATCAAGCGCAGGCAGCGGAAAGAGCGTGCGGCAAACCTGTCCCACCCACCCCTTCCCTCAACGGCTCTCTGTCCCACCTGTGACAGGGACTGTGGCTCTCGTTTTGAACTGTTCAGTCATCTAAGGACTCATTTTAAGAGTGGAAGCTAGTCTTCCTCGATTCCGAGGACTGCCTCATCATAGGACTGCCTATGATGATGATGTTGTGCTGCCATTTTGAAAGAGTTATACTATTCGTCCTATTCCCCTGCTCTTTCCCAATAGCTCATTTGAAAATTAGTATTCTGCCCTGAGGATCTGCTCAGGTATTGAAATTCTACTCATAGAATAATTAAGTGCAGTTATGCCACAAGAAAGAAAATGAAGTCTGCCTTAATGTCAAATTACTCAGACTATTAGAATTATTCTAAAATGTCTCACTATTGAAAACTTCAGAATATATTTAATCCACTGTTGATTCATTTTCACTTTCAATTATATTATATCTTAGCTGAAGTGTACCTCTGAGATTTTAATAAGAGAGTATACACATCACTGCAAACTATTGTTATGGTGGAATATGCACGAGAATGAGATTGTGCCTATGGAACTCTGTTAATCTATCATTTTTAATTGCAGACTGTTAACGTGCATGACTCACCACGGCAATTTGATCGCACTTAGACTAGACAATTTAGGGTAGAATTTCCACAGGGTTCTCCCGATCTCCCTGTAACTACTTTAGCTTTGAAATTACATTGTGTGATGCTAATGTATGAATGTTTAACACACTTGTATGGAATGAGATTATCTGCAAATTTAACAAAGACATTTTAAGTGGATTAACTCTTCGACTTGAGTTAGAGAGAATGCACTCCCATAACAGTAATGCCGCACGTCATCACATTTTAATTATTTAATGTAACGATATCTATTTTTTTTTTAAATCAATGGAAAGGCTAAATGGAACTCACATCTGTCCAGTCAATTTTTCTCAAACTTCCCATCCCTTACCCGATCTAGTTTCCTTCCTTATTCTGAAAAAGCACTGTCTTCAGATAAAGTGTGTTTGGACAAGTGTTAAGTTATCTATCAGTATTTCATTCAAGTATCCATTCTTAATGTGTGAGCCTAAATAGTGAGAGTCTGACTTTGATTGTGGGATGCATCACAACAGCTCCTGTCCTCAGCCAATGCCCAGACAAGTTTTCCAGCAGCAGTCACTAAACAGCAAAATGGAATGGGACAACTAGCTGATTTTTCACCTTTCAAAACCAATGAGAGCACTCCCATTACCTGGCTGAGATCAGCTAACCCGGTAGATAGAGATCAAACTGAAACTTGGATGTCCAAGGAGAGGAGAAAAAAACAGCCAGAGAGTTTGCTGTTCATGGTGAGTCCATCACCATTGGTAGAAATGGTATATGCAGGGACAGATTAAGGCAGAGGAGTGGCAGTTGCCCGGGGTCCAAGCCTAGAGTGGGGCCCATACAGGGTGGGATTTAAGGGTCAGGGTAAACAGTGTTGAACAAAGTGACGGAGCAAGAGCGGAGCGAAGCCGCAAGGGCTCAGGCCCATGTTATTCTCGACGATGTAAACAGACTCTAGATGCCCTTTTGCTAGAGACGCATTCTCCACTCACATCGGGGGGAATAAAAGGAAAGCGTACCAGCTCCGCGAGGAGCAAAACAGACGAGAAGTATTAAACTGCTTAAAGTAGATAATTTGTTCCAACTAAAAATTCAAGATCGTGAAGATAAAGGCCAAGACGACACTGTGCCGTCAACTTCAACAACAAAACCACCCGTGGCCCCGGTCCCGGAGTTGGCGAGTTAGAGCTCCAAGTCCAGAAAGTTGAAGAAGATGAAAACCAACTGGCGCATACTGAGCTGAAAGAAGCGCAACTTGTGAGTGACATTGGGCTGTGGGGAGGCAATATCTCCCGATGTTGGGGAAGTCCAAAACCAGGGGTCACAGTCTAAGGATAAGGGGAAGCCATTTCGGACCGAGATGAGGAGAAACTTCTTCACTCAGAGAATTGTGAACCTGTGGAATTCTCTACCACAGAAAGTTGTTGAGACCAGTTCGTTAGATATATTCAAAAGGGAATTCGATGTGGCCCTTACGGCTAAAGGGATGAAGGGGTATGGAGAGAAAGCAGGAATGGGGTACTGAAATGCATGATCATATTGAATGGTGGTGCAGGCTCGAAGGGCCGAATGGCTTACTATTTTCTATGTTTCTAAAACATGCAATTGGATTGCAAAAGGTAGTGAGGACTGCCGAAATTGAGATAAAGACTTCCAAAACTCCGACGTGATTCATACCAAGGAAGGATGTCGCCGATACTGCTCGAAGTCCTTCTTCACACATGTGCACCCGCTGACAGGGGAACGTGTGGAGTGAACGTGGTCTGTTATTCACCATCAAATGGTAGAGTACACTATTTTGTTTGCAAGGTCACAGCACGAACAAGTAGCCACCTTACTCATGGTTTTAATGACAGGAAGTGTGCAGATGGGAGGATTTCATCTCATGCAAACAGCCACCAGCACAGAGAGGCCCTGGTCGTGTGCACTAGACAAGCAAGCACTGGTTGTGTGGATGGTCATATTGTCTTCCAATTGAAAATGAATGGCAGTACTGGCACAAGGTGCTAGAGCGGGCTGTCTGTGTGATAATGTTTCTCTGTGAACGAGGTCTTTCATTGTGAGGCAGAGACAAAATCATTGGGTCTCCAAGTAATGGTAATTATCTGGGTGTGTTATAGGTTCTCGCAAATGACGATGCCTTTCTTGCTGAATACATCAAGCGGTTTGCCAACAAAGGCAAGGGGCATACTTCATACTTGTCTTCCACCACTTGTGAAGAACTGATTAGTCTGATGGGTGGCAAAGTACTTGAGACGATTATTCAGGAATTGAAATCAGTGAAGTTCTATTCAACATCTGTTGATTCAACGGCAGATGTCACACACTCGGATCAGCTGCCTCGTTCTAACGATTGGTCCTGAGGAAAGGTTCCTAAAGTTCTTGCCGATAGTCGGTCATAGTGGACAAGAAATAGCAGAAATAATACTGGTCTTTCTGGATGAGAACGGGATCGAATTACAAAATTGTCACGGACAATCTTATGATAATGCTTCAAATACGAATGGGAAATACATTGGTGTCCAAATTATCATCAAAGGGCAATGCCCATATGCGACATTTATACCACACGCAGCGCACTCACTCAACCTTGTGAGGAAAAACAGTGCCCAGTGCAGCCCAGTGATCCTCAGATTGTTTGACATTGTGCAAAAGTTGTACACTTTTCTCTCTGCACCAACGTATCGCTGGTGACTGTTTATGAAAAATTAAAGCCTTTAGGGCTGTCTGTGGTCAAACAGCTTTCTGCTACTCGATGGTCGGCAAGGTATGAAGCAATGTCAGCCCTGCTCAAAGGTTACACTCCCTTATGCGACGTGTTGGAATCCCTGGCAACTGACGGGGAACAGAAAGATGAATGCTGAAATGGAGCTCAGTTGATCCTTGATAAACTGGGCGAATGGGATTCAGCGATTCCCAGTGTTATTTGGAACACAGTCCTGAAGCGCTTTCACCTGACCAATCCCTCGCTTCAAGAGACCGGCTTGAATCTGAATGTCATGGTGTCCTTACTCGAGTCCCTTGTCGATTTTGTCAAGACCCAGCGGACAGAGTTTGAGGACTTTGAAGACCTCGGGATTAAACTGTGTGGCCACAACGAGTAGAAGTCAGCTCAGAGGCGTGTCCGGGTACGCAACCGTCGCTATGACGATGGAGCTGCTGAAAACATTGTGCTGTCCCCCAAGGAGAAATTCAAAACTGGAGTGTTCCTTGTCATCATTGATCAACTAATCAGTACCTTGACACATCGCCTTGAAGCATACAAGGAAATCAACTGTAAGTTTGGATTCCTGTCCAAGCGAGCCACTCTCTCGACTCAGGAGATCAAGCAAGCAGCAGCAAATCTTGCCCGCTCCTTTCCCAAAGATCTGGAACCTATGATTGAAAGTGAATTCATCCAGTTTTTTTTTTAGCTTGGTGGCATCCTCAACAGAGCTTCAAACCTCAATTTGTGTCAAACAAACTAAGTTGGCAGAGCTGAGAATGTACCAATTCCTCCCTACACATGCCCTCACCCAAACCTTTTCTAACATTGAAATAGCTCTTCGGATATATCTGTCGACGATAGTATCAAATTGAGTGGTGAGCGGTCCTTCTCGAAACTAAAACGCATCAAGGATGAGGTCAGGAACCGGATGGGACAAGATCGACTTAATAGTCCTTTAATCCTGAGCATCAAGAGCGAAGTACTGAGAGGACTTGACGTCTCGAGAATCATTGACGAGTTTCGCCGGCACAAATCTAGGAAAAGACCAATGTAATATAATACTTGTAGTTGCTTCTGTGGAGAAAATGGAATGCAAATGACAAATTATGGTCTTCCAAAAAAATTGCGCTGTCTTGTTCTAAATTGTTGTCATTGTCAATTTAGTTTCAAAATGTAAGGATTCTTTAAAATGAAAGCGTTGTTGTTTACTGTTTATACAGGTTTTCATCAAGATATTGGTTTGATTGTTTGGAAACATAATAAAATATTAAATGAGTATCGTCATATTATCAATGAGAACATAACCTGAGATGTAGACCTGACCTGACCTGGATCTGATGCACACTCAGTATAGTGTAGCTCACGACTGTCATTTACTGCAGGGTGTAAATGGGAGTAGGGGGCCCATGGCTGAGGTACTGCCCAGGGCCCAAGGCACCTTTAATCCGTCCCTAGTTATATGGGGGTTGAATGAGAGCTGAATTAGGTTTGGCTTTCACGGACCCCCTCCCCACTCCCCCAAGTTAATGGACCTGCTAATGCTCACTGGATTATAATGAGAAATGACCACTTAGGTAAGGTACCAAAGGTTGGTTTGTATTTGTAGAACTTCAAATGAACTAGCACTTTCTGGAGATGAAGGGAGAAAGTTGCAGGAAAGGGAATAGTTAGAAAATGAGTTACTTGATGTATAATCTTTTGTCTCTGCCGCACTGGATTATTCCCATTGCTGACTAAACAGAGTGAGTGTGACATATTGCTAGCACAGAATGTACAGAAACTGTTAAAATTCTATTGTGCATTCACAATCAGCCTTGGTTTTGGAGGGACTTGCCATCAAAGTCTTCTTTGGATCAGAATCTAAATATGATATAACAGATCTGAAGCAGTACAATTCTGATTGATATTCTAGCTCTGAACTCATCCCAGCAATCTTCAGTCCAACAAAAGATTGCATATATTTGGAAACTAACAAACTGTTCAATTTTAAACTAATTGTTTAAATGATTTTGAAAAACAAAATAAGTTGTAAAATATAGTGGGTAGCAAACTCTGTTCATGATTAGTAATTGATGACATTTTACAAGATAACAATTCAAACAATGAAGTTAACAACTAATTTAGCAATTGGTTGAATAAAATCTTTCAGCGGGCTGCTTCAATCAGCTTACAATTACAAAAAATCCGCTTTGGAGCACGCTGAATCCTTCTATTCCACTCATTTTCCCCAAATGAAAGATTCTCTGACTTTCTATTTTTAGAAAGATGACACAAACGGAACACCTAAAAGATTAATGCTCTGAATGAGTATTTAGAATGGTCTGTGTCAAGTGGTCGTCTTTGGTAATATTTGGAATATGAAGAATTACTCAATTTTTCCCAAATTTGTTGGAATATATTTATTGGAATACATTGATACATTGTTGTTTTGAAGGTGGCTAGCCGAACTCATGGCTCAAATTCCCTACCCCAATTGTAATTGCACTGCCAGTGGTTCTGTTTCCTCTGGAATACAGCACAATGGATGAAACTGTTGCTGGGAGCTGCTCATGTAAGGTACTAACCATTTTCCCATTCTCATTCTACCAAAAGAATAGCAGGGGTAAAAAATTATACCGTGTCGGGGCAAAGCACCAATAGATACTTCATCTACGTCTACTGTTGGTTTTCAATATTCATACCCTTCGCAAAAATAAAAGACTTGTGAGGTGTGGGAAGAAAGTGTGAAATGGCTTTATTAAAGGTCATACATGACGATCTCATGCCACATTCTGTAGTTACCAGGTGCAATTGAAAAGTGAATGTTTTACTCTGGGTCAGGCAAAAGGATCTTTTTATTATTACCAGAGAGCAAGATAAATTAATAGTATGGAGAAAGATTTTGTTCTTGACAGCATCATCATCATCATAGGCCGTCCCTCGAATCGAGGATGACTTGCTTCCACGTCAAAAAGTTCACAGGTGTTTCACTGAAGGACCTGATATTCCTGATCCTGAACAACATCCTGAAGGGTGGAAGATGCCTGTGCGTGGATTTTTTTAACATGGGGTGACCGTTGCACACCAGCCACCACACGGGCTTGACAGAGCTAGGTCTTGGTCCAGTGGCAAGGATTAACCAAGATGACTGGAGACCAGCTCTGCTGCACGGACCTAGTGCGCACACACATCGTAGTGTGGGCTGGGCCCGTGCTGCCCCTGGGCCCTCGCCTCTTCTGGGCCCCGAACTATCACTTCTCCTGGGCCCCGATCACGTCCCTCTACAATCTCTCGCCGCTCCTTCACCCTGACCTCGTCGCTCGATAGCATGGTAGCATGGATGTAGTGGCTATTGGTAACATGTATAACATCAGTGGAAGAGGAGACAGAAAGGATGATTCAGGGATGCAAAGGCCATAGTCAGCACATGATTCTACTGAGTTTCCAACTGTGACATTTCATTTCTGTAGATTATCTTTTGTATCTGAGCTTAGCTCGGATAAATACTGTGAATTTAAAACAGACTTCAGTTGGTTGCATTGTTAAAAGTGTCATGTTGCCTTTATGGGTAAAATACATGAATACTGTTTCCAGATATTTTTCAGGAACTATCTGCTGCAGTTGGTCTCTGTTAAACAAGTCATTATAAGTATTCATAGGTTAAATAAATCAGAAATTCTCGAAGGTTTTGAGATTTTAATACATCTGATGTTTTTATTGGAGTCAACTGACTGAGAATAGTCGAGCTATGTTATATGAAAGTCAAAGATTTCTGTTCACACCCTATTTACTTGAATATTAAAGATTAGATTGACAAAGAAGCGTGAATATAGGATTGCATAGGAACAGTCCATTCGGCCCAACCAGTTCATGCCGGCGTTTATGCTCCACTCGAGCCTCCTCCCGTCTTTCCTCATCTAAATCTAACAACATAACCTCTATTCCCTTCTCCCCCATACGCTTGTCTAGCCTCGCCTTAAATGTATCTGTTCTATTCGCTTCAACCACTCCCTGTGGCAGCGAGTTCCACATTCTCACCACTCTCTGGGTAAAGAAGTTACTCCTGAATTCCCCTATTGGATTTAGAACATAACAACATAAGAACTAGGAACAGGAGTAGGTCATACGTCACTTCGGGCCTGCTCCGCCATTTAATAAGATCATGGCTGATCTGATCATGGACTCAGCTCCACTTCTCCGCCTGCTCCCCATAACCCCTTATTCCCTTATCAGTAAAGAAACTGTCTATTTCTGTCTTAAATTTATTCAATGTCCCAGCTTCCACAGCTCTCTGAGGCAGCAAATTCCAGAGATTAACAACTCTCTGAGAGAAGAAATTCCTCCTCATCTCTGTTTTAAATGGGCGGCCCCTGATTCAAAGATCATGCCCTATAGTTCTAGTCTCCCCCATCAGTGGAAACATCCTCTCTGCATCCACCTTGTCAAGCCCCCTCATAATCTGATATGTTTCGATAATATCACCTCTCATTCTTCTGAATTCCAATGAGTAGAGGCCCAACCTACTCAACCTTTCCTCATAAGTCAACCCCTTCATCCCCGGAATCAATCTAGTGAACCTTCTCTGAACTGCCTCCAAAGCAAGTGTATCCTTTCGTAAAAATGGAAACCAAAACTACATGCAGTATTCCAGGTGTGGCCACATCAATACCTAATATAGCTGTAGCAAGACTTCCCTGCTTTTATACTCCATCCCCTTTGCACTGAAGGCCAAATACCAAGATACTATTGGCCTTCCTGATCACTTGCTGTACCTGCATACTATCCTTTTGTGTTTCATGCACAAGTACCCCCAGGTCCCGCTGCACTGCGGCACTTTGCAATCTTTCTCCATTTAAGTAATAACTTGCTATTTCATTTTTTCTGCCAATGTGCAATGCCTCACACTTTCCAACACTATACTCCATCTGCCAAATTTTTGCCCAATCACTTGACCTGTCTATGTCCTTTTTCAGATTTTGTGTGCCCTCCTCACACATTGCTTTTCCTCCCATCTTTGTATCGTCAGCAAACTTGGCTACGTTACACTCAGTACCTTCTTCCAAGTCGTTAATATAGATTGTAAATAGTTGGAGTCCCAGCACTGATCCCTGCGGCACCCCAATAGTTACTAGTTATCAACCAGAGAATGAACCATTTATCCTGACTCTCTGTTTTCTGTTAGTTAGCCAATCCACTATCCATGCTAATATATTACCCCGAACCCCGTGAACTTTTATCTTGTGCAGTAACCTTTTATGTGGCACCTTGTCAAATGCCTTCTGGAAGTCCAGGCCGAGAAGCAAGGATATCTTCACAGCAAAGTAAAATATTAGAATGTATAAGAGTCATTCAGCCACATCTGTAATGGTCTAGAATATGTCCGCTTGGTCACTTGTGTTTAGCGGAATGAGAAGAGTTTGAGACGGAAATTAGAACTCTTCTGGTTATGGTAATAAAATGATGGGAAGAACTTATTACGGCAATCAGATCACTTGTATTTCGACAAGTGCATGTTTGATTAGTTCATGTTATTCTGGTGGCATCTGTAGAGGCTGGGTCTTTGAATATATTTAAGGTGGAGATAGACAGATTTTTGAGCGATAAGGGAATAAAAGCTTATGGGGGAGCAGGCAGGGAGGTGGAACTGAGTCCATGATCTGATCAGCCATGATCTTATTGAATGGTGGAGCAGGCTCGAGGGGCCGTATGGCCTACTCCTGCTACTATTTCTTGTGTTCTTGTATTCTTATGTATGCCTTTGATTATACCACTTATTGGTGATATGCATAGACTGTAGTTTTTTTTCATTTGTTGCCAAGATGTGGGCATCGCTTGGAAGGCCGGCATTTATTGCCCATCCCTAATTGCCCCTTGAGAAGGTGGTGGTGAACTGCTGCACTTCGTATGGTGAAGGTGCTCCCACGGGGCTGTTAGAATGGGAGCTCCAGGATTTTGACCCAGCGACAATGAAGGAACAGCGATATATTTCTACGTCAGGATGGTGTGTGATTTGGAGGGGAACTTGGTGGTGATGGAGTTCCCATCCGCCTGCTGCCCTTGTCCTTCTAGATGGTAAAGGTCGTGGGTTTGGAAGGTGCTGTTGAAGAAACCTTGGCGAGTTGCTGCAGTGCATCTTGTAAATGGTGCACACTGCAGCCACGGTGCGCCGGTGGTGGAGGGAGTGAATGTTTCCGATGGTGGGTGCTCAAGGTTTAAATTTGGTGTAAGATGTGAGCGAACTACTGGTCAGCAGCTCACAGGATTGTGAAGTGTGATCTCTGAGCTCTCATCCTGGTTTTGTGAATTATGGCGTTTCAATAAAGACTGATCCTGCATTGCTACAACTGAATGTGAGAGTACTCTTCCGTTTAAAGATGATAATGAACAAAAAAGCAGTCCAACTGCTGCTACTGAAGAAGAGTAGCCAGAAAGCCCCACTACCCAAAGACTGTCTGCGGGTCGGAGGAATTCCAGTCAATGCTCACCTCCTGATGTCAATGGTGACGTCCTTCATTGGAATGAGAGTTTTCAACATGGCTTTCTCGTACTTTCATAACAACATAACATAAGAAATAGGAGCAGGAGTAGGCCATTTGGCCGTTTGAGCCTGCTCCGCCATTTAATAAGATCATGGCTGATCTGATCATGGACTCAGCTCCACTTCCCTGCCCGCTCCCCATGACCCTTTATTCCCTTATCACTCAAAAATCTGTCTACTCCACCTTAAATATATTCAATGACCCAGCCTCCACAGCTCTCTGGGGCAGAGAATTACATAGATTCACAACCCTCAGAGAAGAAATTCCTCCTTATCTCAGTTCTAAATGGGCGACCCCTTATTCTGAAACTATGTCCTCTAGTTCTCGATTCCCCCATGAGTGGAAATATCCTCTCTGCATCCACCTTGTCGAGCCCCCTCAGTATCTTAGATGTTTCAATAAGATCACCTCTCATTCTTCTAAACTCCAATGAGTATAGGCCCAACCTGCGCAACCTTTCTTCATAAGACAAGCCCTTCATCTCCGGAATCAACCGAGTGAACCTTCTCTGAACTGCCTCCAATGCAAGTATATCCATCTTATGATCAGGAGACCAAAACTGTATGCAGTACTTCAGGTGTGGCCTCACCAATACCCTGTACAGTTGTAGCAGGATTTCCTGGCTTTTATACTCCATCCCCCTTGTAATAAAGACCAACATTCAATTTTTCCTTCCTGATTACTTGTTGTACCTGCATACTAACATTTTGGGTTCATGCACAATGACCCCTACCTCTGTACTGCAGCATTTTGTAATCTCTCTCCATTTAATAATAATTTGCTTTTTTATTTCTCCTGCCAAAATGGATAACCTCACACTTTCCCACATTATACAACATTTGCTCACTCACTTAGCCTGCCTATATCCCTTTGCAGATTCTTTGTGTTCTCCTCACAACTTGCTTTCCCACCTATCTTTGTATCATCAGCAAACTTGGCTACATTACACTTAGTCCCTTCATCCAAGTCATTAATATAGATTGTAAATGCCTTCTGGAATTCCAAATGCACCACATTCATTGGTTCGCCCTCATCCATCCTCCTCGTTGCATACTTAAAGAACTCCAGCAAATTTGTCAAACGTGATTTCTCTTTCAGAAAACCATGTTGACTCTGCTTGACTGCATTATGATTTTCTAAATGTCCTGCTACTGCTTCCTTAATAATGGACTCCAGCATTTTCCCAACGACAGATGTTAGGCTAACTGGTCTATAATTTCCTGCTTTCTGTCTCGCTCCATTTTTAAATAGGGGCATTACATTTGCAATTTTCCAATCCACTGGGACCTCTCCAGACTTCAGGCAATTTTGGTAGATTGCGACCAATTCATTCACTATCTCTGCAGCCGCTTCTTTTAAGACCCGAGGATGCAAGCCATCGGGTCCAGGGGACTTGTCCGCCTTTAGTCCCATTATTTTACCGAGTCTTTTTTCTTTAGTGATAGTGATTGTTTTAAGTTCCTCCTTCCCTATAGCCTCTTGACTATTATTGGGATGTTTTTAGTGTCTTCTACTGTGAAGACCGATATAAAATATTTGTTCAAAGTCTCTGCCATTTCCCTGTTCCCCATTATTAATTCCTCAGTCTCATCCTCTGGGGGATCAACATTTACTTTAACTACCCTCTTCCTTTTTATATACCTGTAGAAACTCTTACCATCTGTTTTTATATTTCTTGCTAGTCTACTCTCATAATCCACCTTCTCTCTCTTTATTATTATTTTTGTCGTCCTTTGCTGGTTTTTAAAAATGTCCCAATCCTCTGGCCTTCCACTAATCTTGGCCACATTGTATGCCTTTGTTTTCAATTTGATACCATCCTTCACTTCCTTAGTTAGCCACAGATGGTTCTCCCTTCTCTTTCCTTCTCACTGGAATATATTTTTGTTGAGGGTTATGAAATAGCTCACTAAATGTCTGCCACTGTTTATCTTAAGCTTTAATCTATTTTTCCAGTCCACTTTAGCCAACTCTGCCCTCATACCTTTGTAATCGTCTTTATTTAAGATCAGGACGCTGGTTTGAGACCCAACTTTCTCACCCTCGAACTGAATTAGAAGATCCTTTACTAGGAGATCATTTATTAATCCTGTCTCATTACACAGTACCAGATCTAAGAGCCTGCTCCTTGGTTGGTTCCACAACGTACTGTTCAAGGAAACTATCCCAGATACACTCTATCAACTCTTCCTCAAGACTACCCTGGCCCTTTTATTAAAATCGCCCAGGATTATTGCTGTACCTTTCTTACAAGCCTCTATTATTTCTTGATTTATGCTCCATCCAACAGTGTGGCTACTGTTGGGGGGCCTATAGATTATGCCCACCAGTGACTTCTTCCCCATATTATTTCTTATCTCTACCCAAACTGATTCTACATCTTAATCATCTGAGCCAATATCATTTCTCACTACTGCACTGATCTCCTCCTTTATAAACAGAGCTACCACGTCTCCTTTTCCTTTCTGTCTGTCCTTCTGATTTGTCAAATACCCCTAAATATTTAGGTCCCAGTCTTAGTCACCTTGCAACCACATCTCTGTAATGGCTATCAGATCATGCCCATTTGTATCTATTTGTGCCGTCAACTCATCTCTCTTGTTACGAATGCTGCGTGCGTTCAGATAAAGACCTTTTAATTTTGTTTTTTTACCCTTTTTCCCTGTTTTGACCCCACTTTCTGATTCACCTTTATGTTTCTACATTATGTCCCTTCCTGTCACGCACTGATTTTAATTTTCCCCAGTGCTACCCTGCGCTATCGCCTTCTCCTTTCTCTTTGACTTTTTACATTTCCGCTCACCTGACCCCCCCCCCCCCCCCCCCACTAATTAGTTTAAAGCCCTCTCTACAGCCCTAGTTATTTAATTCGCCAGGACACTAGTCCCAGCATGGTTCAAATGAAGCCCGTCCCAATAGTGGCTACATGACAGCGTGGCACCCATCTCCCATCTGCTTCCTGGTCCTCACTTCTTCAATGAGCAGCTCCACAACAGTATCAAAATACTGGGCTGTGGTGTCTGCCATCAGCCTCACAAACGCAGTGTCTGCTCAACACCACTGAAAACTCCAGCACCTCTTTAAAAGCTGCAAGCTGGCTTTAAGAAGCGACAGGCGTGTCAGATTCCCTGCCCTCCCAAATGCCGAGCTTCTTCCAAGCAGGGCAATTCGCACAGGCGGCTCACCCCTGTATCTAAAGGAGGCATAATCCACTGCCCTTGTACCTTTTACTGCAAAGGTGCAGGGTGCATCTGGGAATTTAGTATTATGATATCTGTGTAGAAGTGTGCTGCTCTGTACATGCCGTTACTTGCTGAAACTACAATAAGTCTATTGCGGGGGTGAAAAAATTACATGTGCGGGGTTGGTTATTTCCATCTTGTGGAATGACTCCAAGTGACCTGGATTATAAAATCTCTCTGCAGGGATAGCAAGCCAAGAGACTCCACCACTGGAACAGAGGATATGTGGAGGTCTGCTTGCCGGGACTGCAACAATTGGAAAAAGAATGCAGCAAAATACGTTATCACAACAGGCAAATATACCGGGGCTATTCAAAACAGAATCAACTGCCAAAGAGTCGAAGAATTTACATACAAGGCTGAATTCATGAGCTGAAATAGTAAAATTTCTGAAAGCATTTCAGTTGGAAATGACATCTGATTTTGAGCTATGGACAAACTGCGATGTCACTTTGCTAAAGCAAGATGGAGCTGGACAGAAGAAACAGAAAACCTTCCTTCTTGAGAAGTGCCTGCTGATCTCCTGTGTATTTTGAATATTTTAGGCTGCATCTGTGTCCTGGTTTTTCATTTTCTTACTCAGAATCGCAACAGGATCTGGTTACAGCGACCAGACTGAAATGTAGAAAGTTGTTCCAAAGCTGGACCATAAATGTAAAGACTTTTCTCACTGTATTTATTTATGAGCTCAGAAATACTTCTTCAAAATTTCTACTTGTGTTGCACATAACACACATTCCCATTTAGCCACCTCAGTGCTTGGCCGGGAAAGCAGAAACTCACAAAGTATTTTGCATGTACCATGCTGCTCACTCAATGGGCTCAAATTTCCCCAATGCCGTTTTTTGGCATATTGCCAGAGTTACGCCCGTTTTTCTTGGCCCCGACTACTCCCAAAAAAAGTAGCAAGTTTCTGTGTTCTATTTTTTGAAATTGGCGCCGTGCATGATAATCATGGTTCTGCAAATGTATGATTCATAAATAAATATTCTGCAGCTGCTTTCTAAAAAAACTCAAATATCTTCGAATGTCCAAAACACAAATGTTACTTTTTGCTTATTTTTTTATTTAAATGGTTTGAAGTTTAAAACAAAAGTATTGTTTGGAGGAAAGCGATTGTAAAATAATCTCATGGAAGTAGTTAGATGATGTTATAATTTTTCACAAAGTATCTTAATGAATCATCACAGATATAAATCAATGTTGAAACTTATCCTTCCTGGCCATATGTCACTCCATTCACTATAAGGGCATTGGGCCAAAAATATTTGGCTTGGTACAAGGCATTGATACATCACACTTCATTAACCAAGCTTCCCAAGTAGCCAAGAAGGATATGATGATGAATAGTAATATAGTCCCATAGCCACAATTTATTGTGTAAATAGTTTACAGAATGAACACAGAAGTTTTTAGAATCAAATTATTTGCAGTAGCAAGAATCAATTAGGCAGACCCTCGGAATCATGGAAGACTTGATTCCACACTTAGTGAGTTCTTAGGTGGCTGAACAGTCCAATATGAGAACCACAGTCCTTGTCGCAGGTGGGACAGATAGTCGTTGAGGGTAACGGTGGGTGGGACAGGTTTGCTGCACTCTCTTATCGCGATTAGAGTTGTTCTAGAATTAGTGAAATGCA
Source organism: Pristiophorus japonicus (assembly GCF_044704955.1). NCBI lineage: Eukaryota > Metazoa > Chordata > Chondrichthyes > Pristiophoridae > Pristiophorus > Pristiophorus japonicus. The sequence continues at coordinate 6,043,889 of NC_091988.1, read as the reverse complement.
ACTGAACTGAATACAAAGTAAGCCGGCAACAGACGATGCTGGGAGCAAAATATTTCTCTTCAATAGTAATCTAAAAAGCAAAGTCAGTTAACAGTGTTGTTCCAAACCGACAGTAACATACCTATTAAATTGCCTAGCAATAAAGCGAATAAATTTGTAATAGCAGGCTTGCATAAAGATAGAAGATCATAAAGTGATAAAAGCGACGATGTAAATCTGTGTTGCAGACCAATAGGAAGAGATGACTTTGACTGGGATTTTCCCATTTCCCACCTGCACGGTGCGGGGGGGTGACCTGGGAGATGGCGGCAATACTCGCACTGTGTCGAGCTCTAACTGCACAGTGTGTGTGTGATGTAATGGGTGGGCTCCACGCCCAGAGGGGAACACAAGCTGGACATCGCAGCAACAGGTTAGTGCTGGGCCCTGGGGGGGGGGGGGGGGGGGGTGGGGTGCGGGGAGGGGGGTGGGGGGGTGGGGGGGTGGGGGGGTGGGGGGGTTCCAAGGCCGTGGGGAAGCAAGCCCGGGTTGTGGGGGGGGGGGGCGGGGGCGGGGTTTCAGTCCCCGGGAGGGGTCCGACCACCGACCTCAATGCTGAGTCGTGATCCCCGGGAGGGGGTCCGATCCCTATCCTGGGAGCCGGGGGGGAGGGGGGGGATTACAATCTCATGGGGTCCGATCTCTCAATCTCTGACCCAGGGGGAATTGCGATCCGGGGGGGTGGTTTATAATCCTGGGGGGTCTGATCCCTATCCCGGGGCGGAGGAGGGGGGGTTATGATCCTGGGGGTCCGATCCCTATCCCCTGTGGGGGATGGTGGGGGGGGGGGTGTGATCCAATTCCGAACCCTGGGAGGTGCGGGCTGTTGGTGGGCGAGCTCAGGGGGCCGGGGGGAAGCAGCTCCTGCTCCACCCAGCACAGGAGGATTGCTCCCCGAGGCTGTGGCTGCTGGGATTCCCGGCCGCCACGCCTGCGGTTAAACCTGTGGAGGCGTCAGGCTTCGTTATCGTGTTTAAATTGCCAATCCCACTCTTGGCAGCGAGCTGGTTACTGCACCCCTGGGTAAAAGCTGAAAGTGGGCGGGCTGGAGGTGGGTTCAGATTTGTCTAACATTCAACTCTCCCGCCCACCCCACCCGGACTTCAACGTAACCATTTTTTCCTGTAAAAAATCCCCCCATTAAATCTATTAAATTTTTCTATGCCATTCACCCCTTCCCCCCCCCCAACCCGTGTTTAAAGTATGGCTGGATGACCACTGATGCCTCTGACACCTTGTCACAGTATGTCAGTGGGCTATTCAGCAACCAGAGGCAACACATCTAAAGCTGACCAATTCCGAACCTGGTGCACACATACAAATTGAGGAAAAAGGCAAAGACTGCCCAACAGCTTTGTTGCAACTGACACAGGCCCCAACAAAATGTTTGTATATTTCTCAGGGGAGGATATAACTGCTGCTATCATTATGAAACCTGGCAGGTCTCTGCCTCTATGAATCTCATGATTCCCACTGGATAAAAAATGACTGGAGGAGTAATGGGGGCAACATGATTGCCATTGACCTGTGAGATCTCTTGGAGACAACAAAGAATAAACAGGCCCTATCACATTCCCAGAAGGCCATCGTAACAATATTTCTACATCGACAGATACAATCCTGTGGTGCTGCCCATGGGAATTTTAATTAATTATTCATCTGCAGTCGTAACTGGCTCTCTGCTTGTGTACCATTCTCCAATTCTTTTGTCTTCGTTCACCTTGGTCTTGCACTCTTTCCCACACATTTTCTGTTGTGTCAGCCTCTTGTAGTCACTGTTTCAAACTCTATGCCCGTGTCTCCCTTTCTCGGTCTCTGACATCTTCTGGTTCCAATAAACGGTCATCACCCTGAGCCTGTCTGACCTGCTGAGCATTCTCAACATTTTCTGGTTTATTTCAGGTTTCCAGTAACTGCAGTATTTTGCTTTTAACTCAGAGTCGGGATAGATGGTTCATTCTCTGGTTGGCAATCAGTAACCAGTGGGGTGCCGCAGGGGTCAGTGCTGGGACCCCAACTATTTACAATCTATATTAATGACTTGGAAGAAGGGACTGAGTGTAATGTAGCCAAGTTTGCTGACGATACAAAGATGGGAGGAAAAGCAATGTGTGAGGAGGACACACAAAATCTGCAAAAGGACATAGACAGGCTCAGTGAGTGGTCAAAATTGGCAGATGGAATGTAATGTTGGAAAGTGTGAGGTCATGCACTTTGGCAGAAAAAAAATCAAAGAGCAAGTTATTATTTAAATGGAGAAAGATTGCAAAGTGCCGCAGTACAGCGGGACCTGGGGGTACTTGTGCATGAAACACAAAAGGATAGTATGCAGGTACAGCAAGTGATCAGGAAGGCCAATGGAATCTTGGCCTTTATTGCAAAGGGGATGGAGTATAAAAGCAGGTAAGTCTTGCTAGTTATACAGGGTATTGGTGAAGCCACACCTGGAATACTGCGTGCAGGTTTGGTTTCCATATTTACGAAAGGATATACTTGCTTTGGAGGCAGTTCAGAGAAGGTTCACTCGGTTGATTCCGGAGATGAGGGAGTTGACTTATGAGGAAAGGTTGAGTAGGTTGGGCCTCTACTCATTGGAATTCAGAAGAATGAGGTGTAATCTTATCGAAACGCATCAGATTATGAGGGGGCTTAACAAGGTGGATGCAGAGAGGATGTTTCCACTGATAGGGGAGACTAGAACTAGAGGGTATATCTTAGAATAAGGGGCCGAGATGAGGAGGAATTTCTTCTCTCAGAGGGTTGTGAATCTGTGGAATTCGCTGCCTCAGAGAGCTGTGGAAGCTGGGACATTGAATAAATTTAAGACAGAAATAGACAGCTTCTTAAATGATAAGGGGATAAGGGGTTATGGAGAGTGGGCAGGGAAGTGGACCTGAGTCCATGATCAGATCAGCCATGATGTTATTAAATGGCGGAGCAGGCTCGAGGGGCCGTATGACCTACTCCCGCTCCTATTTCTTATGTTCTTATGTTCTTAAAAAATATATTGGCCTTAGTGGAGGAGATTCAATGCAAATTCACCAGAATAATTACACAGGATATACGGCACAGAAACAGGCCATTCGGCCCAACCAGTCCATGCCAGTGTTTATACTCCACGAGCCCACTTCCGTCTTTCCTGATCTGACTAACAGCATAATCCTCATCCCCTTCTCCCCATGTACTTATGTAGCCTCCCCTGAAATGCATCGATACTATTCACCTCAACCACTCCCTGTGGTAGTGAGTTCCACATTCTCACCACTCTCTGGGTAAAGAAGTTACTTCTGAATTCCCTATTTGATTTCTTCACGACTATCTTACATTAATGGTCTCTAGTTTTGCTCTTTCCCCACAAGTGGAAACTCACTGGGGCCGAAATTTCCCCTCCTTACGCTCCATTACTGCCTCTAAGAGGTGCTAATTCCACGGAAAGGCCTTACAACCGGGGACAGAGGGATGGGCCGACCGATCCGACATTGCCCCCGGGCCGGGAGCAGCAGGAGCGGGTTTCCCCGTGGCCCGTGTTGCCGCCCTCACACTGAGCGGCGGTGACCCCCTTACTGACCCCAGTGGGAGATTGCCCCGTTAGAGCGGAGCCGCCGGTCAGTGTCACTGACAGCTTTCCCCCGCGGGGAGCTGCATGTGGCCGGGTGGTGCACCCGCCCTTAAAGGGGAGAGCTCGCTGCCAGCGCCGCCATTTTAATTTTAATTGTCGGGCCATTTCCAAGGTCGGCCCGACAATGGCGACTCCGGGTTCGGCCAGGCTGCCAATAGGCAGCCCAACACCCCCGCTTGGGTGCCAGGCCGCTGGCCTGGCTGAAACCCTCCCTGGTGGCCCAGTGAGTCTAACTAAACTTAGTGCAGAGTTCGTAGCGGCCCTCCACTTTAACTGAAGGGAATGGACGTTGTGACACAGCAGCGCGACGTGACATGTCCACTTGGTGCTGGCGACTTCGTGAGGGCCTGACTGAAGGGCACTTCCGCCCCTCAACACCACCCCGACCGGAAGTGCACAACACTGGGCAAGATCTGCCCATGGATTGGAACGGAGAGAAAACAGCAACATCGGTAAAGATGTGCATTAGGTCACCTCTCAGCCTTCTCTTTTCATGAAACAAGAGGCCCAGCCTGTTCATCCTTTCCGGATCGGTATACCCTCACATTTTTGGTATCCTCCTTGTAATTCAAGTGTCTCTATATCCTTTTTATAAAATGGCAAATAGAATTGTACATATTACTCCAAGTGTGGTCTAACCAAAATCCGATGTAAGTTTAGCATAAATTCTCTCCTTTATAATGCTATCCCTCTCGAAATAAACCCAAGTGCTTGGTTTGCTTTTTATTCTGGCCTTGTTAACCTGTGTCACTACGTTTAGTGATTTGTTATTTATACTCCCAGATCCATTTGTTTCGCGAACCTATTTAAATTCTTATTTCCAAGTAATATGTTACCTCCTTATTTTGCTTACCAAAATGTAATACCTCACACTGTGTTGCAATCCATTTGCTAATTATATGCCCATTCTGCAAGTTTATTAATGTCCTCTTGTAATATGTTGCAGTCCTCCTCAGTGTTGACTATCTCGCAATTTGGTGTCAGCCACAAATTTAGAAATTGTGTTTTTGATTCCAAAGTCTGCATTGTTAATATAAATTGTGAACAACAGCGGTCCCAGCACTGATCCTTGTGGAACACCACTACCCATCTTCTGCCCCTGTGAATAGCTACCCTTTACCCCTACTCTCTGCTTTCTGTCTTGAACCCAGCTAGCGATCCATTCTGCTTCTTGTCCCCTGACTCTGCATTCTCTGACCTTGTTCATTAACCGATTATGTGTACTTTATCAAAGGCCTTTTGAAAACTGAGATAAATTAAATCTACTACATTACCCTTGTACACTCTCTGTTACCTCTTCAAAGAATTCAATGAGGTTGGCCAAGCAAGACTTTCCCTTTTGAAATCCATGTTGATTTCATTATTATATTTTTGGTTTCTAGATGTTTTTCTATATTCTCCTTTAGTACAGATTCCATTATTTTTCCATCCAGCGCAGTTAAGCTGACTGGTCTATAGTTCCTTGGACATGCTCTGTTCCCCTTCTTCAATATAATTAATATCTTTGCTATCCTCCAGTTTTCTAAATATGGGTAAAGTTGCCTCTGCCATCTCTTCCCGAGATTCTTGTAAAATGTGCGGATGTAATCCATTCATAGCTGGGGGTTTTATCCTCTTTGAGTTTGATTCATTTATTTGATATTTCTGCTCTTTTTATTTTAAATGTGGTTATACAATTTCTCGTCTCATCTTCAAGAAAGACTGGATCAACTGGGCTTGTATTCACTGGAATTCAGAAGAATGAGAGGGGACCTCATAGAAACGTTTAAAATTCTGACGGGATTGGACAGGTTAGATTCAGGAAGAATGTTCCCAATGTTGGGGAAGTCCAGAACCAGGGGTCACAGTCTAAGGATAAGGGGTAAGCCATTTAGGACCAAGATGAGGAGAAACTTCTTCACCCAGAGAGTGGTGAACCTGTGGAATTCTCTACCACAGAAAGTTGTTGAGGCCAATTCACTAAATATATTCAAAAAGGAGTTAGATGAAGTCCTTACTACTCGGGGGATCAAGGGGTATGGCGAGAAAGCAGGAATGGGGTACTGAAGTTGCATGTTCAGCCATGAACTCATTGAATGGCGGTGCAGGCTAGAAGGGCTAAATGGCCTACTCCTGCATCTATTTTCTATGTTTCTATGTTTCTGATGTCATCTCCCTAGTAAAAACTGAAGCAAATTAATTGTGTAATATTTCTGCCATTTTGCTTTTGTTGCCTCTGATTTTATCAAGTGTAAATGGTATGTTGGCCTTCATAGCTAGGGGATTTGAGTATAGGAGCAGGGAGGTCTTACTGTAGTTCCCTTGGTAAGGCCTCACCTGGAATATTGTGTTCAGTTTTGGTCTCCTAATCTGAGGAAGGACATTCTTGCTATTGAGGGAGTGCAGCGAAGGTTCACCAGACTGCTTCCTGGGATGGCAGGACTGACATATGAAGAAAGACTGGATCGGTATAGGAGCATTATCAAACAAAATTTAACCGAGCCACATAGAGATGTATTGGGACAGGTGAGGTAGGTTTTAAGGAGCGTCTTAAAGGCGGGGAGAGAGGAAGCGAAGCGGAGAGGTTGAGGGAGAGGATTCCAGAGCTTGTACCAGTACAAATACTAGCATGGATGAAATCAATAAAAACAAGTCCTGACAATTTTCTCCATGGGTCAGCAGGGAATGGTAGTGAGTCGTGCAGACCAGAATGATCTCAGGTTAGACACGATCTGTGCTAAGCAAGCTGTCCTTCACTGTGGTGAGAGCATGAGCAATATAATTGGCCTTAGCATCGCAAAAGCAAGGAGAGGAAAGGAAAAAAATCACCTAAGGGTCCTGTTCTTGTCACATCCAGTGATTTCAGTTGAAAAGTACGTATTGAGAACAGGGCCAGCTGGAGCACTTGCAAGCTTAAATAGCACACTGACACAGCCCCGACTCACAGATGGCCAATGGCCATTTGGGTGAAGAGCTAACGGGTGGCCATGGTCGGTGGAACCGTACCCACTTCAGGAGAAAGAAAGACAGAGGCAGAAGGTGTCGCTGGGTTATCGTGGAACTGATTTGAATGCACAACTTGAACTTATGCCATGAACAGAAGGTGGAATGTATTAGATTTCAGACTAGAATCTGTTTGAAAAATGCCACCAACATTCAGCGAAACAAAAATGCTTAATAATTTACAAACTACTTAAACCTCAGAGAATGTTTCAGCTTTTTATTATTTGGCTAGATTAGTGCATGGTGAGCATTACTGCAACACATTAAATTCCCACCACAGAGCAGCTCGAATGTTTATCATCCTTTAGAATAGTGGCTGAGATGACCAACCATACTTGCACAGTTCTGTGACAATGGTCTATGGTACGAGCATATTAATCTGGTGAAAGAGATGTCTGCCTTTTCTGCTTTTAAATGTACTCTAATCATTCACAATTCCCACAGGACTCCATTATCCCTTTACAATGGTTAAATAATCACAGATCTATGACTTTATTCGTGTAAATGTCAAGCAGTTGTGAAACTAGACTGTTTTTAATATATTATCTTTCAAGCCTGTACGTGACATGGAGTTTCTGATTAGTGCCACTTCCATGTATCATTGCATGAGACTCCGATTGTTCATTTAAAATAATGCTCCCCTAAATATGACATGCACTGTGAATGAGTCCACAATGAAGGATTGAGGGTTCTATTTTCCTCCTTGCCGATTTTTGGCGCCCACGATGATGTACAGCCAATTTTTTTCTGTCTGTTTGTGCCAAAAAAAATGCAACTTTCGGCAAAGTAAAATGTAATTTTGGCGCTGCGGTACCCGAAGTTAAATCTGGGGCTGGAGCTTCAAGTGTGCGCTGAAAAGCCAGTGAGCATGCGCCGGAAAAAAACCTTTTTCCAGGTGACAGGCATGTCCGCGCATCCACGGTGCGCTTCCTGGTCTAGATCAGAGCTGGATTTGGACATTTAAATTTTAGCTGCAAAAGTTGGATCCAAGGGAAGGGGAAGGACAGGGACAAGGGGGAAGAGGGAAGAGGGAAGAGGTTTCTAGCAGAAGAAATTGAGCCCCTCATTGGGCCCAAGTTTCCACATGATTTGCGCCTGATTTTTAGGAACAACTGTGGAGAGCGGACTACCTTAGAAATCGCAATTCTCCACATTTTTTTTTCTGCAGTTCTAGTCAGGTAGAACAGTTCTACTTTGGAACATAATTTTTTCTTCAAAAGGGGGCGTGTCCGGCCACTGACGCCTGATTTCAAAGTTTCCACAGTGAAAACGTACTCCAAACTAACTTAGAATGGAGCAAGTGAAGATTTTTGTAGAACTGTTCTACACATTAAAAAATCAGGCGCAGGTTACAAATTAGACATCCAGAACGAGGTGGGGGGGGAGGGGAGGGGGAAGGGAAGTCATTAAATTCTACAATAAATCCTTATTTATACTTATACAAATATTATACAAATAAATCCAACCTGAATAAACATTTATAAGCAAAAAAAAGATTAAATAAACCATCTTCCTACCTGTGTGAAAGTGCTTCAGCCAGGGAGAATGCTGTAGCAAGCCTCACAAAACGAGGCAGCCGTTCCCGAACGCGGGGGGGGTAGCTGTTCCGAGGGGAGGGGGGGAGTGCGGGCCCGACCAACCGAATGCAGCGGGGGGGGCGGTGGGGGGAGGAAGCCGTTCCAGATGGCGGGAGGGAGGGAGGGAGGGTGGGAAGGAGACAGAAGGCTGCAGGAAGCCTCAGAAATTGAGGAGCCATTTCCCGACGGCAAAAGGGGGAGGTTGTCGGGAAACAGCTGCCTCAACTTTCTGAGGCTTCCTGCAGCCTTCTCACTGCTGCAGGAAGCCTCAGTGCTGATGTGCTGATGGCAATGTGCTTTTATTAAAAAATGTTCAAAAACTAAACAGCTACAAAGAACTACAAAAATGGCCGAGTGCCAATGTTTTTTTCACACTGCGCATGCGCGAACGCTCCAACGCGCACGCGCAGCGTTGCCGGCAGGAAAAAAAACTAATTTAAATAGTACCCGCCCCCTCCCACTTACAAAATCGGCGCGAGTGTAGGCTCCGCCCCCCCTGGGCGCCGCGCCAAACAGACAAGGAGCTGCAGGGCGCTCCAGAATCGCGAGTTTTTTTTCCGGCACCGTTTTAGGCGCAAAAAACGGGCGCCCAGCTCGGAGGGGCGCCCGTTTTTTATCATGTGGAAACTTGGGCCCATTGAGAGGAGATGGGATGTGCTGGAGAACAAAGGGAGAATGGGACAAAAGAAACTGGGATCAAGTTGCAGAGGCCATGATCCCGGGGAGGGGTGTGTGTGTGTGTGTCTGTGTGTATGTGGTGTGTGTGTGTGGTGTGTGTGTCTGTGGGTGTGTCTGTGTGTATGTGGTGTGTGTGTGTGTGGTGTGTGTGTATGTGGGTGTGTATGTGGTGTGTGTGTGTATGTGGGTGTGTATGTGGTGTGTGTGTCTATGTGTGTGGTGTGTGTGTATGTGGGTGTGTGTGTGTGGTGTGTGTGTATGTGTGTGTGTATATGTGTGTGTGTGTGTGTGTGGTGTGTGTGTATTTGGGTGTGTATGTGGTGTGTGTGTGTGTCTGTGTACGTGTGGTGTGTGCGTGTGGTGTGTGTGTCTGTGGGTGTGTCTGTGTGTATGTGGTGTGTGTGTGTGTGGTGTGTGTGTATGTGGGTGTGTATGTGGTGTGTGTGTCTATGTGTGTGGTGTGTGTGTATGTGGGTGTGTGTGTGTGTGTATGTGTGTGTGTATGTGTGTGTGTGTGTCTGTGTGTATGTGGTGTGTGTGTGTGTGTGTGTGTGGTGTGTGTGTATGTGGGTGTGTATGTGTGTGTGTGTGGTGTGTGTGTATGTGTGTGTGTATGTGTGTGTGTGTGTGGTGTGTGTGTATGTGTGTGTGTATGTGTGTGTGTGTCTGTGTGTATGTGGTGTGTGTGTGTGTGTGTGGTGTGTGTGTATGTGGGTGTGTATGTGTGTGTGTGTGGTGTGTGTGTATGTGTGTGTGTGTGTATGTGGTGTGTGTGTGTGTGTGTGGTGTGTGTGTGTGTGGGTGTGTGGTGTGTGTGTATGTGGGTGTGTATGTGGTGTGTGTGTGTGTGTGTGGTGTGTGTGTATGTGGGTGTGTATGTGGTGTGTGTGTCTGTGTGCGTGTGCATGTGTGTGTCTGTGTGTGTGTGTGGTGTGTGTGTATGTGTGTGTGTGTATGTGTGTGTGTGCATGTGCATGCGTGTGTCTGTGTATGTGTGGGTGTGTATGTGGTGTGTGTGTATGTGTGTGTGTGTGTGTGCGTGTGCGTGTGCGTGTGTGTATGTGTGCGTGTGCGTGTGCGTATGTGTATGTGTGCGTGTGCATGTGCATGCGCGTGTGTGGCCACCACAGCAGAAGGACCCTTTCTGGAAAAAGTTCTATTTTCATCTTTGCAGAGGAAGGTGTCACAGATCAACCAAGAAAGGTCAAAAAACTGGAGGCGGTGCACCAAGTCGGCTGCAACTAACAGCCGTGGAACAGAGGATCGCTGATATGATTAAATCTCGCCAGAGAAGATCAACCACCAACGTGGACATTGGGCCCAGGTTACCAACAGAGGGTAAGCCCTGCAATTTGCACAGTCTGGGGTGGCATTGTGGTCTTTGAAAAGAGCCTCATGTCACCCTGCCCCCTCTCCTGCTGCTAACCAAACATCTGCTCTGTTATGTTTTGCAGATGTTGCGCATCAGGAAGGAACAGAAGCTGAAGATCAGGAAGCAGTCAGTCCAGAGTCCAGTTCAGGACGAGGATGAGCTGGACAATGAAGGGCAGCAGGAAGACCCCAATGACGAGATGGTGAAGCCGCTGAGGGCACCAAGTCCTTTGCTGAGCAATACAACCGGCGCAACATTTCATGGGGGTACAGTCCGAGGCTGCGGGTCCCAGTGGGTTGCAGAAAGCCACACCTGGGAGATGGCCGAGGAGGTTGGGGAGGAGAGCTCAACCTGAAATGCAGGATGCAGGGGACATGGGACAGATCTTGGGAATGAGTGGGGAGAGCACTGTGCTAACGAGATCGCTCCTGGACATCATGGATGGGGTGAAGGTAGAATTAGTGGGATGTCAGTAGAATTGCAACACTGTCTGGAGAAATGGGAGCAGTGCCAGGACAGATGAGGGAGAGGATGTCGGAGATAAGGGAGGGGATGTCGGAGGCAGCTGGTGCAATAAGTGGACACGCCCAACAGCAATTGGCAGCATCAACTGCTGACACTCACTTTCCAATCCTCAGACCAACCTCGGGTCGTGTGCTGTAGGTTGATCCACAGGCTGAAGAACAGTCCGACGATGAACCTGGGCCTTCCACAATGCTGTCTTGTGAGGTCTATCCCTGTCCAACCCCACCAACAACAAATGCGCCTTCGCGCAGAAAGCAGAGAAAACCCTGGGGTCAGGATGAGGAGGCAGATGTCTGAGACAACGGGCACGGGTAGGGGTAGAGGCAACAACAGGGGCAAGAGGGGCGCACAGCGCTAAGGTTTTTGGATAAGGAGGAGGAGAGACGGCTGCAGCTAGAGTTTGTTTATTTGTTGCTGCTACTTATGGTTTTCTTCATTGCAAGGTTTACAATTTGCTACCTTTTTTTTAATTAAAGTTAAGTAAAATATTTAATAAACCTAATTATTTTTTTTTTACATTTAAGCACGAACTAACCCGGCTGGAAGTACCAGATCCCTATGATAATTTCCTGCACATTATTTTTTGAATTAAAGCAATATAAACCAACACATTATGTACATTATTTTTTGAATTAAAGCAATATAAACCAACACATTACATACATTATCATGTAGGTTATTTTTTCACACTGGCAGGTACAGAGAGTCAACACTGTCGGGCCATTTAGCCTTCAGGCAGCGAAGTGATCTCGGATTAACCGCTGATGCAAGTCTCTAGCTATGGCGAGAGATGCTCGATGCCACCTCCTCTGCCATCGTCCTGTGGGTTGAGATGGTGGCATGGGTTTGTCCTCCTCCTCCTGCTGCTCCTTGTCCTTATTGTCAGCCTCCTCGTCCTCATCTTTCCCCCCCATCCCCCCCCCCCCCCTTCTCCCCTCAGGAGGATCTTCAATGTCCATGGCCTGGCCCCTCATGATGGCCAAGTTATGAAGCTCATGACTGTGAACTGACCGACGTGGTGAGGGGCGTATTGCAGGTAGCCTTCAGAGTGGTCCAGGCATCGGAAACGCTGCTTCAGTATGCCAATTGTCCTCTCTATGATGCTCTGTGCGACATGCTGGACCAATGCTGTGGCTCAGTGCGGGGATTGCGTAGGGGGGTCATAAGCCAGGGGGCGAGCCCATACCCTTTGTCCCCGAGCAACCAGCTCTGCCCTTCTGGCAGCTCCTGAAACATGGCAGACATAATGCTCATGCGTAGGATGAGAGCATCATGGATGCTACCGGGGGTATTTGGCATCCACTGCCGTGATCCGATGCAGATCGTCGCAGATGAGCTGGACATTTCGGGAGTGGAACCCTTTCCTGGTGTGGTAAACCTCGGAGTCGTCCAAAGATGCTGTCAAGGCGATGTGGGTACAGTCGATCGTACCCTGTACCTTGGGGAAGCCAGCAATTCTGGAGAACCTCACAGTCCTGTCTCGCATTGCTTATCTGGTCAGAGGGAAATTGATGAACTGGTCCCTTTTGACATACAGTGCAGCAGTCACCTGGCGAATGCAGCAATGTGTGGCGTGCTGCGAGATGCAGCACGTGTCCCCAGTTGCTGCTTGAAATGAGCCAGCAGCATAGAAGGCTAGTGCTGCAGTGACCTTCACTTCCACAGGTAGGGCAGTCCTCCTGCCACTTCTCAGCTGTATGTCTGCCCTGACTAGCTGGCAGATCTCGGCGATGACCACCATTCTAAATCGCAGCCTGTGAACGCAGTCTGCCTCACTCGGGTGTAGGTATGAGCACCTGTCCCTGTAGATTCGATCAGGGTATGGCCTCCTCCCAATTAATGCCCGAGCCATCTGGTTTCTACGATGGTGGTGTCGTATTATCCGCCGCCTCCGCATGTAAACCAACCTTACTACATGAGGCACAGTAACAGTTGCACCCATAATTATTATTCTTAATTGTGTTATTCTTGTTATTGTGAGACAGAATGTACTGAAGCACAGCACACACACCTTTGCTGGGTAGAATGGGCCACACCCTGGTCTGCACGCATGCACAACACTAAGCTCTGTCTCCATGGAGACAAGACGCACCTTTTGCCGAAATGCGTATGTTTGCTGGTGTGTTGTGCCGTCTCCGGTGCACAGTTCGGAGTGCATGCCGGCACGATCGCTCCCTCGGCCGGACGGAAACACAGGAGCTCGGCGCTTGTATTCCACCCGCCCCTCCCCCCCCCACTCCGCCACCCGCCCCCCTCCCACTCCGCCACACCCCCCCCTCCCACACTCCCCCACTCCACCCCCCTCCCACCCTCCCCCCTCCCACACCCCCCCACCCCCCTCCCACACTCCCCCTCCCACACTCCCCCGGGCTTCTTTCCAAGCTGAGCCCGGGGGGGGTGCGGGTGTGGAATCCAGGCGCCGAGCTCCTGTGCTTGTGTCCGGCCGAGGGAGCGATCCTGCCACCGGCCAGCCGGCACTCCTCCGGCCCGTGCCTGGAGCCCGGTCAGCAGAGATTGTGTGGTGGGGTGCAGTCGCAGTTTGCCTTCTCACATAACATGGAAAACATTTACACTTCTAACATTCGGTGAGCAAAAATTAACTTTCTGGAGTTATTTTCCGTGTTCCCTCTGCAAAAATCATCATGAATTGGTGTTTTAAATTGTCTTCTTCCCTCGCTCCAAAAACTCAGAAATATACTCAGCGCTGTTTCCCTTAAGTGAACGGAGGGTTTTTCTGATTGGTGCTTAAGGCCACTGTGCGCCGTCCTGAAAAAGACGAGTGTTTGGCGAAAATCGATTAAAGGGTCAAACTGGACCAAAATCAGTAAAATGGCGCGGAAATCAGTTTTCACCCAGACCTGCACCAAAAAATCCAGCACTGACCGTCGCCACTCGCATACAAACTTTGAGGAAAGTTGCAAAATGAAGATTGCTCAAAAAAAATCAGCGGATGCCAAAAAAATGGCACCCAATGGTGGCAAAAATAAAGCCCTTAGTATGCTCAACAATAAAGTAATAAGATATAGTCAAAGGAAAAGGATAACAAAGCAGAGAATTTACTCTTCACATCAAAGAAGAAGTTAGTGTAGTCAGGCAGGCAGATCTCGAATTGTTTGTAGTCTGAGGGCTGAAAATGAGGTTGAGGGTTTGTCGAGACGGTAATGTTGGGCGGGGGCTAAACTTCGCACTGGGAAACGGTTTGCGTCGGCAGCCAAAGCATTCAGCAGCTGCGGCCTGACAGTGAGCGGAGCACTCAGGGGAAGTGTTCCACACCTAGCTTGGGGCGCAAGGCCAGGTGAGCAACTGAATACCCGTTCTTAAAGAGCCGGATTCGTCGCGTGTGAAGAGTGGAAATAAAATCGGAGACGTAAAAGACAAAAAACATTCCCAATTTATTACTCACCAATAATAAAGATAAATCGCAAAAAAGAGAAAAAAAAAACACCATATTCCTCTGCGCCGTCGGTAGCGGCAAACTGAAATTACCGAGCGGCGCGAAGGCTGGCGCTCGTGATTCCCAACCCTTTACCACCCCTGTTCTCGTGAGGGGCGAATTTCCAGCCTTAAATCTTTGCAACATATACTGTATAACTTTCAACATCTTAAGTGCTGAATAGAAAGGGAAGATAAAGAGCAGGCAGGAGGTATAGCAACAATATTTAATATGTTTGGTTGTGTAAGTCTCCTTTTACCATTCGTTGAATATATATGGGGCAATTTTCCTCACTTATGCCTAAAAGCAGAGTGGTAGCTAGATAAAAATCACATGGAGAACTAAAGCACGGATTAACCGTCAGTAATCCGCCCAATCCGATGGTCAGGCACACCTCCATTTGGCTTTTTGGAGTCCGAGCCAGGAACAGACAAGTTTTGCAGATTGGGGTCAAAAAACGTCAGGTCTCCCAATGCCATTTTCGTCTGTGCTCACATTGCTACCGGTAGTTCCTCATCCCATCCACAAACCCTGGGCAGTACAGGTCGCGAGGCGGCCATTTCCAGCGGTGTTTGACAACATCCACTGCTGCTCCCGAGTAAAGAAACTCTGATCAGTTTTGGGGAGACAGTTTCCTTCAATTACATTGTGGTTCTTGATACTTGTACGGGTGCAGCGTCGAAAATCCAGAGTTCCGGAATCCGGAATGTTCCGGAATCCAGACTCTGGACCGATCAGTTGGTGACAGGGTCGTCCGGCGTCTGAAAAATGTTCCGGAATCCGGACCCCACCGACCTCCTCGCTGGGCCACCCAAACACCTCCTCGATGATGGAACCCGCCCAAATCGTTCCGCGACGGGGCCTGGCCAAATACCTCCTCCGCGACGGGGCTGCCCGAACAGCCCCTTGGCGGGGCTCGAATAGCTCCTCAGCAGGCCCCCCCACCCTGGCCACCCCCTCCTTTTCTGACGTTCTGAAATCCGGAAATACCCGAATCTGAGCTCGAGTGTTTCTGGATTCATGATGTCAGAAAGACGATCGAAAGTCCGGAGAAGCCCGGAATCTGGAACGGCCTCGGTCCTGAGGGTTGCAATTCTCGATGCTGCACCTGTATTGATTATAGACTGTGCTAAACTCTTAAGGGGCATCTAGCAATGCATTTTTTTTTCTTTCTGGGTGTTATGTATTGTCCAGGTACACCAAATGTATAAGTACAATGGTGCGCCACAGAGGGCACTGTGGTGGATGACATGGAAGTACCTGCGAGACAGAGTATAAAAGGCTGCCCACCACACCTGAGAGGCACTCTGGAGTTACACAATGAAGGACCAAGGTCACAGCATTTACAACAACACCAGACCGTGTGGAGTCAGTGATTTGAGTGCTACATACATCACACTGGTGACAAGGACACGGACGAACCTCACGCAACCATGGCTACTCAGTGTCAGGCCCACCGAGACACTGGTAAGCAGCGATCGCCGAGCGGGCACTGGAGACAAGGCCGCTCTGGAAAGGGACACGTACCCAGATAGGTGTCGGACATGACGGAGAATGCCAAGAGAGGAGACGAGAGGCCCCAGAGACACCGGGAATGGATTGGCGGGGCTGGGGGAGGGTAGGAAGGAGACACCACAGCAGCCTTGTCCAATGATCAAACTGCTGTGAGCTCCTGTTCACTGAGTACGGCAGCTGTGCTTGTGAGTGGACCCGGACTGAAGTCCCGCTCGCAGTTACTGGCGGTGTCCTGGTGGTAGAATTACCGTACAGCAGGCCACATGTCAGCGATATTCCAGCGCAGACAGGAAGAGGGAAAACACCCTGAAACATTCGGCAGTGAGTCGGCAGGCGGTGGAGGGTTTCACCTGAAACGGTGCCGTGTTCCCAACAGAAGCCACCGAGCCCAATACCACTCCAGGAAGAGCAGGGAGGTGCCATGTGGTGAAGTATTTAATCGGCAGGTTAGGGTTACCTTTCAGCTGAAGGGAAGATAACATTTTTCACAGCAAGGTTCACTATATCGGACAGTCCTGGTGAAATGTCATGCAAGTCCCTTTAACAGGACACTGATGATCTTTACATTCAGAAATGTAAATATGCAAGGAGTATTATAACTTAGATGGGGTGGGGGGGGGTGTCCATGATTACTAATTCATTTGAAAAGGGTCCTAAGACCAAAAAGGTTTGTGAACTAACCTAGGGTTCTGCGAGAATGCTTGAAGGGGTGCGCCAAAAATAACCCAATTGGAAATAAGCCTCCACCGTCCCTGCACTGCTCTTTGCTGCTACAAATTGACCGCTTTTATTTGACAGAATTGAGGCAAACCGTACACTAGAATGCAATGTTCACAAATCCCTAAGGATAAGGGGTAGGCCATTTGGGACTGAGATGAGGAGAGACTTCTTCACTCAGAGGGTTGTTAACATGTGGAATTCTCTGACACAGAGAGTTTTTGATGCCAGTTCGTTGGATATATTCAAGAGGGAGTTAGATATGGCCCTTACGGCTAAAGGGATCAAGGGGTATGGAGAGAAAGCAGGAAAGGGGTACTGAGGTGAATGATCAGCCATGATCTTATTGAATGGTGGTGCAGGCTCGAAGGGCCGAATGGCCTACTCCTGTACCTATTTTCTATGTTTCTATGTTTCTTACTCTGGGCTCGCTAAAGGATTTTACGGTGAGCAATGATTGGGAGGCCTTTACGGAAAGGCTTGAGTACTACTTCACAGCAAACGACCTGACGGGGAACACAGACGCACTGAGAGAGAAGCGTAAGGCGATATTGCTTTCCAGTTGTGGCGATGAGGTTTACTGCCTCGTCAGGGATTTGCTGGCACCCGCGAGCGCCAGGGACAAGTCATATGAGGAGCTGGTCGCACTCATTCATGACCAACTGAAACCGAAGGAGAGTATCCTCACAGCCCGGCACAAATTCTACCATCACTGCACACCCGAGGGCCAGGATGTCACCAAATATGCTGCGGACCTCAGGAGACTCGCGGCGCCGTGCGATTTTGGCACACACCTTGACGAGGCGTTGCGAGATGTTTTTGTTGTAGGGATTGTCCATGAGGGGCTCCTTCACAAGCTGCTATCCCATGAACCTACAGTCAGCCGGAAACAAGCCATCACCATCAGCCGGGCATTTATGACCTTGACTTGCAGCACCAGGCAGATGATCCCCCACACAGTCTCGAACCCGGCAGGCACTGTCCACAGGATAGCGCCCACCACGGTCAAAATTGCAGAACGTGGCTCTGCCCTCGGGGTCCTGGAACTCTGAGTCCGCCGAGGGGGGCCAATCGAGTAGCACCATGCTGGCGCTGCGGAGGAAGCCATAGGGCTCACCGGTGCAGGTTTGCGGAGTACACGTGCAATACCTGCCACATGAAAGGCCACCTTCAGCGCATGTGCAAAAGAAACCTGACTCCTCCTGTGGCAGAGGAGATGGGGGATGATCTACTATCCGGCAAGGAGCAGGCAGAAGATGATGAGACCCAGAGAGTGGTGAACCTGTGGAATTCTCTACCACAGAAAGTTGTTGAGGCCAATTCACTAAATATATTCAAAAAGGAGTTAGATGAGGTCCTTACTACTAGGGGGATCAAGGGGTATGGCGAGAAAGCAGGAATGGGGTACTGAAGTTGAATGTTCAGCCATGAACTCATTGAATGGCGGTGCAGGCTAGAAGGGCCGAATGGCCTACTCCTGCACCTATTTTCTATGTTTCTATGAGGTGCTTGGACTATATATGTGTACCGACAATTCGGCCCCAGTGATTATGGAGCTCAAGATTAAAGGAGTCCCAGTGAGTATTGAAGTGGACACTGGATCGGGTCCGTCGTTGATGAGTCAGGGAACTTTTGATAAACTGTGGGTTAACCCAGCTGCACGACCCAAGCTGGTCCCGATCACGGTGAAGCTGCGTACCTACACCAAGGAACTGATTCCTGTCCTCGGCAGAGCGGCTGTGCAGGTATCTCACGGGGGCGAGACGCATGGTTCACCTTTGTGGGTTGTTCAGGCGATGGGCCGACGCTGCTCGGCAGGAGATGGATGGGGAAGGTCCGTGGGAGCTGGGAAGTCTTCATTCCTCCACAGACCGCTGTCCCACAGGTTCCCAACGAGAGCAGCGCCGATCGAGCTGGAGGAGAGAGAAGCCACACACAGACGAGCAGACCCTGGAAGAGCAGGCGTTGAACGGCAAACCCATCGACGGCCGACAAACCGGGGGGGGGGGGGTGGGGGGGGCCTTGCGGAGAAAAAGTCGGGCGGCTGTGGTGGCGGCTACGGCAGCCGCAGGAGAGGCGGCAGTCACTGGGACTACGGAGGCAGAGGAGGCCACGGAGGCAGGGGAGGCCACGGAGGCAGGAGAGGCCACGGAGGCAGGGGAGGCCACGGAGGCAGAGGAGGCCACGGAGACAATAGAGGCCACGGAGGCAGAGGAGGCCACGGAGGCAGAGGAGGCCACGGAGGCAGAGGAGGCCACGGAGGCAGAGGAGGCCACGGAGACAGAGGAGGCCACGGAGACAGGGGAGGCCACGGAGGCAGGAGAGGCCACGGAGGCAGGAGAGGTCACGGAGGCAGGAGAGGCCACGGAGGCAGAGGAGGCCACGGAGACAGGGGAGGCCACGGAGGCAGAGGAGGCCACGGAGACAGGGGAGGCCACGGAGGCAGAGGAGGCCACGGAGACAGGGGAGGCCACGGAGACAGGGGAGGCCACGGAGACAGAGGAGGCCACGGAGACAGAGGAGGCCACGGAGACAGGGGAGGCCACGGAGACAGAGGAGGCCACGGAGACAGGGGAGGCCACGGAGGCAGAGGAGGCCACGGAGACAGGGGAGGCCACGGAGGCAGGAGAGGCCACGGAGGCAGGAGAGGCCACGGAGGCAGGAGAGGCCACGGAGACAGGAGAGGCCACGGAGGCAGGAGAGGCCACGGAGGCAGAGGAGGCCACGGAGGCAGAGGAGGCCACGGAGGCAGCCAACGGCAGGACGTGGGCCTGTGACACCGGGACGTTGCCGGTGCTGGTGCGCGGTGTGTTGTGCGATGGGCGAGAGCGGGCCCGGCGAGGGCGAGTGCGAGGAGCTGCTGCTCCACACCATCCTCAGCCGGCTCCACCAGTACGGTGGAAGAGTCTGGTGAACAGAACAAGACGAAACAAAAAGTATTTAATTTGGAGAGGGCTCGCCTGGAAGTGCACAGATTCGGTATCTCAGGATACAGAAAAGAACAGCAAAGAGCGTTTGAACAAGAACGAGCTGCTGTGCTTGGTGCTCGGCCCCTAAAGCGTGAGTACGTAAATTACAAGAGGTTTGAAATACTCCCTACAGGGCAGGTGGGAAGATTTAAAAACGGAGCGCTGATTCTGAGTGACAGCAATATCAAGAGACGTAACTCTGGAGATTTCTTGGCTGCCGGCTTCTTCACCTTCTTTCCCACTTTCCCCTGGGGATCCGTCATGGGGGGTTGGATGAGCCCGAGGCGTCCGTGCCCTTGATCTGCTTCGGGAAGCCATTCATCACATCCCTCTGCTCGCTGGGACCCTGGATTTGAGCGGCAGGAGGAGGAGCCGTTCCGGCGGCTACAGTATACGGCCGCAGTATCAGTCATGTTCGTGGCCGTTTTTCTTTTTTTTTCTCTCCTTTATCCTCTCTATCCCTTAACTGCAACAAAACGTCAGGCCAGCGAGCTCAAGATGGTGGCGAGCCTCGTGCTGCAAAGAACAAAGGCAAGCAGTGCAACTAAAATGGCGGCGCCCAAGGGAAGCCTCGTGGGAACAACAAGATGGCGTCTTAAAAGGGAAATGCACCTAGGCGCCTTAAAAGGGCCTTACACCGTTGGCGGTCCCCACAAAAAGACTTTTGTAAGGCAAGAGCGAGTCTAAATGTATAATGTGATTTGTATGATGAAGTGATTTAGGATAAGAGTCAATATTTTGATGCTGAATGGTTACTGTGTTTAAAATGATGGATATGAATGATTTACAAAAAGAGTTAACACCACAAGGTACAAGTAAAAGGGTGAATGGATCCGTGACTAACATGCCTAAGGGGCCAATGCGATTTCCGATTTTATGTGATTCATGCAGTGGTTCAGCGACTGCAGATGAGCCACCAAGGCGACTACTGAGAACAGAGGCAACGCACTAGTTGCGATACCCTGTCTCAGCGCAGTCCATTACCTCGGGCGAAAAGGGGCAGTACACACTGCCACCGTACCTCACCCAGTGGAGCTGGGATTAAATAACTGTTCATTGCATCTGCAACCTTTTGATGCAATCTGTAGCATATATTATATGTACCATACAAATGTGCTGTCTATGTATACCTGCTTTCTGTTGGAGGTTATACTCGTGACTTCATCACCCATGTCAGGACTGCGAATACCACATGCTTGCAAGCATAATCTCTACATGGGGGGGGAGGCGGGGGGTGGGGGGGGGAAGTGGATTGTCATGGACTTACACTCACAAACCAACCAGGACGAACAAGGCCAAGGTTACCGGCAATAGCTTTGGAACTGGGGGGGAGTGAGATGTTATGTATTGTCCAGGTATATCAAATGTATAAGTACAATGGTGTGCCACAGAGGGCGCTGTGGTTGGAGACCTGAAAGTACCTGCAAGACAGAGCGATTGTCACCGAGTTGTGTCACCTCCTGCAACAAGACCTGCTACCAACAGCCACAGTTAGCACCGTGCAGTCAAGGTCACTGCAACCCTCACCTTCTTTGCCTCAGGCTCTGTCCAATCTTCCACTGGAAATGTCAGTAACATTAGTCATCCTTTTATTAAGCAGGTGACTGATGTCATGTTTGCTGGAGCAAACACTTTTATCACGTTCTCCATGGACAGCCAGGAGCAGCAGAACACAGCTCTGGGACTCCAGTCCGGGGCCCAAACACTCCTTCAGATTACAGTGCTTTCTTGAGTTGCAAGTGCTTCCACGCCATTAATGTGCAACTTTGCATGTGATCACTGGAACTGCACCGTGCAAGTCTGAGCCTGCTTTCTTGTTGCTGCACGGCACTTGTATATTGCGGCTCCCGGGCCGCCGCTCACCGCTCCTTTAATGGCCCCGACCTGCCGCTGGTGATCTCCCGCAGGTCGAAGCCTCTACGCTGCTCCGGGAGGGAAGGCCTCAGGGAGCAGCACGAGCTGCAACGGCCGCGAAGAGTGACGTCATCAAGGTGCAGGTCAGTGATTGCAGCGTGGGCAGATGCAGCAGGAGCGGCGAGGTCAGGACAGAGGAGCGGCGAGGAACTGCAGAGGGTTGTGATCGGGGGCCAGGAGAAGCGAGGGCCCAGGGGCAGCACGTGCCCAGCCCATACTGTGCGATATATGTGAGCACTAGGTCTGTGCAGCAGAGCTGGTCTCCAGTCGTCTTGGTTAACCCTTGTCACTGGACCAAGACCTCGCTCTGTCAAGCCCGTGTGGTGGCTGGTGTGCAACGGTCACCACACGTTAAAAAAATCCAAGCCCAGGCATCTTCCACCCTTCAGGAATTTTAGGTCCTTCATTGGAACACCTGTGAACTTATCCTTTTTTGGCGTGGAAGCAAGTCATCCTCGTTTCGAGGGACTGCCTATGATGATGATATTGCAACAATTCTCTGTTTCCCCCACTGCACCACACTCTCTGCCCCTGCACAAGTGAGAGCGTGGCTCCATGGAGGCAAGTACTATCCCCTCTACACTTGGCCCGTGACTCATCTCAGGAATCCACACTCCGTGAATAAACTGCGTTATCTTCAGGCTTGACTTGCGCCATCATTGAGAACACCATTGCATTCCTCAAGCAATGATTCCACTACGTGGACAGGTCCACAAAGGGTGTCTTTATGATCAAGGTTTGCTGAATGCTGTATAAATTTGGTCTGCAACAGCAACAACACATGGAGCCACGATAGACAAGGAACTCCAGCATGACGAGGCAGTGGATGCTGATGACAGAGGATGGGTGGGCTCCAACACATCCATGTGGCCAGAGCTCTTTGGCAGCAGCTCACTGAAGTGCACAGTCCTATCCAACATCTGTCCCAATCCTTCCACGCTCAAATAAACTGCATCTGCCCAAAGACCAACATTGATATTCATATCAATCAACAGAGTCACCGCTGTTACAGGAACACTCTCTTTGCATAACGATTTCAAAAAGGTCTACAATTTTTATGTCTCACACAAATGCGTAACATTAATTATCCTGCAGGCAGAGTTTAGGGAGCTTGGAGAGAGATTAAAAAGCAGGAACTCAAAGGTAGTAATCTCCGGATTACTGCTGGTGCCACGTGCTAGCGAGTACAGAAATAGGATGATAGAGCAGATGAATACGTGGTTACAGAGATGGTGCAGGTGGGAGGGCTTTAGATTCCTGAGGCATTGGGACTGTTCCTGGGGGAGGTGGGATCTGTACAAATGGGACGGGTTGCACCTCAACAGCGCTGGGACCAGTATCCTCGTGGGATACTGGTGTCCCTGATGACTACGTGTGCGCAAAGTGCATCCGCCTGCAGCTCCTGACGGACCACATTGCGGCACTGGAGCTGCAGGTGGATGAACTCTGGAGCATCCACGATGCTGAGAATGACGTGAATAGCACGTTTAGTGAGTTGGTCTTACCGCAGGTAAAGGGTCCACAGCCAGATAGGGAATGGGTGACCAACAGGAAGAGCAGTGCAAGGAAGGTAGTGCAGAGGTCCCCTGCGGTCATCCCCCTGCAAAACAGATACACCGCTTTGGGTACTGTTGGTGGAGGTGACTCATCAGGGGAGGGCAGCAGCAGCCAAGTCCATGGCACCGTGGCTGGCTCTGCTGCACAGGAGGGCAGAAAAAAGAGTAGGAGAGCGATAGTGATAGGGGATTCAATTGAAAGGGGAAGAGATAGGCGTTTCTGCGGCTGCAACCGAGACTCCAGGATGGTATGTTGCCTTCCTGGTGCAAGAGTCAAGGATGTCTCGGAGCGGGTGCAGGGCATTCTGAAAAGGGAGGGTGAACAGCCAGTTGTCGGGTGCACATTGGTACCAACGAGATAGGTAAAAAACGGGATGAGGTCCAACAAGAAGAATTTAGGGAGCTAGGAGCTAAGTTAAAAAGTAGGACCTTAAAAGTAGTAATCTCAGGATTGCTACCAGTGCCACGTGCTAGTCAGAGTAGCAATCGCAGGATAGCTCAGATGAATACGTGGCTTGAGGAGTGGTGCAGAAGGGAGGGATTCAAATTCCTGGGACATTGGAACCAGTTCTGGAGGAGGTGGGGCCAGTACAAACCGGACAGTCTGCACCTGGGCAGGACCAGAACCAATGTCTTAGGAGGAGTGTTTGCTAGTGCTGTTGGGGTGAGTTAAACTAATATGGCAAGGGGATGGGAACCTATGCAGGGAGACAGAGGGAAGTAGAATTGGAGTAGAAGCAAAAGATAGAAAGAAGAAAAGTAAAATTGGAGGGCAGAGAAACCTAAGGCAAAAAGCAAAAAGGACCACATTACAGCAAAATTCTAAAGGGGCAAAGCGTGTTAGAAAGACAAGCCTGAAGGCTCTGTGCCTCAATGCAAGAAGTATTCGGAATAAGGTGGACAAATTAACTGCGCAGATAACAGTTAACGGGTATGATGTAATTGGCATCACGGAGACATGGCTCCAGGTGACCAAGGCTGGGAACTCAACATCCAGGGGTATTCAACATTTAGGAAGGATAGACAGAAAGGAAAAGGAGGTGGGGTGGCGTTGCTGGTTAAAGAGGAAATTAATGCAATAGTAAGAAAGGACATTAGCTTGGATGATGTGGAATCGGTATGGGTGGAGCTACGGAATACCAAGGGGCAGAAAATGCTAGTGGGAGTTATGTACAGACCACCAAACAGTAGTAGTAAGGTTGGGGACAGCATCAAACAAGAAATTAGGGATGCATGCAATAAAGGTACAGCAGTTATCTTGGGTGACTTTAATCTACATAGAGATTGGGCGAACCAAACTGGTAGCAATGCGGTGGAGGAGGATTTCCTGGAGTGTATTGGGGATGGTTTTCTAGACCACTATGTCGAGGAACCAACTAGGGAGCTGGCCATCCTAGACTGGGTGATGTGTAATGAGAGAGGACGAATTAGCAATCTTGTTGTGCGAAGCCCCTTGGGGAAGAGTGACCATAACATGGTAGAATTCTTTATTAAGGTGGAGAGTGACACAGTTAATTCAGAAACTAGGGTCTTAAACTTAAGGAAAGGTAACTTCGATGGTTGAGGCGTGAATTGGCTAGAATAGACTGGCAAATGATACTTAAAGGGTTGATGGTGGATAGGCAATGGCAAACATTTAAAGATCACATGATGACCTTCAACAATTGTACATCTCTGTCTGGAGTAAAAATAACACGGGGAAGGTGGCTCAACCGTGGCTAACAAGGGAAATTAAGGAGAGTGTTAAATCCAAGGAAGAGGCCTATAAATTGGCCAGAAAAAGCAACAAACCTGAGGACTGGGAGAAATTTAGAATTCAGCAGAGGAGGACAAAGGGTTTAATTAAGAGGGAGAAAATAGAGTACGAGAAGAAGCTTGCCGGGAACATAAAAACTGACTACAAAAGCTTCTATAGATATGTGAAGAGAAAAAGATTTGTGAAGACAAAGATAGGTCCCTTGCAGTCGGATTCAGGTGAATTTCTAATTGGAACCAAAGAAATGGCAGACCAATTGAACAAATACTTTGGTTCAATCTTCACGAAGGAAGGCACAAATAACCTTCCAGAAATACTAGGGGACCGAGGGTCTAGTGAGGAGGAGGAACTGAAGGATATCCTTATTAGGCGGGAAATTATGTTCGGGAAATTGATGGGATTGAAGGCCGATAAATTCCCGGGGCCTGATAGTCTGCATCCCAGAGTACTTAAGGAAGTGGCCCTAGAAATAGTGGATGCATTGGTGATCATTTTCCAACAGTCTATCGACTGTGGATCAGTTCCTATGGACTGGTGGGTAGCTAATGTAACACCACTTTTTAAAAAGGGAGGGAGAGAGAAAGCAGGTAATTATAGACCGGTTAGCCTGACATCAGTAGTGGGGAAAATATTGGAATCAATTATTAAGGATGAAATAGCAACGCATTTGGAAAGTAGTGACAGGATCGGTCCAAGTCAGCATGGATTTATGAAGGGGAAATCATGCTTGACAAATCTTCTGGAATTTTTTGAGGATGTAACTAGTAGAGTGGTAAGGGAGAACCAGTGGATGTGGTGTATTTGGGCTTTCAAAAAGCTTTTGACAAGGTCCCACACAGAAGATTGGTGTGCAAAATCAAAGCACAGAGTATTGGGGGTAATATACTGATGTGGATAGAGAACTGGTTGGCAGACAGGAAGCAGAGAGTCAGGATAAATGGGTCCTTTTCAGAATGGCAGGCAGTGACTAGTGGAGTGCTGCAGGGCTCAGTGCTGGGACCCCAGCTCTTTACAATATACATCAATGATTTGGATGAAGGAATTGAGTGTAATATCTCCAAGTTTGCAGATGACACTAAACTGGGTGGCAGTGTAAGCTGTGAGGGGGACGTTAGGAGGCTGCAAGGTGACTTGGACAAGTTAGGTGAGTGGGCAAATGCATGGCAGATGCAGTATAAGGTGGATAAATGTGAGGTTATCCACTTTGGGGACAAAAACGCGAAGACAGAATATTTATCTGAATGGTGGCAGATTAGGAAAAGGGGAGGTGCAAAGAGACCTGGGTGTCATGATTCATCAGTCATTGAAAGTTGGCATACAGGTACAGCAGGCAGTGAAGAAGGCAAATGGTATGTTGGCCTTTATAGCTAGGGGATTTGAGTATAGGAGCAGGGAGGTCTTACTGCAGTTGTACAGGGCCTTGGTGAGGCCACACCTGGAATATTGTGTTCAGTTTTGGTCTCCTAATCTGAGGAAGGGTGTTCTTGCTATCGAGGGAGTGCAGCGAAGGTTCACCAGGCTGATTCCTGGGATGGCAGGATTGACATATGAGGAGAGACTGGATCAACTGGGCCTTTATACATTGGAGTTTAGAAGGATGAGAGGGGATCTCATAGAAACGTGTAAGATTCTGACGGGACGAGACAGGTTCGATGCGGGAAGAATGTTCCCGATGTTGGGGATGTCCAGAACCAGGAGACACAGTCTTAGGATAAGGGGTAAGCCATTTGGGACTGAGATGAGGAGAAACTTCTTCACTCAGAGAATTGTTAACCTGTGGAATTCCCTGCCGCAGAGAGTTGTTGATGCCAGTTCATTGGATATATTCACGAGGGAGTTAGATATGGCCCTTACGGCTAATGGGATCAAGAGGTATGGAGAGAAATCAGGAAAGGAGTACTGATGGAATGATCAGCCATGATCTTATTGAATGGTGCTGCAGGCTCGAAGGGCCGAATGGCCTACTCCTGCACCTATTTTCGATGCTTCTATGGGAGGGTTTGTTAGTGCTGTTGGGGAGGGTTTAAACTGGCTTGGCAGGGGGATTGGAACTGGAAAGCAGATTCAGTGGGGTTCGAAGCAAAGCTAGAATTGGGCAGCAGAGAAATAGAAATAGAAAGTGAATTTGGAAGACAGAGGAAACAAGGGCTAGAAAATAGACAACAAGGGAGTTTGGCACCACTCAATGGTATATACTTCAATGCAAGGAGTATAGGGAATAAGGCAGATGAGCTGAGAGCACAGATAGACACTTGGGAATACGATATTATAGCTATTAAGCTATTACTGAGACATGGCTGAAAGAGGGGCAGGTATGGCAGTTCAACATTCCTGGTTACAGGGTTTTCAGACGGGATAGAGAGGGGGGTAAAAAAGGAGGGGTGTTGCAGTACTGATTCAAGAAACAATTGCAGCTGTGAGAAGGGATGTTATGTTAGAGGGGGTCATCAAACGAGGCATTATGGGTTGAATTAAAGAACAAAAAAGGGGTGATCACACGACTGGGTCTGTACTATAGACCCCCAAACAGTCAGAGGGAGATAGAAGAACAAATAATTGGGCAAATTGCTGCGAAGTGCAAAAACTATAAAGCTGCAATAGTGGGAGATTTCAACCACACTAATATTAACTGGGAAAAAGGTAGTGTGAATGGTACAGAGGGTGCGGAATTCCTAAAATGCATTCAGGAGAACTCCTTTAGCCAGTATGTAGCAAGCCCAACAAGGGAGGGGGCGGTTCTGGACTTCATTTTGGGGAATGAAGAGGGGCAGCCCCCAAGCTCTCTCTCTCTCTCTCCCGATCTCTACCCCCCGCTAAGCTCTCTCTCTCCCTCTCTCTACCCTCCGCTAAGCTCTCTCTCTCTCTGCCCCACCCCATGCTCTCTCTCTAACCCCCAAGCTCTCTCACTGCACCCCCCCCCCCAAGCTCTCTCGATCTCTGCAGCCCCAAGCTCTCTCTCTGCCCCGGCCCCCCCAAGTTCTCTCTCTGTTCCACCCCACCCCAAGCTCTCTCTCTCGCCCTCTCTCTGCGCCCCAAGCTCGCTCTCTGTGCCCTCCCAGCTCTCTCTCTGCCCTCGCCAAGCTCTCTCTCTCTCTGCAGCCCCAAGTTCTCTCTTTACCCCCAAAGCTCTCTCTCTGCCCCCCCCCCCCGCAAGCTCTCTCTCTCTGCACCCCCCCGCCCCCCCCCCAAGCTCTCTCTCCCCGGTGCTGCGGGCGGCTCGGACCACGGTTCGCTTGGGTCTCGGGGACGCTCAGTGCTGCGGATGCGTTCAGCTGCTCAGTGGAGGCAACGTGGTACTCGACACAAGTGCAGAAAAGGGTCAGCTGGAATTGCGCTGGAGGGTGGGAGTCGGTGATATTTGTCCTCACTCTCGCTGGACGCATGTGCAGAAGGGAGACTTAGTACAAGTAGTTGCTGTGCAGTTTTACACAAAGGACTGCCTCCCAGTCAGTTCCTGTGACTGAAGTTAGTAAATTACCTGCCTGTTGTGCACAGTGACATTTTCTTTGGTTAAATCCAGCTGACGAGTCTCATCAATCTTGTTTTTGAGCCTGAAGTAAATATCTGACCGTAACATAATTTCTGTACTCTGGGGTAGGCACTTTTGCTCTGATGTGTCACAGTAAAAAAAATCACTCCCTATTTATCAGTGCTTTGGAAATCAACTGCAAATGCACAATTTGATCACCCTGCTTTTAACATTTGAATTATGGAAAAATTCAGTCTCTGCATACTTTCAACAACAAAAGTGAACAGTGTCTCTATGTTGGGGTTATTTTAAAGAGACACGACCAGCCCACAAACAATTTGAAGCAGTACAAGTCAAACTGACATTGGGTGCAGCTCATCAGCGCAGTTGGATAATATGGATAAATGTGAGGTTATCCACATTGGTGGTAAAAACAGAGAGACAGACTATTATCTGAATGGTGACAGATTAGGAAAAGGGGAGGTGCAACGAGACCTGGGTGTCATGGTACATCAGTCATTGAAGGTTGGCATGCAGGTACAGCAGGCAGTTAAGAAAGCAAATGGCATGTTGGCCTTCATAGCGAGGGGATTTGAGTACAGGGGCAGGGTGGTGTTACTACAGTTGTGCAGGGCCTTGGTGAGGCCACACCTGGAGTATTGTGTACAGTTTTGATCTCCTAACTTGAGGAAGGACATTCTTGCTATTGAAGGAGTGCAGCGAAGGTTCACCAGACTGATTCC
This sequence comes from Pristiophorus japonicus, assembly GCF_044704955.1. NCBI lineage: Eukaryota > Metazoa > Chordata > Chondrichthyes > Pristiophoridae > Pristiophorus > Pristiophorus japonicus. The sequence continues at coordinate 6,015,025 of NC_091988.1, read as the reverse complement.
CGGGATGGCGGGACTGACATATCAAGAAAGATTGGATCAACTGGGCTTGTATTCACTGGAGTTCAGAAGAATGAGAGGGGATCTCATAGAAACGTTTAAAATTCTGATAGGTTTAAACAGGTTAGATGCAGGAAGAAATATAGAAACATAGAAAATAGGTGCAGGAGTAGGCCATTCAGCCCTTCTAGCCTGCACCGCCATTCAATGAGTTCATGGCTGAACATGCAACTTCAGTACCCCATTCCTGCTTTCTCGCCATACCCCTTGATCCCCCGAGTAGTAAGGACTTCAGCTAACTCCCTTTTGAATATATTTAGTGAATTGGCTCAACTACTTTCTGTGGTAGAGAATTCCACAGGTTCACCACTCTCTGGGTGAAGAAGTTTCTCCTCATCTCGGTCCTAAATGGCTTACCCCTTATCCTTAGACTGTGACCCCTGATTCTGGACTTCCCCAACATTGGGAATATTCTTCCTGTATCTAACCTGCCTAAACCCATCAGAATTTTAAACGTTTCTATGAGGTCCCCTCTCATTCTTCTGAACTCCAGTGAATACAAGCCCAGTTGATCCAGTCTTTCTTGATAGGTCAGTCCCACCATCCTGGGAATCAGTCTGGTGAATCTTCGCTGCACTCCCTCAATAGCAAGAATGTCCTTCCTCAAGTTAGGAGACCAAAACTGTACACAATACTCCAGGTGTGGCCTCACCAAGGCCCTGTACAACTGTAGCAACACCTCCCTGCCCCGTACTCAAATCCCCTCGCTATGAAGGCCAACATGCCATTTGCTTTCTTAACCGCCTGCTGTACCTGCATGCCAACCTTCAATGACTGATGTACCATGACACCCAGGTCTCGTTGCACCTTCCCTTTTCCTAATCTGTCACCATTCAGGTAATAGTCTGTCTCTCTGTTTTTACCACCAAAGTGGATAACCTCACATTTATCCACATTATACTTCATCTGCCATGCATTTGCCCACTCACCTAACCTATCCAAGTCACTCTGCAGCCTCATAGCATCCTCCTCGCAGCTCACACTGCCACCCAACTTAGTGTCATCAGCAAATTTGGAGATACTACATTTAATCCCCTCGTCTAAATCATTAATGTACAATGTAAACAGCTGGGGCCCCAGCACAGAACCTTGCGGTACCCCACTAGTCACTGCCTGCCATTCTGAAAAGTACCCATTTACTCCTACTCTTTGCTTCCTGTCTGACAACCAGTTCTCAATCCATGTCAGCACACTACCCCCAATCCCATGTGCTTTAACTTTGCACATTAATCTCTTGTGTGGGACCTTGTCGAAAGCCTTCTGAAAGTCCAAATATACCACATCAACTGGTTCTCCCTTGTCCACTTTACTGGAAACATCGTCAAAAAATTCCAGAAGGTTTGTCAAGCATGATTTCCCTTTCACAAATCCATGCTGACTTGGACCTATCATGTCACCATTTTCCAAATGCACTGCTATGACATCCTTCATAATTGATTCCATCATTTTACCCACTACTGAGGTCAGGCTGACCGGTCTGTAATTCCCTGTTTTCTCTCTCCCTCCTTTTTTAAAAAGTGGGGTTACATTGGCTACCCTCCACTCGATAGGAACTGATCCAGAGTCAATGGAATGTTGAAAAATGACTGTCAATGCATCCACTATTTCCAAGGCCACCTCCTTAAGTACTCTGGGATGCAGTCCATCAGGCCCTGGGGATTTATCGGCCTTCAATCCCATCAATTTCCCCAACACAATTTCCCGACTAATAAAGATTTCCCTCAGTTCCTCCTCCTTACTAGACCCTCTGACCCCTTTTATATCCGGAAGGTTGTTGGTGTCCTCCTTAGTGAATACCGAACCAAAGTACTTGTTCAATTGGTCTGCCATTTCTTTGTTCCCAGTTATGACTTCCCCTGATTCTGACTGCAGGGGACCTACGTTTGTCTTTACTAACCTTTTTCTCTTTACATACCTATAGAAACTTTTGCAATCCGCCTTAATGTTCCCTGCAAGCTTCTTCTCGTACTCCATTTTCCCTGCCCTAATCAAACCCTTTGTCCTCCTCTGCTGAGTTCTAAATTTCTCCCAGTCCCCGGGTTCACTGCTATTTCCCAATGTTGGGGAAGTCCCGAACCAGGGGTCACAGTCTAAGGATAAGGGGTAAGCCATTTAGGACCGAGAGGAGGAGAAACTTCTTCACCCAGAGAGTGGTGAACCTGTGGAATTCTCTACCACAGAAAGTTGTTGAGGCCAATTCACTAAATATATTCAAAAAGGAGTTAGATGTCGTCCTTACTACTAGGGGGAACAAGGGGTATGGCGAGAAAGCAGGAATGGGGTACTGAAGTTGCATGTTCAGCCATGAACTCATTGAATGGTGGTGCAGTCTCGAAGGGCCGAATGGCCTACTCCTGCACCTATTTTCTATGTTACTATGTTACACTGCCAGAGCACAGGACACACATAGCAACAGTCAATGGCAGCCTTGCAGCCACCTTTACTGTATAAACTGCCATGAATTCAGACTTTTAAACAATGATTGAAGTGCTGGATTGAATGGGGAATAGCTAATATAATCAAGCTGTAAATTACTTAAAATAGGTCTGCCGCTCTTATCATTTGATATTAACGTATGGAATTGCTTGATGCAAGCACAAATGAGATTAAGGGATTTATTCTCCACCATTCGTATATTGCACATGTTAACACTTGGCACTTATTGGTCTGGTCAACAAGTTAGCATTTGCTGACAAAATTCAGTGCAAACCAGTCTCCTGCCCTCTCAACCACTGGAATTTTCCCGTTGCCAAGCTTGCGGGTTTGGGAGCGGATCGGCAGCAAAACTCCCGGAAATTGCAAGTGCGTTGGGAACCTGCTGTCATTCCGCCACCTTGCATATTTAACTCGGGCGGCTTTGAAGGCGCGACATGGACCTGATCGGCACAGGCGGGCGACCTCATTCAAGTCATTAAGTGCTTGTAGAGAGACCCTTGAGAGAGTTTTTAATGCCAGCTTTTGACTTTTACTCCAGGGGCACGGGATTCACGCAGCTCGGGTACCTCGCCAGTGATGGCGGTGCAGAAACTCAGTGGCTGTTGGTGAGTCCATTCGTTGAGAGCTTGGAAAAGCACATAAATACTGCTGCATTACACCTCATTACTTGCCTCATGGAAAGGCTCTTGCTCACTCTATTTTGTCCATGGATTTAGGTGGACACAGTTTGCAGGTCATTTCTGAAACCTCGGAAGCCACTCTCACCACATTGAGGGATTGGCCCTCTCATCGCCACTTTACATCAGCATGGGTGCCGCTTATACTGTCTCAACTTGGTCCTCAGAATCGGACAACGATGAGCTCCACTGCCAACAGCAGCCTTCTCTTCAATGACTTGATGCTGCACAGGAGAGAGGGGGCACCACAGGGCTGCAGTGAACTGGAGGCGATACCCCCAACACAAGTTACACGGGCAGAGGTTGAGCTTCAGAAGGCTCAGGCTATCGCGCCAGGTCGTCGCAGTCATTTGTAGCTTGCTGGAACAAGCCCCGCTGTCCAGATGTCCTGGTGGACACTCCTTACCGGTGACCGTCAAAGTTACCACCACCCTCACTTCTTCACCTCAGGCTCCTTCCAGGGATCGGCAGCAGACATTAGCGGGAGCTCGCAGTCGACAGCACACAGATGCATCACCCAGCTGACCAACGCCATGTTTCACAAGTCAGCCAATTATATTAACTTTGCCACTGTTACTGAGTGTGCGAATGGGACACAGTGACACTGCAAGCCAATTTAAAACCGAGTTGAGAAGGAATTTCTTCTCCCAGAGGGTTGTGAATCTGTGGAATTCTCTGCCCAGGGAAGCAGTTGAGGTAAGCTCATTGAATGTATTCAAATCACAGCTCATTGAATGTTTTCAAATCACAGATAGATAGATTGTTAACCAATAAGGGAATTAAGGGTTATGGTGAGCGGGCGGGTAAGTGGAGCTGATCCACGGCCAGATCAGCCATATACATATAATAGGTGCAGGAGTAGGCCATTCGGCCCTTCGAGCCTGCACCGCCATTCAATAAGATCATGGCTGATCATTCCTTCAGTACCCCATTCCTGCTTTCTCGCCATACCCCTTGATCCCCTTAACCGTAAGGGCCATATCTAACTCCCTCTTGAATATATCCAATGAACTGGCATCAACAACTCTCTGCGGCAGGGAATTCCACAGGTCAACAACTCTGAGTGAAGAAGTTTCTCCTCATCTCAGTCCTAAATGGCTTACCCCTTATCCTTAGACAGTGTCCCCTGGTTCTGGACTTCCCCATCATCGAGAACATTCTTCCCGCATCTAACCTGTACAGTCTCGTCAGAATCTTATATGTTTCTATCAGATCCCCTCTCATCCTTCTAAACGCCAGTGAATAAAGGCCCAGTTGATCCAGTCTCTCCTCATATGACAGCCCAGCCATCCCAGGAATCAGTCTGGTGAACCTTCGCTGCACTCCCTCAATAGCAAGAACGTCTTTCCTCAAACTAGTAGACCAAAACTGAACACAATATTCCAGGTGAGGCCTCACTAAGGCCCTGTACAACTGCAGTAAGACCTCCCTGCTCCTATATTCAAATCCCCTAGCCATGATCTTGTTGAGTGGCGGAGCAGGCTCGAGGGGCTAGATGGTCTACTCCTGTTCCTAATTCTTATGTTCTTATAAACTGGGGTTGGGGCCATTGAATAAGAGAGTCCTTCTTTTTAAGATTACCTTCTTTTTAAGATGACGAATCCAGCAATTGTGAAGTATCAAAATGTGTGTAATTATCTTGGATGCATCATTTTTAATGTAAAAATTCTACATTTTCCAGGGAACCATGCTCCCAGACTCCTTGGAAATACACCACCAATTTTGTGCCTTCAATATTTGGGTTTCCCTTCGTGTTTTCATGTATTCTAGTACAAGGAAAGGAAGGCTGGGTGTTCCTGAGTCTGAACTTACAAAGCACACAGAACTAATTCTTTCACATGTCACAGGCTTACAAACAAGGCCACTCTGGAGTTGTCAGTGTTTTAGGAGATGTTTTAGCTTTTGCTCATTTTCTAAGTGGCAATAAGCAATTAATGTGAGCAAAGAAGAACACGAGTTTAAAGCAGCAAATCCCAATGGAAATTATCGTCAATTTTTTGACTGAAATCAGCAGATGGAGGAAAACACTTCTCACAGATTTGGGTGAAAATACCAGAGTCCAGCATCGAAGAGCTTTATAAACATCCACCTTCATCCTTGGAAAAACATCATTTCTCTTCACTGACAACACAAACATACCTTGTCCCAAGCAATGCCTTTTGCTCAGAATCTTTAGTTAAGATGTTTAAGATCATGGATAGATTTAATAAAAATATTTGAAGGGTTTCTCTCATCACTTGTGCTCATGATTCTGCCTGATTATCCCAGTGCATTCTGGATTTTGTAGTTCTACAGCAGAGGGTTTTAAAACTACAGCTCCCACAATGCACTTATCTCATACATACAAATCTTATCACTGGGATGTGAACTCCCTGCGATCCATGCCCTGGGAAAGGAACAGAACTCAAATGCCAGGTACTAAAGAGACTTGTGTCGGGAAACCTCCTGTAATTATTTCTAACATACAGTGGCTAACTTTATGGGTAAGGTTGGGGAGGTTTTTTGTTAGATTTCTATAATTTTTCATGCATTTATTGTGGTATAAGTAATGGGGTTTGTGGTCATATGGCCACCTTTGAGATGTGATGGCCTATAGACAATTCCAATGTTCATTTTGAGGCTTTTAAGATGCAACACTTTAATTCTGCATTCCAGATACATGACTTTTAATGATCGCTTGATGAAAGAGAACAACCAACACTTATTCCACGCCATTACCCAGAAAGTTACAACCTACTAGACTTCCAAACTATATATCAATTCTCTATCAAGTCCAAATCTGCAAATAATCCAAACACTTTCTTAAAAACTATGCAGCATATGTATTCATAATAGACGGGCCCCAGCTTGGCAATGGAATCAACTCCAGGTGTAACCTAGAATCAAGTCATATTTAGCTAAGATTAATTTTTACTCCACACTGTAACAATCATGTGGTAGCATTCTCAAGTAGTATTTTACATCAAAGTGAAATCCACTCCGGATATTAAAGAAACAGTGTCCCATATTTTGAACTGCAACGTATGCAAAGCGAGGTGATCTCAGCTTAGACTTTTGGGGCACTACAATTGCCTCAGTGTGTTTGCATTGTTAAAAAGAATGAGGGAAAAAATCAGCTAATCATATGATTGGATTGGCTTAGCTCAGCCATGGTTAAATAACCTGCCTTCACTCACCGTCAAGTTTCACACCCGAGCTATATTCAGGCTGTTCCACGCTCCGTGATTCCAAAGCTGTGGAATTTAGCACCTGCTAATTTTCCCTGGTTTTCCTGCCGAAGATGTCCTCATTATAACCAAACTGGAACCAGTGACGGATGTACCAATACAGACTAAATGGTGTCAGGAGACAGCAAATTTCTAATCTTTATTGATTTACAGCTTAATCCTCTGCAGTTCACACTATCAACTGCAAGTAAGCGTCTAGTTCAGTTGCCAGCCAGGTGTTTAGTAATAACTAAAACTGTAAACAGCACATGAGACTCTAGAGGTTGAGCATGGTAAACTATTGAAAATGCATAACTTTTAGTAACAAAATTTATCAGTTTAGCACTGCTGTTATACAGTATTTTAAAACTATTTATTAAGTGAAAATCGATATATTTCTAAACAGTGGGCAGCCGAGCTGCAGAATCCGTACAACTGTCGCACACATAATATCGACCCAATTTAGAGCAGCTAAATCAGCATAGAACACAGGTCAAACCTGGACACCTACTACCTGTCATCATCATTGTTATATATATAAACTTGTATTTACTCTATACAGCCACCAGAGGGCACATCCCCTGGAGTCCCAAAGGATCCCATAATCACTTGGGAGCACAGGTATTTAAGGAGGCTTCACAGGTTGTAGAGGCACTCTGGAGACCTGCAATAAAAGACTACGGTCACACTTTACTTTGAGCTCACAGTGTTCAGTCTGGCTCTTTCTCCATACACAACAATCATCATAGGCAGTCCCTTGGAATCGAGGAAGACTTGCTTCCACTCTTAAAATGAGTCCTTATGTGGCTGAACAGTCCAATACGAGAGCCACAGTCCCTGTCACAGGTGGGACAGATAGTCGTTGCGAGTAAGGGAGCGTGCTCTTTCTGCTGCCTGCGCTTGATTTCTGCATGCTCTCGGTGATGAGATTCGAGGTGCTCAGCGCCCTCCCGAATGCCTCAACCAGGCCAACACCTGATCAGCTCAGCTGGGCAGGCCACATTGTCTGCATACTATCTGTAGTCTGTATAAGAACATAAGAATTAGGAACAGGTGTAGGCCATCTAGCCCCTCGAGCCTGCTCCGCCATTCAATAAGATCATGGCTGATCTGGCCGTGGACTCAGCTCCGCTTACCCGTCCGCTCCCTGTAACCCTTAATTCCCTTATTGGTTCAAAATCTATCCATCCGTGACTTGAATACATTCAATGAGCTAGCCTCAACTGCTTCCTTGGGCAGAGAATTCCACAGATTCACAACCCTCTGGGAGAAGAAATTCCTTCTTAACTCGGTTTTAAATTGGCTCCCCCGTATTTTGAGGCTGTGCCCCCTAGTTCTAGTCTCCCCTACCAGTGGAAACAACCTCTCTGCCTCTATCTTGTCTATCACTTTCATTATTTTAAATGTTTCTATAAGATCTTTAAATGTTTCTTTAAATGTTTCTATAGCTCAGCTGTGCACTGGATACACACACTGAGTCATCAAGGAGCTTATCAGTAAGTTTTTAAAAAATGAACTGAAATTCCCTAATACTAATACAAAAGCAAAACACTTTGGATGCTGGAATCCGAAATAAAAACAGGAAATGCTGGAAATCTCAGCGAGTCAGGCGGCATCTGTGGAGGGAAAAGCAGAGTTAACGTTTCGGGTCGATGACCCTTCGTCAGAACTGGCTTGTGTTGAAAGAACACAAATCTGCAATGGGATATAGAAAGGCTAAGTGAGTGGGCAAAAATTTGGCAGATGGAGTATAATGTAGGAAAATGTGAGCTTATCCACTTTGGCAGAAGAAATAGAAAAGCAAATTATAATTTAAATGAAGAAAATTTGCAAAGTGCTTCAGTACAGAGAGACCTGGGGGTCCTTGTGCATGAAACATATAGTATGCAGGTACAGTTAGTATGCAGGTACAGCAATTAATCAGGAAGGCAAATGGAATGTTGGCCTTTATTGCAAGAGAGATAGAGTATAAAAGCAGGGAAGTCCTGCTCCAACTGTACAGGTGAGGCCACACCTAGAGTACTGCGTACAGTTTTGGTCTCCGTATTTAAGGAAGGATATACTTGCATTGGTGGCTGTTCAGAGAAGGTTCACGAGGTTGATTCTGGAGATGAGGTGGTTGACTTATGAAGATAGGTTGAGTAGGTTGGGCCTATAATCATTGGAGTTCAGAAGAATGAGAGGCGATCTGATCAAAACATATAAGATAATGAGGGGGCTCGACAAGGTGGGTGCAGAGAGGATATTTCCACTCATAGGGGCAACTAAAACTAGGGGACAAAGTCTCAGAATCAGGGGCCACCCATTTAAAACAGAGATAAGGAGGAATTTCTTCTCTCGGAGAGTTGTAAATCTGTGGAATTCTCTGCCCCAGAGAGCTGTGGAGGCTGGGTCATTGAATATATTTAAGGCGGAGAGAGACAGATTTTTGAGCGATAAGGGGATAAAGCGTTATGGGGAGCGGGCAGGGAAGTGGAGCTGAGTCCATGATCAGATCAATCATGATCAGATTAAATGACAGAGCAGGCTCGAGGGGTCAAATGGCCGACTCCTGCTCCTATTTCTTGTGTTCTTGTGTTCTGACGAAGAGTTGTCGACCCGAAACATTAACTCTGCACAGATCCGTTAACCCTCTACAGATGCTGCCTGACCTGCTGAGATTTCCAGCACTTTCTGTTGTTATTCCCTACTACTAATACAATATTTAAAAAAATAGGAAGATACAAATATATTCATGAGCCATCAGCTTATATAAGGTGCATTAAATGCCAACTGGACCTAATTGCACTCGTGGCAAGATAAAAGGTCATATATCATGGTAACTAATCATTAGCGCTGTTTACATGAGCAAAGCCAATGGTGTCAGACATTATAAGTAGCCTACTGAAGTTTGAGAAGACCAAGATGACAACCACTGACCTTCAATATGACAAGGACACTTATAACAAGGAAAGTTTGCAGCATCTGGTCCTGCAGTAGACAGGAATTAATGCCGCCATTATTTCTTGCATCGTATTTCAATAAAACATCTTGTGAAATTGCAGAAAACAAGAAAGCATTAACATGCCAAATTTTTCAGGAGACTCTCAGTGCAATAGGTTGTGACATTACCATTTTAGCTCTGGGACCCAGTTTCACACTGATAGAATCAAAGTCTGTATTTCTACTGACTGTAAGGGTCCTATATGGAATAGGAAAGAAAGTAGGCGGGTTTATATTAATGTAACCCATTATCACAGCTCTCAAATGTCTTGAATCATTTCAGAGACAATTAATTACTTTGAAGTGCAATAACTGTACAGTTATGGCACCTGTGATGATATGGCAGCTAATTTGTGCACAGCACATCCCATAAACAGATGAGTTAACGATCAATGGGGAGTGGTTGAGAATGCAAAGTTGGTTAGGACACCAACAGAATGACCTACTTTTCTTTGAATGGTGCCACACGACTTTTAACTTGCACTGGAATTTTACCAGCGCTGAGAGAGCGGGAGTGGAGGCTGGACCACTGTCGGAATGGAACAGATTGACAGCGGATCGATAACCCGCTGTCAATCCGCCTCAACACTCGTCTCCCAAGTGTCGAGTCTGTCAGCGCTGAACAGACCCGACACCAAACAGCGAGGGAAGCAATTGACATAATTAACAGCTTGTTAAAAGATAAACAGCATTTTACATTGTACTTACCATTTCTCCAGCTTTTTAATGAGGTTCACGGTGCTCGGGGATCACGTCAGGTAAGGTCGGGTTTTCAATGAGTATCCATTCTTCTGAATAGGTGACAGCTGCAAATGTGGTATAAAAGCCGCCATTTTACAGCTGTTCACTTTCCAATCTTTGAAACTGGAGCCTTCAGGATTTGGAATACACTTTTGAGCTTTCTGCAGGTTGGAAGTGTTTGAAGTAAACTCTTTATCCACTGTCACCTCCTTCAAACAACCTCTCTCACCACTGACAGATCGTTTCTGTCATCTCAACCACACCTGTCATCTATTCCATCAGCATCGGTGCCCTTGATAAAAATCTCACTTTAGTCCTGAGAATCCCACCACGATCAGCCCCAACACCATCATCACCAGGCACGCCAGCATCACCACCGACCTTCTCCGCAATCACCTGATGCTGCACAAGACACGGGGCATCAGCATCTGACCACATTGCTGTCCGGGAGGCCAAGGATTCATTTCACTAAACGCTGTACACCCTGGCTGCCACATGATGCGCCAGGTTAGCGCCACCCCACACCAACATCATAAAGCGTCCCCACAATGCCCAAGCCATTCCTTTCACACTCATCACCATTGCGGAGGTACCATTATGTCTCACCATTTACTACAACTCACTAAGCTACTTCCAAAGGTTCACACAAATCTGTCCAAGAAGTCAAATTGTTGAAAATAAAGATTTCAATGTTTGACAACACCTTATCAGAAACTTCACATGGTCATTGGCTAAAAGACCCAAGTGCCTACCTTTGTGTGTTGTTAGTTGGTATGATTGCACTAGGGTAAAGGTAAGTGTGATGGGTGGCTAGTGAGATGGGGATGTGATAATGTAGATAGAGAGGGGTGGGTGGAGGTGCAAGGTAAGTTGGTGTGAGTAAGGATGTGCAGGAGTAGGTTAGGGAAGGCAGAGTGATGGAGATGTGATGAGTGGCACAGCAGGATGAGGTTGAGTGTGGCTTTGCAGTCACATTTTGTGATCTACTGAGATCATTGAAAGGTTTGTGCCACTGCAGCCAGGTCCTCCTGACCACATCCCTGCTTGTGCTCTCCTGTGCAATGTGCAACCAGGCTGTGTTGGTCTCCTGGGGAGGTCTCTTCCGCCCATTGGGAAGAGAACCTCCCTGTGTGCTGTGACAAAAGAACATAAGAACATCTAAAATAGGAACAGGAGTAGACCATTGGGCCCCTCGAGCTTGCTCTGCCATTCAATAAGATCATGGCTTATCTGATCTTGGACTCAACTCCATTTCCCCGCCTGTTCCCCATAATCCTTGACTCCCTTATTGTTCAAAAATCTTTCGATCTCCATCTTAAATATATTCAAAGACCCAGCCTCCACAGCTCTCTGGGGTAGAGAATTCCAACGATTCATGACCCTCAGCGAAGAAATTCCTTCTCAGCTCCGTTTTAAATGGGCGGCCCCTTATTCTGAAACTATGCCCCCAGTTCTAGATTCCCCCACAAGGGCAAACAGCCTCTCAGCATCTACCCTGTCAATCCCCCTCAGAATCTTATACATTTCAATAAAATCACCTCTTATTCTTCTAAACTGCAATGAACTTAGGCTCAACCTCCGCAACCTTTCTTCACATGACAATCTCTTCATCTCAGGAATCAACTTCGTGAACCTTCTCTGAACTGCCTCCAATGCAAGTATTTCCCTTCTTAAATAAGGAGACCAAAACTGTACGCAGTATTCCAGGTGTGGCCTCACCAACACTTGGTACAGTTGGAGCAGGACTTCCTACTTTTATATTTCATACCTCTGGCAGATGGAGTATAATATGAAATTATCCACTTTGCTGGAAGAATGGAAACGCAGAGAGATTAGAAAATGTTGCCACTCAATTGGATTTAGGAGGTCCTTGTACATGAATCACAGAAGCAGGTACAACAAGTAATTAGGAAGGAACATTTTATGCTTGCCTTAATTGCTAGTTGAAGTATAAGAGTAAGGAAGTCTAACAGGAAGTACTGTGTACAGTTTTGATCTCCTTTCCTAAGGAAGGATATACTTGCCTTCGAGAGGCAGTGCAACAAAGGTTCACTAGATTGATTCCTGGGATGAGAGGGCTGACCTATGAGGAGAGATTGAGTAGATTGGGCCTATATACTTGAAAGGATATGCTTGCTTTGCAGGCAGTTCAGAGAATGTTCACTAGATTGATTCTGGAGATGAGGGGGTTGACTTATGAGGAAAGGTTGAGTAGGTTGGGCCTCTACTCATTGGAATTCAGAAGATTGAGAGGTGATCTTATCGAAATGTATAATATTATGAGTGGGCTTGACAGGGTGGATGCAGAGAGGATGTTTCCACTGATGGGGGAGACTAGAACTAGAGGGCATGATCTTAGAATAAGGGGCCTCTAATTTAAAACTGAGATGAGGATGAATTTCTTCTTTCAGAGGGTTGTAAATCTGTGCAATTCGCTGCCTCAGAGAGCTGTGGAAGCTGGGACATTGAATAAATTTAAGACAGAAATAGACAGTTTCTTTACTGATAAGGGAATAAGGGGTTATGGGGAGCGGGCGGAGAAGTGGAGCTGCATCCATGATCAGATCAGCCATGATCGTATTGAATGGTGGAGCAGGCTCGAGGGGCCGTATGGCCTACTCCTGCTCCTATTTCTTATGTTCTTATATTCTCTGGAGTTTAGAAGAATGAGATTTATGAGAGCTCATTGAACTGCATAAAATTCTTGGAGAGCATGACTGGCTAAAAATGGAGAGATTGTTTTGCCTGGCTGGAGAGTCCAGAACCAGGGTTCACAGTCTCAGGATAAGGGGTCAACCAATGCAGGCTGAGATGAGGAGAAATTTCTTCAATCAGAGGATTGGAAATCTTTGGAATTCTCGACCTAGAGGGCTGTGGATGTGAAGTCGTTGAGTATATTCAAGGCTGTGATCGATAGATTTTTGGGCACGAAGGGAATCAAGGGATACGGGGAACGGGTGGAAAAGTGGAGTTTGCGTAGTTCAACATGACCTTATTGAATGGCGGAGCAGGCTCGAGGAACCTCATGGCCTACCTCTCCTCCTATTTCCTATTTCCTATGTTAAATGCCCTGCTGCAGCAAATTTTGGCCCGATGTGTCAAACGGCAAAATGCTTAATTTCCTAATGCAAATGTAGCCACTTCTTGAACACCAACATTTTGCTTCTGGTTTTGCTAATGATTGCTCCAGTTCACAAGCACATTCATTACATCGTCTGACAATCAAAACTTCATAAAGTATCCTTACAAAAATGTTAAACATCTTTATATTGGGTTCTATTTGCTATTTTTGTTGTCGTTTCTATTCAGCTGCCGCTCTTATTTCTTCTAAAGCTCCTTTGGAACAAAAAGTGACAATGAATGGGCAATCGCACTGTTGGTAATAAACTGGGACATAATGGGCCCTAATTTGCGGCTCCCATGGGCGCGCCCGAGGTGCGCATACACCCATTGGGGCCCCGCAAGTTCTGTGTTTCGGCATGCGCTACGCAGGCGCCAAAACCCAGAACTTGCCATCCGTCAAGCATTCTCTAGACGGGTCGCGCCGATCCCCGGGGAAAGGGCATTCGTGGGCAGAGAGTTGGGTTATTTGCCCAACATCTGCCCAGTGAATGCCCGGGAAATTCCTATGCCTAGTAAAGGTAGGTGTAAGGCCTCCTTTTACCAGCATGAGTTTTAAAAAAACGTGAAAACAAAATAGTTTCAATCACTGATACCTTAAAAACCTGTGCAATAATGCAAGTTTATTTTTAGCCCTTTTATAATGTGTACATTTATTTTTCAAAAAATGTTTTTGCTTTAAATATTTAATTTAATGCCATTTTAATTAATTTTAAATGTGTGATTTAAAAAAAGAAATGTATTTGAAGTGTAGAGTTTTTTTCTGGGGGTATTCCCATTCATATTTAGTATGAATGGGGATTACCTTGTTATTGATTGCGTTGGCCCAGCTGATCACAGGGGTGTTCGAGAACCAGCCGCAGGTACCCAGAGAGCCCAGGACTGCAAATCTCCGTACCTCCCAGACCACCAGATTCATAGGTATTTTATTTGAGGCATTTCCCCGCGGGAAGCTTCTGACCGCAATTCCAGGGTCAATTATCGTGGGTTCTGACCCCACCACAGGGAGTTTCGGCTCAAGATCTGAACCAACACTCCAGTACAGCAATGCATTGTGGAGAGCTGCCATCCTTTTGATAAAGACATTGACCTAAGGTCTGTCTGCTCTGGTGGTTCAGGTAGACCTTTACAACTGTCTGACACTACTCAAAGTTCAATGAGTTCACCTTCGACATCCTCCCGCAGAAATACCAATCAAAAAGCCAACAGAACATCTGATATTCATCTCACTGTCATTTTTGCGAACCTTGAGAAAAACAGACTGCTGTGTTTGCCGACAGTCACTGCAATTTAACTTGCAAAATGTTTCAGAGAAATGATAAAAGGCTCGATACCATTGAAATTCTTTCCTTTCCATAAATTGTAGGACTCATGTACGTACTTGTCATCTTATTGTCATTGGTCACAGCTGTTCAAAATAGCAAACAAAATAGTCAAAGCATTGCTTTAAGAATCATTGCAGACATAGTTCTGGAGCTTAAAGTGAAAAGTAATTTGTTGTAAATGGCTCATGGAAGGAAAATAAGTACATCACATTGGTTTGATATTCTGCTATTGAAAAATGTAGAAGTAGGAGTCACCAACAGCCAATGTTATCATTTTTTGAGGGGTGGGGGTGTAAGGGATGGTTTTCAGGGCACAGCTTTCCCTTCTGACCTTATATGAGCGGTTTCGAATCACTCCCACACCTTTGGTTCTTGACACTGGAATTATGAAGGGACTGTGACAGACTTGGACAGACAATCGGTTTCAAGGTAGGAAGCAGGTATGGCTTTATTGTGTTTAAAAAGAAATAAAAGGCACACCTTTAATAACACACACAGAATAGTGATACCAATACACCCTGAGAGGTACAACACATTGAATAGATTGTCAACATACAGCCTGTGGGGAAAAGAATACAGCTTAAACTCTAAATGGGGTAAAGAGGAGAATGCAGATACATTTACACAAGTTATCCCAGCCGCCCCCTCCCAATTCCCCTAACTAACTAAGTTATAGCTCTGGGGGTTCAGGGGCTATGCTCACCAATCCCTTTTGACAGTTGCCGGGAATCGGGGTTTGCTGCACTTTGCCTTCTAGGCGAGCCGTACCGCGGACGGAGGAGAGGACTTCGGACTGCGTAGTCTTCAGTTGGGTTGAGTCCGCTGATGCGGTAAGTCGCGTTTTGGATGTATGGGGTAAGTACCTACTTTCTTTGGTTAGGAATAGTTTTAGTTAGTCCTTTTAGGTAATTTCTCACCCATTGGCCATTCAGAAGTAGATTGTAGAGTGGAAATAAATGTCGATTCTTCGGTTTTTGCTGAGTTGGTTTTGGTTGGTTGTTTCGCTGGTTGTGGTGGCCTGGGTTGTCAATTTGGTTGCTGACAACCTTCCGTTTCATGGGCCTCTTGCTGTCGGCGTGCTCGGTCAGTCCTTGATGATTTCTTGTAGTTTTCTCCACTACTCCATTTCATCACTCCTCACCTCCTGCTGCTTGTTCCTTTTCCCTTGTAAAACTGGGAATAGATATACCCCAAAAAGGCTTCCTTATCTCCCACCAAATCTGGCCCAGCTCTTTGTTTCAAGGGAGCTGCTCATTAGTTTTGAGCTCTCTTCTTTGTCAGAATTTGGCAGGCTCATTCAGCAGCAATTTGATTTTGATGTGGTAATGTGGAAAATCACCGGTTGGCATTGTTGGCAGTGTTTAAACTCTTGGGCCGTTTGGTTGGGCCTGTGATTTCTATAGGTCTATTTGCACATGCATACCAATAATGGTCTCCAGTGATTAGCCTGATCGCTCTTGATGCGTTTATGTCCTAGGGAGCGAATTTTTATGCCTCACAGTTCTTGTTAGTTATCGATTGACTCATTCTCCCAGACAAATTGAATTAGCTCCAATACCCAATTCCTGAGTGAAGTCCCACCCTCTGTTCTGGCAGTCTCTTCCAACATGCTCCTTTAGAGATCTTAAACTTGTAAAGCTCTTCGGTATCTTCCTCAGAGTTTTTCCTAGGATACCAAAATGTTCATCGAGTTCCAAATTAAATTCCCTTTCCTATGATTTCAAACACTGAGGGGGAGGGAGGGGGGTCTCCATGAATACATTCCCTTTTATCCCCTGCAGGCCTCCTCTGCCCTTTAAACTCATTTTAAAAGTCCAAAAAGGGATTCTTCTCCTCTGCAGGGGAAAGGTACAAGGAATCCTTGTAAAATACTGGTAAATTCTACAGGGGGTGTGGGAGAGGATACTCTCAGTGAAAATGACAATAATCCACTGGACAATAATTAGTAGCTTTACAGTTTCGGCATAGCTTTATTGTAATTATTTGTCACTTTAATATGGAGAAATAATAATGTGCAGAGCTGTAAATCTTAAAATAGACTATTAAAAACACCAGTAAAAAATGATCAGCCACAGAAGAAAAACATACATCACATCAGGGAGTCATTATGCACACGGCATCGGGACGACATAGGATTTCAAAGTGTTCGTTGGTTAATACAACATCCAGAGAAAAGTACAGATAAAGAACAAATATATATCATTTTCAAAATGTATCTCCAACAGGGGACCAAATAACTTACTGAAGGTACTGTATTCATAATTAACATTTATTATATAGTCATTAATGTCCTTTCCTGCTCCTGAAATATGTTTACTTTTGATTGGTTTATTGCAGTGATTAACTGTGAATCATTGATTTTAAAAGATTGGTGGGGGAGAGAAAAACAATACACAGCTTTTGCAAAACCTGGATACGGTCATGTTAAAAAGTGGGTCAGGTCGGATTCTCCCTTCAAATCCAGAAAGGAGAGCGTTGAAATGGGGAAACCCTACTATCCCTGTATGTTACATGTTTAGGATCCAATCTCTCAATTAATTTAAGGAACATTGGGCTAGAATTTTGGTTTTCAGCAAAAACGGTAGTTTTACGCCAAAATTTTAGTTTTACGCCAAAATTACCGTTTTCGCTTCGCTACCATTTTTCGGCCCGCTTTTCGGCCTTTAATAATGCACTATCAGTAAAAATCGTCATCGCACGAGGATTCGTGGCACAAACCGCGAATTTCGGCAACTTTAGTCCGGGGCCGGTAGCGTTGTGAGAGAGGCCTTGGGAGGGGGGAGAGCAACAACAAAAATTGCAAAAAACAAAAAAAACACTCACAAAACATTCACAAAACCCTGACCTACTAAATCGCTGAGAAAAATTACTTACCTTTTTTGCAGGTCTTCACATTTGATGCTGCTGGCAGGGCTGCACCACAGGTTTGACCCCGTCGCTATTCCGGACACAGGATACAGGTCCCAAGGGAGCCAAAAATCGAACGCAAAAGTACCCCGACGATCCTGTCATGGAGGGTCAAATCGCGGCGAAAACACGGTCGCAAAGTGGTCGAAATTCTAGTCGATAGGGTTGAAGTCTGTCCAGTAATGGAATCCGGCACTAGTCTTCATTGTTTCTCTTTCGTGAGTTCAGTGAAAGTGGGATGCAAGGTGCAGTTGGAATTTACTGGAAAATCTATACCACACTTCGGCACATTGGTGTTCTACAGTTTGGCTGAATACCAACCCATGTTTACATGTTGAACAATGGTTCTTGTAGTTTGCAGTTCAATCTAAACAACAACTCTAGAATTTTAATCCTCAAAAATGTTTCCACATGCGCAAGATAATTAATGTGCGAGATATTCAAGATCCACGGTGCGACCCTGGAGAACGTGGACCACTTTCCATACCTTGGGAGCCTATTATCAGCAAGGGCAGACATCAAAGATGAGGTTCAACACTGTCTCCAGTGCGCCAGTGCAGCCTTCAGCCGCCTGAGGAAGAGAGTGTTCGAAGATCAGGCCCTCAAATCTGACAGCAAGCTCATGATCTACAGGGCTGCAGGGATACCCGCCCTCCTGTATGGCTCAGAGGCGTGGACCATAAACAGTAGAGAAATACCACCAGCATTGTCTCCACAAGATCCTGCAAATCCCCTGGGAGGACAGATGCACCAACATTAGTGTCCTCAATTAGGCCAACATCCCCAGCATCAAAGCACTGACCACACTCGACCAGCTCCGTTGGACGGGCCTCATTGTTCGCATGCCTGACACAAGACTCCCAAAGCAAGTGCTCTACTCGGAACTCCGACACGGCAAGCGAGCCCCAGAGGAAACGTTACAAGGACACCCTCAAAGCCTCCTGATAAAATGCAGCATCCCCATCAACATCTGGGAATCCTTGGCCCAAGATCATCCTAAGTGGAGGAAGAGCATCCGGGAGGGCGCTGAGCACCTCGGGTCTCGTCGCCGAGAGCATGCAGAAAACAAGCGCAGGCAGCGAAAGGAACATGCGGCAAACCAGACTCCCCACCCACCCTTTCCCTCAACCACTGTCTGTCCCACCTGTGACAGAGACTGTAATTCCCGTATTGGACTGTTCAGTCACCTGAGAACTCACTTTTGGAGTGGAAGCAAGTCTTCCTCGATTTCGAGGGACTGCCTATGATGATGATGATGATGAGATATTCAAAGATGCCTTCAGGTAAATTAGTGATAGGTTGGAGTGGTACATCTCTTAGTTACCCAACTATATTAGTCTCAGTTACTCAGAGTGGGTGAATCCCAGGTGTGACATTTTCAGCTACATGTCAGCCACTTCTCCCCATCAGGTACATGGACTCTTGCCAGTCTGTGCTTTAATTTTAGTGCACTATCCTATAAATTTAGCTGCTCTGATTCCATAACTCCTTAATATTTAGAGAGAGGAAGATGTATCCTATGCTAATTACGAGAAGATGCTAATCGCACATTAGGAATCAACTGGATAAGATGGCCTCACACCTTGACGATTGTCATCTTCTCTTTAGGCAGCCCCCGGAGTTGAGGATGACTTGCTCCCACACTAACATGAGTTCTCAGGTGACTGATGAGACCAATGCGGGACCTACGGTTTCTGTCACATGTGGGGCAGACGGTGGTTGGAGGGGTGGGTGGGTGGGGTGCTTGGTTTGTTGTATGCTCCTTCCGCTGTTTGTACTTGGCTTCAGCGTGCTCCTGGCGAAGAGACTCCAAATGTTCGCTGCCTTCTCGGATGCTTTTCCTCCACTTTGAGCGGTATTGGGCCAGGGATTCCCAAGAGTCGGAAGGGATGTTACATTTTTTCAAGGAGTCTTTGAGGGTGTCCATGAATCGTTTTCTCTGCCCTCCTGGGGCTCACCTGCCGTGACATAGCTCAGAGTAGAGCGCTTGTTTCGAGAGTCTAGTATCGGGCATGCGGACAATGTGGTCCGTCCATCGGAGCTGATCGAGTGTGGACAATGCCTCGATGCTGGCCTGAGCAAGACGCCGATGTTGGTGCATCTCTCCTGCCAATGAATTTGCAGAATTTTGCAGAGGCAGCATTGATGGTACTTCTTCAGTGCCCTGAGGTGCCTACTGTACGTAGTCCATGTCTCTGAAGCATATAGGACGCTGGGTATCATAACACCAAGAGCTTGGTGCCGTGTTTGAGATCCTGGTCTTCGAACACTCTTTTCCTCAGGCGGCCGAAGGCTGCACTGGCAAACTGAAGATGGCATTGGACTTTTTCATCGATGTCTGTCCTTGCTGATAGTAGGCTCCCAAGGTATGGAAAGTGTTCCACATTGTCCAAGGTCTCGTCATAGATCTTGAAGATCTTAAGGGGCAGCCCATTTAAAACTGAGATGAGAAGGAATTTCTTCTCTCAGAGAGTTGTAAATCTGTGGAATTCGCTGCCTCAGAGAGCTGTGGAAGCTGGATCATCGAATAAATTTAAGACAGAGTTTCTTAACCGATAAGGGACTAAGGGGTTATGGGGAGCGGACAGGGAAATGCACCTGAGTCCATGATCGGATCAGCCATGATCATATTAAATGGCGGAGCAGGCTCGAGGGGCCGTATGGTCTACTCCTGCTCCTATTTCTTATGTTCTTATGTTGATAATCGGGGAGCAGTACTGTGAGGCGGGGGCAGGTTGGTAGAGAACCTTTGTCTTACTGATGTTTAGTGTAAGGCCCAGACTCTCATACGCTTTGGTAAAGATGTCGACGATGGTTTGGAGTTCGGTCCGAGTGTGCACAAACGCAAGCGTCATCTGCATATTGTAATTCAATGACGGAGGTTGGAACAACCTTGGATCTGGACTGGAGATATCGGAGTTTGAACAATTTCCCACTGGTCCTGTAGATTAACTCAATTCCAGCGGGGAGCTTGTTAAAGGTGAGATGAAGCATTGCAGTGAGGAAGATTGAGAAGAGAGTTCGTGTGATGACACATTCTTTGCTTGATCCCGGTCTGCACTTGTATTGGGTCTGTGGTTGATCTGTTGGTAAGAATCACGGCTTGCGTGAAGCAGGCAGAGGATGGTGACAGATTCATGAGGACAGCTGATTTTGAGAAGAACACTGCATAATCCCTCATGGTTGACAGAGTCGAAGGCCTTTGTGAGGTCAACGAAAGCCATGTACAGAGGTTGGTGCTGCTCCCTACATTTTTCTTGGATTTTGAGGATTGTAATATCACAGCAACTGCTGTAAAGCCTTCCCCCTCCTAACAAGATGCACTTTTAAAGAAAAGTTGTGGTGCACCCCCAGCTCATTGAATGAATAAAAAGGAGGAATTATTAGTGTTATATATGTATAAACCTGTAAATACCATGTCTAACCACCAGAGGGTTTATCCCCTGGAGTCCCAAGGGATCCCACAATCCCTTGGGATCAGTTGTACTTAAGGAGGCCTCACAGGTTGGAGAGGCACTCTGAGATCTGTAATAAAGGACTGCGGTCACACCTTACTTTGAGCTTGCAGTATCTGGTCCGACTCCTTATCCATGACATAACAATTTGCATCGATTTCTGATCATTAAAAAGTCACACCGGCAGTGGGAGGCCAGTGTCTGGTGCTCAATGCATGTGTTTGAATACCATGTTTGGAGCTATGCTGCCACCATACTCACGTTGTTACAAGCGCATACTGGCAAAGTGGTGCCTGTTGTATTACAGTGAAAATAGTGCAGCATCTTTTACTGTGGTATAAATGTTCCATTGGGTGTTTGTGTCCCCATCTCTCTCTTTTTCTTCCAATTATCTTTTTTCTTTCTTCAAAACTCTTCTGGATTGGGTGATATATTGCTATTGCAGTTTATTTTTGACTTTTTTTCACAAAAAGAACACAATTGAGGTTGGGCTTTTTGTAAGCAAATCTCTGGATTGTGCCTTTAGTTTGAATAGGGAGTTTCAGCACAGCAAGAATTTATCCAAATACCCAACTGAGGGTCCTGGCCCAGTGTAGGAGAGTTGGTAGGACTGGTTACAATTAGAGTGGTTTATTCAATGCTAAGTTGCACTATCAGAGCATCACCCCTTCTTTCGGTCCTCCACGGAGATGCTCTCTCTATACCAACCATAGGGCAGAATTAATGACTCTTACTGGCCTGGTTTGCGTCACAGTTCTGCTTCAAAACATGGAAATGGAAAATATCGTTAAAATATAAATTGAGGCAGGCTTGGTTTCATTTTTCAACAATGTGCTTCCTCTAAATATTGAAGAAATTGTCAGAAAAATAGGACTAGCTTCACCTCATGACTAAAGCAAGTAAAATTTAGTATTTGCCACCGATATGGTTTTCAAAGAAAAAATGTCTTGTAAATTCACAGTGCTCATCATCCTATTGCAACTCAAGTGGTATAACTTGAATAAAGAGTCAGACGAGATACTGCAAGCTCAAAGTAAGTGTGACCGCAGTCCTTTATTACAGATCTCAGAGTGCCTCTCCAGCCTGTGAGGCCTCCTTATATACAGGTGCTCCCAAGGGATTGTGGGATCCCTTGTGACTTCAGGGGATAACCCCTCTGGTGGTTAGATATGGTATTTACAGGTTTACATACATAACAACACTACCTAACCCCCACAGCCCCGTCCCGTCCCCCAAAGTCAATAGTGTAACTATTTACAAGGTGAGTCGATCTGGGGCCTGCCTTTCCCTGGTTGATCGTCTCGGTGCAAATGCTGGTTTTGGTGAGTTGTTTGTTGGGCCCTCGCTGGGCTGCTGTGCAGCTGGCCTTGCTGGGCTGCTGGGGGTGGGGAGCCTTGCTGGGCTACTGCGGGTGATGGGTTCTGCTTCGTGGTCAACCGCTGGGTCGGTTGCTAATTGTGTGTGTGTTGGAGGGTCGAAAAAAGTAGAGACTATTGTGGGTTGTTCTGGATAGTCCGTAAATCTGAGTTTGGTTTGGTTCCAAGTGTTTCCTGCAGGTGAGTCCATTTGAGAGTTTGACCACAAAATCCTACTCCCCTCTTTGGCCACAACAGTGCCGGGAAGCCACTTGGGACCTTGTCCATAGTTTAACACAAGAACAGGATCATTTATCTCGATTCCATGTGACACTTTTGCGCGATCATGATATGTATTCCATTGAAGCCGCCTTCTCTCTATCTGTTCATGTAGATCAGGGTGTACTAACAAGAGCCTCGTCTTAAGTGCCCTTTTCATGAGCAGTTCAGAGGGAGGGACCCCAGTGAGCAAGTGGGGTCTTGTGTGGTAACTAAGCAGGACTCGGGATAAGCGAGTCTGCAGTGAGCCTTCAGTTACCCTTTTCAAGCTCTGCTTGATTGTTTGAACTGCTCGTTCTGCTTGACCATTGGACACTGGTTTAAATGGGGCAGATGTGACATGTTTAATCCCATTGTGGGTCATGAACACCTTGAACTCGGCACTGGTAAAGCACGGCCCACTGTCACTCACAAGGACATCAGGCAGGCCGTGCGTGGCAAACATGGCCCGCAGGCTTTCAATGGTGGCAGCGGACATGCTTGCCGACATTATCACACATTCAATCCATTTGGAGTACGCATCTACAACCACTAAGAACATTTTTCCCAAGAATGGGCCTGCATAGTCGACATGGACCCTGGACCATGGTTTGGAGGGCCAGGACCATAAGCTTAGTGACGCCTCCCTGGATGCATTGCTTAACTGTGAACATGTGTTACATTTGTGCACGCAGAACTCGAAGTCTGCATCGATACCGGGCCACCACATGTGGGATCTGGCTATCGCTTTCATCATTACGATGCCTGGGTAGGTACTGTGGAGATCACTAATGAAAGTGTCCCTGCCCTTTTTTGGCACCACTGCCCGATTACCCCATAGGAGGCAGTCTGCCTGGATAGACATTTCACCTTTGCGCCGCTGGTGCGGCTTTATCTCTTCCTGCATCTCTAACGGGACACTGGACCAAGTGCCGTGGAGCGCACAGTTTTTCACTAAGGACAGTAAGGGGTCCTAGCACGTCTAGGTTCTAATTTGTCAGGCTAACAGGTGATTGGTCACTCTCGAATGTTTCCATGACGATAACTAAATCTGCAGGCTGTGCCATCTCCACCTCTGTGATGGGCAATGGCAGCCTACTGAGAGCATCGGCACAGTTTTCTGTGTCAGGTCTGTGGCGGATGGCGTAGTTGTATGCGGACAACATGAGCGCCCATCTGTGGATGTGGGCCGATGCATTGGTATTTATCCCCTTACTTTCAGAAAAGAGGGATATAAGTGGCTTATGGTCGGTTTCCAATTCAAATTTGAGCCCAAACAGATATTGATGCATTTTCTTTGCCCTGTAAACACACGCTAATGCTTCTTTTTTGATCATACTGTCGGCCCTCTTAGCCATCGACAAACTTCTGGATGCATAAGCAACCAGTTGCAATTTCTCAAATTCATTAGCTTGTTGCAATACACACCCAATCCCATATGACGACGCATCACATGCGAGTACCAAACGCTTACATGGATCATACAACACAAGCAATTTGTTTGAACATAACAGCTTCCTAGTTTTCTGAAAGGCATTTTCATGGCTTTTATCCCATACCCATTCAACTCCTTTACGCAGTAAAGAGTGCAGGGGTTCTAACAATGTGCTAAGACCCGGTAAGAAGTTACCAGAATAGTCCAGGAGTCCTAGAAACGACCGCAGCTCCATCACGTTCTGTGGCCTCGGTGCGTTCTTGATTGCCTCTGTCTTCGAATCGGTGGGCCTGATGCTGTCCGCCGCGATTCTTCTCCCCAGGAACTCCACTTCAGGTGCCAGGAAAACGCACTTCTAGCATTTTAGCCTGAGCCCCACACGATTGAGCCGGCTAAGAACCTCCTTCAGGCTCTGCAGTTGCTCGATGGTGTCCCGACCTGGGACCAAGATGTTGTCCTGGAAGACCACGGTGCGCAGGACTGACTTCAGCAAGCTTTCCCTGTTCCTCTGGAATATCGCCACGGCTGATCGAATCCCAAACTGTTGTAAATGAAGAGACCTTTGTGCGTGTTGATGCAGGTGAGGCCTTTCGATGATTCCTCCAGCTCCTGCATCGCGGAGGCCGAGGTCAAGTCCAGCTTCCTGAACGTTTCCCCTCCCGCCAGTGTTGCAAATAGGTCGTCTGCCTTTGGTAGCGGGTATTGATCCTGCAGTGAGAAACGATTGATAGTTACTTTGTAATCACCACAGATTCTTACGATGCCGTCTCCCTTGAGGACTGGAACAATTGGACTGGCCCACTCACTGAATTCGATCGGCGAAATGATGCCCTCTTGTTGCAGCCTGTCCAGTTCGATCTCCACCCTCCCTCTCATCATGTAAGGTACAGCTCTCATCTTGTGATGGATGGGTCGCTTCCTGGAATCAAGTGGATCTGTACTTTTGCTCCTTGGAACCTCCCGATGCCTGGTTCGAACAGTGAGGGGAACTTATTTAGGACCTGGGCACATGAGGTGTCGTCGACGGACGAAAACGCTTGGACATCGTCCCAGTTCTAGCATATCTTTCCCAGCCAGCACCCGCTACCACCCAGAATGGTAACTCATGCACCGTTCCATCATAGGAGACCTTTATGGTAGCACTGACGATTACGAGAATCAGTTCCCTTGTGTACGTTCTCAGTTTAGTACAAATGGGAGTCAGGACTGGCCTTGAGGCCTTGCTGCACAACCATTTATCGAAAGTCTTTTTGCTCATTATGGACTGGCTTGAACCCATGTCCAGCTCCATGAACACCAGGAGTCCATTTAATTCAACCTTCAGCATTATCGGGGGACACTTTGTGGTAAATGTGTGCACCCAGTGTACCTCTGCCTCCTTGGTCTGAGGCTCTGGTTCGTCGTGATCCGCCATGGATCTGTCCTCCTCTGCAACATGGTGGTTTGCAGGATTAGCAGGGTTTGCAGCTCGCCTGCACATGCGTTGGAGGTGTCCCATTGTTCCACAGCCCTTGCAAATGTATCCTTTGAAGCAGCATGAATGGAAACGATGATCACCCCCGCAGCGCCAACAAGTTATTCGCCATCCTTGATGGTGGACTCTGAGTCATCTGCGGACGTGCAGCTGCAGGCGTGTAAGTCCTGCCCTGTACATTTCGATTCGAAAACAATGTTACTTTGTTCACAGTACTTGCAGCAGCACTAGTGTGCTGAGAAATTTGTTTGCTATTGTCACTGGTAGGCTATCGCTATGGCTTTACTCAAGGTTGGGGTCTCTACAGTCAGAAGTTTGCAAAGTATTACTTCATGGCCAATGCCAAGTACAAAGAAGTCCCTGAGCATGTGCTCCAAGTGTCCTTCAAATTCGCAATGTCCTGCAAGGCGCCTTAGCTCGGCGACATAGCTCGCCACTTCCTGGCCTTCAGACCTCTTGTACATGTAGAACTGATACCTCGCCATCAGAACGCTTTCCTTCGGGTTTAGATGCTCCCGGACCAGTGTGCACAACTCATCGTACGAGTTTTCTGTGGGTTTCGCTGGAGCGAGCATGTTTTTCATGAGGCACCAAAATGGTGCCCCGTAAACGGTGAGGAGGATCGCCCTTAGTTTGGCAGCATTCGCTTCTCCTTCCAGCTCATTGGCCACGAAGTATTGGTTGAGTCGCTCCACGAAGGTTTCCTAATCATTTCCCTCTGAGAATTTCTCCAGGATGCCCATGTTCTCTTCATTGTTGCGGTGGGGTTCGTCATCTGTATCTCGTCGCCAGTTGTTATGTCTTGAATAAAGAGTCGGACTAGATACTGCAAACTCAAAGTAAGGTGTGACCGCAGTCCTTTATTGCAAATCTCAGAGTGCCTCTCCAGCCTGTGAGGCCTCCTTATATACAGATGCTCCCAAGGGATTGTGGGATCTGTTGGGACTCCAGGGGATAAGCCCTCTGGTGGTTAGACATGGTATTTACAGTTTACATATATAACAGCTACATTATTAAATTGTATTGAATTAGATTGTGTAGCAGTATCTGGGTTATACATGATGCATATCATTGAAAGTGTTCCTTATTCTCAGAAATATTTCTCATCTCATCATAAAAAGAGATGTCAATCACAGTAAATCATAATTCAAATTAAATCTCAAAACTGTGGCAATGAAATTACTCTTCAATCAAATCAAGCTCTTGTATTGTTGGAGCACCAGCTGCAATTCAGTCTGTTTACTGACCTCAATCTATGATGTATAACATACATACAGACACTGCAAGTATATCAAGCTAATTGGGATAGCCTTTAATGTATTTATTATAAACACTGAAGTTTACTAAGGATTATATAGGATATATGGCACAGAAACAGGCCATTCGGCCCAACCAGTCCATGCCGGCGTTTATGTTCCACTCGCGCCTCCTCCAGTCTTTCCTCATCTAAATCTATCAGCATAACCCTCTATTCCCTTCTCCCCCATATACTTGTCTAGCTTCCCCTTAAATGCATCGATACTATTCGCTTCAACCACTCCCTGTGGCAGCGAGTTCCACATTCTCACCACTCTTCGGGTAAATAATGTTTTTCTGAATTCCCGATTGGATTTCTCGGTGATGATCTTATATTGATGGCCTCTAGTTATGGTCTTCCCCACAAGTGGAAACATTCTCTCTGTATCCACTCTATCAAAACCTTTCATAATTTTAAAGACCTCTGTTAGGTCACCCCTCAGCCTTCTTTTTCAAGAGAAAAGAGATCCAGCCTGTTCATCCTTTTCTGATATGTATAGCCCCGCATTTCTGGTATCATCCTTGTAAATCTTCTCTGCAATCTCTCTAGTGCCTCTATATCCTTTTTATAATGTGCCGACCAGAACTGTAGGCAGTACTCGAAGTGTGGTCTAACCAAGGTTTGATACAGGTTTAGCATTACTTTCACTACTTTGCAATTCTATCCCTCTCGAAATAAACCCTAGTGCTTGGTTTGCTTTTTTATGGCCTTGCTAATCAGCTTTGAGTGATTTGTGTATTTGTATCCGAGATCCCTTTGTTCCTCTACCCCGCCCAGACTCGCACCCTCCAAGTAATAAGTGACCTCCCTATTCTTCCTACCAAAATGTAATACCTCACATTTATCTGTGTTGAAATTAATTTGGCAATTATATGCCCATTCTGCAAGTTTATTAATGTCCTCCTGTAATTTGTTGCAATCCTCCTCAGTATCGACTATTGCCCCAATTTGGTGTCATCCGCAAATTTAGAAATTGTGTTTTTGACTCCGAAGTCTAGATCATTAATATAAATTGTGAGCAACAACGGTCCCAGCACTGATCCTTGTGGAACACCACGATCCACCTTCTGCCACTGTGAATAGCTGCCCTTTACCCCCACTCTCTGCTTTCTGTCTTGAAGCCAGCTAGCGATCCATTCTGCTACTTGTCCCCTGACTCTGCATTCTCTGACCTTGTTCATCAGTCTATTATGGGGTACCTTATGGAAGGCCTTTTGAAATTCTAGATAAATTACATCTGCTGCATTACCATTGTCTACTCTCTCTGTTATCTCCTCAAAGAATTCAATGAGGTTGATCAAGCTACACTTTCCGTTTTGAAATCCATGCTGACTATTCATTATTATATTTTTGGTTTCTAGATATTCTTCTATTTTCTTCTTTAGTAAGGATTCCATTATTTTTCCTACCACCGATGTTAAGCTGACTGGTCTATAATTCCCTGAACATGTTCTGTAGCCCCTTCTTAAATATAGGTATTACATTAACTATCCGCCAGTCCTCTGGCACTGCACATTTTTCTAATGAATGATTAAATATGTGTAGTAAGTGAGGCCTCTGCTATCGCTTCCCTAGATTATTTTAAAATGCATGGATGCAATCCATCTTGACCAGGAGTTTTATCCTCTGAGTTTGATTAATTTAATTAATATATCCCCTCTTTTTATTTTAAAGGTACTTATCACATTACAAATCTCATCATCCAATATCACATCCACCTGTTCTATATCCTGGTAAATACAAGCAAAATAATTATTTAATATTTCTGCCATCTCTCTATCATTACCTGTGGTATCATCCTCTCTATCCCTTAATGGGCCCATTCCCATCCCAACCTTCCTTGTTTTCATTGAGGAGCCTGTAAAATATTTTACTATCTTGTTTTATGTTCCTTGATATTTTAAAATCATAGCTCCTTTTGGCCTTTCTAATGTTTTTTTTACTTCTCTCCTAATCTTTTCATATTGTCTCTTAACATACACTCATCCTGCTGTCTATGTGTTTAATGTATGCCTCTTTCCTTACCCTTAATTGTTCCCTTGAGGCTTTATTCATCCATGGAGTCTCATTAGTGTTGAGATTGTTCTTTCCTTTTAGAATATTATATTGTTCCTGCACTCTGTTTGCCCAATATTATTGCCCATTTTATTTTCCCAAGTTATATTCTCAGCCCCTCAAAATCAGCTTTTCTCCAATCTATTACCCTGGTTTTCGTCATACTTATGTTCTTCTCAATTATCATCTTAAAACATATTATATTATGGTCACTATTGCCTAAATGTTCCTCTGCTTTTTCTTCTCTTATGTGCTCTGATTCATTCCCTATTACTAGATCCAATAGGGAATTCTCCCTTGTTGGGCTTTTTACATATTTGGTTAGAAAGGAGTCCTGTCCACATTGTAGGAACTTCATTCCCTTATCCCCTTTACCTACCACTTCTGTCCAACTACTATCAGGGTAGTTGAAATCCCCATGATTTTTATTTTATGTTTTCTACTAATTTCCCTAAATTGTCTGCATATTTATTCCTCCAGCTCCCTTCCACTATTAGGTAGACTACACCTATTAGTGTGATTGATCCTTTATTATTTGTTATCTCTATTCATATGGATTCTATTTTTGTCTTGTTGATAGCTGCGTCACTTTTTTCTCCTGCCATTATGTTATCCCTAAAAAGTACAATTACTCCACCTCCCCCTTTTCCCTCCCTATTTTTTATAAATATGTTATACCCTGCAATGTTTAATTCCCAGTCGTGCTTTTTCTGTAGCCATGTCTCAGTAATCCCAACTTTGTCTGGTTCCTCACAATGCATTTTTGCCCCCAGCTCCCCTGATTTATTACAGACACTGTACATTGCTGTACAGACAAATTTAACTCATTTTTAATTGGATTTCCTCTCACTTTAAGTTTAACCATCTTTTTAGACTTCTGCTCCATAACTCTATTTATTCTCTTGCCATCAATGTCCTCCCTTACTTTATTCTTTCCTATGCTCTCTTTTCCTGTTTTGTTTATATTTAGGCTGGTTACGTTTCTTGTAGATCCCTCCCCCCATCTTATTAGTTTTAAGCCTTTGCCACCTCTCTATTTATTTTTCTGCTGGTGCATGTGTCTCATCCAGTTGAGCACATTTCTTCTCATTTGAACTGACCATATTAGAGCACTTTAATATATTTGATGTCTGAGGAAGATAACATTCTACGATGAATAGTTGAAAGAAAGAAATTTACTTTAAGATATAATTCTGAACGGCAGAGATGTGACAGGCTGTAACTAAATGTCACTACAAGGAGGTTAATATTTGAGACAGTAGAGAAAGATCTCAACATATCTCTTTAAACAACTGTCAATACTTCACTATTTTCCTTCAAGCACTTGTACAATCTAGAATATTTAATCAATTTAAATAGCCTCATGCATCACATTTCTGTGTGTAAATTAATGTAATTCAAAATGCAGTCACATTAAATTAAAGATATGCTGTTCGTTTTACGTGCACTTTGGCAACTGCGCCACACCAGCTTGGGCAAAGATCTGACCATAAAATTGCAGCGTAACAAAAGGTGAATCAAAATAAGAACTTGAAGCAATTGCAAGGCTACATCATCATCATAGGCAGTCCCTCGGAATCGAGGAAGACTTGTTTCCACTCTTAAAATGAGTCCTTAGGTGGCTGAACAGTCCAATACGAGAACCTCAGTCCCTGTCACAGGTGGGACAGATGGTGATTGAGGGAAAGGGAGAGTGGGACAGGTTTGCCGCACACTCTTTCCCTGCCTGCACTTGCTTTCTGCATGCTCTCGACGATGAGACTCGAGGTGCTCAGCGACCTCCTCCACTTAGGGCGGTCTTTGGTCAGGGACTCCCAGGTCTCAGTGGGGTTGTTGCACTTTATCAGGGAAGTTTTGAGGCTACATGAAAGAGACGGTAGTGAATAGCTTTCACAAATCAGTTGCAGCCTGACACTTAACTCAAACTGGTATCTGTGGAGTGCAATGCGCTGTGGAAAGACTGGAGCTGTGGTTCTCGCTGCACATTCCTTTACAATGCACTGAGATCGGCCATAGAGTTTCCTTGTGCACGTGTGTTTGGACAACTGCCCAGCGCTCCATTCCCCCGATGACTCCTTTATTCTGTCAAAAGAGAGTGGGCGGGAGTGTCTGCTCTCTATTAACCACAAAACAATGACAAGTACATAAATTAAATGCCTCGGAGGTCCAAGCGACCCTGAAGCACAATGGCCCAGATTTTGCAGTCAGCAGCGAAGGCGTAGCACTTGCCATTCCTCTCGCTGGCAGCTGCCCACAAAGACGTGGCCGGCTTTAGAGCAGAGATTTAGTCATTGGGCATCTGTTTCAATGTGGTGCCCTCTGGAGGGGATCTGTGGCATCTGTGAGCAGGACAAAAAAGCAGTGAGGCTCTTGAATCAGATTGAAGAATCCTCACTCAGCCACGCACAGTCCAAACCAAAAAAAAAGACGCATTTATATCATCATCATCATCATAGGCAGTCCCTCGAAACGAGGATGACTTGCTTCCACGCCAAAAAAGGATGAGTTCACAGGTGTTTCAATGAAGGACCTAATATTCCGGATCCCGAACTACATTTTGAAGGGTGGAAGATGCCTGTGCGTGGATGTTTTTTAACATGTGGCCGTTGAGTGCCGAGTTTATCCAGGAGGACTGCACCAGCGGTGGAGTAGGATATCTCTGACAGAAACTTCTGGATTCCCACGTTAAACTGCCCATGTGCAGACGTCAGAAGCTGCTGTCTGAATTACGCCATAATAAACGGTGAGCGTTGATAGCCTCACCATTATTATTACAGAAAATATGGGCCATTGTGTCAACATGAAAGTAGCAATAGAACTGCATCTTTCATGAAGTCAATGTGAAACCAATGTATGAATTCATGTTTGCACAATCAGCCCAAAATCACAAGATAACTTACAGATGAAGAAATCCATTCAACCCATCATAATTCCTCCATGCAGAGAGAATCGAACATGCCCCCATTGTAGCATCTAATCATTTCAGGGATTTTGCCTCAGCTACTTCATCTGGACCTTTATTTCACATCTTTATCGCTCTAATGAAGAATTGCCTGATATCCGCCCTTTGCTACTTAAAACTCATGTGCCTTAGCTCTACTACTGCAGTTTAATGTAAAGTGATATTCTGGGTCCACTTTGTCCCTTTAACTATCTTATACACTTTTTATGATCATCTCCTTTTTAGGATGACAAACTCAAATTTCTCCAAATTTTTCTGATAACTCAGATAGGTGACACTGGGGATCAGCCTTGTGGTCTATCTCTGCATGTTTCCAATGTGTC
The DNA here is from genome assembly GCF_044704955.1 of Pristiophorus japonicus. Lineage (NCBI taxonomy): Eukaryota > Metazoa > Chordata > Chondrichthyes > Pristiophoridae > Pristiophorus > Pristiophorus japonicus. The sequence goes on along the minus strand of NC_091988.1, from coordinate 5,982,960 downwards.
TCACGTCTTCCGTGATGACTAGAACTTGATGCAATATTCAAGATGCAATCTGAACACTATTAAGTTTGATCATTACTTCCACTGACTTATATTCTACTGTTTGGACCATGCAATTTAATATCTGAACGTCTTTGTTTAGTCTACTAAGACACATTGGGCTCAAAATTGGGCAGGAGTTGCTCCGTTGTTTTTGGAGCAACTTGATTTTTCTGGAGTATCTTAAATCCCCATTTTGCACATTCAATTTGCGCCAGTGTAAGTGAGTTGGTTAGGATTTTTTTAGTTTAGTTTTTTTTTCAAAAGGGGGTGTTACCAGCCACCTATGCCCGTTTTGGCCATTTAGGCCACTTTGGACAGCTAATAGTTACTCCAAACTAACTTAGGCCAGCGTATGTGGCCACTTGTGGCCGCACAGAAAACCCTTGTGGAGAGTTGAGAAGTCAGCGCAGGCAGGTACATCGGAGACCAGCAGAACTTAATGACTTGAGTAAAGAATGTGAATAGGATCAAACAGCTACACAGCACATCATATGACAAACTTCGCAAAGTTCATTTACTATACAACAGAAGCATTCGTGGAAGTTTAAACTCAAAAATAAAAGTAGTAAAAGATAGTTAAATTAAATTGTCCTAATCTCACAACTAATTTAAACAACTATTTGTTTGCAATGATTATACTGGGCCAAAATTGAGCCCATATTATCTAAATAAAGTCTACTTCAATAAATAAGATATTCTCTCAGTGTTCCTCCATCACATGTTCTTCTTTCCCAATAGCACCAGGTGAATAGGCTTGACAAATGGTCACCACTATTCACAAGAGACAAAACATATTTACACAATTTTTTCAAAATATCCAAATAAAAAATAGAAGTCCTACCCTACCTTCACCTTCAGCCCGGGAAGGCAGCGGGCCGGCCTGTGCGGCAGGCCACTGGGCCTGGGATAGGGGCGAGACGCACCAGCAGCCGGTATGATGATGATGATGATGATGATGATGATCGGGTCCCACGCTACAGCACGCACACTGAGAGGCTGGAGGCAAGGAGCTACTGCGCATGCGTGCACACTCCAACACGCATGTGCAGACGTCCCGGCACTGTTATCAGCGCAGGACGCTGGCTCCGCCCCCGACCCGACTGGCCGCGCTGCGCGAAGACCCGGGAGAGGCCGGACAGTGGCCAAAGTGGGGAGCGATTTTTTCGGAGCACTTTTCAACGCAGAAAAGCGGCGCATCTCCGGTCAGTGCACCAAAAAAAGGGGTGGGCCAATTTTGAGCCCAAAGTGGGTAGCTTCATCCTTAGCTATTTCAACACCATTCATGCGGTACGTTCTTCCTCCCTATGTGTACCACTGAACACCTACCTCCATTAGTTTTCATCTATCATTGTTCTGGCCACTTACATATTTTTCCAGCTCATTCAGTAATTTCTAGCTCTCACAGAATAAACTAGTTTACCACTTTGGTATCTCTGACATTTACGGCTACACCACCTTTTTTATTTGCTTTCTTCTCTCAACACTCTACCCCTGAATGGTTTATTCATTTCAATGCTCTGGATTTAGCTGAATTTCTGATACTCTCACTGCATCATAATACCCTAATGTCACAACAGCCAAAGTTCCAGCATCTTATGGCCAAAGACCGCCCTAGGTGGAGAAAGTGCATCCGGGAGGGCGTTGAGCTCTTTGAATCTCAACGCTGCGAGCGTGAAGAGGTGACATGCAGGCAGCGGAAGGAGCGCGCGGCAAATCAGTGCCACCCCAACCTTCCCCCATGAATGTCTGTCCCACCTGTGACAGGGTCTGTGGCTCTCGCATTGGACTGTTCGGCCACTAAAGGACTCACTTGCGGAGTGGAAGCAAGTCTTCCTCGATTCCAAGGGACTGCCGATGATGATGATGACTTATTTCCAGTGTTTCTACCAGGAGCGGCGAGGTCGGGGCGAAGGAGCGGTGAGTGATCGTGGAGCGATGTGATCGGGGCCCAGGAGAGGCGTAAGTTCGGGACCCAGAAGAGGTGAGGGCCCAGGGGCAGCACGAACCAGCCCACACTGTGCGATATGTTGTGCATGCTCGGTCTGTGCAGCAGAGCTGGTCTCCAGTCGTCTTGGTTAATCCTTGCCACTGGACCAAGACCGAGCTCTGTCAAGCCCGTGTGGTGGCTGGTGTGCAACGACCACCCCACGTTAAAAAAAATCCACGCACAGGCATCTTCCACCCTTCAGGATGTATTTCGGGACATGGAATATTAGGTCCTTCATTGAAACACCTGTGAACTCATCCCTTTTTGGCGTGGAAGCAAGTCAGCCTCATTTCGAAGGACCACCAATGACGATAGATCTTTAATTCTAGATTTTTCACCTTTCACTTTCCCCAATGTCCTGATTTTGTGATTATTTCTGGGGTACCTCTGTCCATACCTCCTATCTGTTGACTGCCTTCCATCTTATGAGCGGTCTTGTCTGGGATCCTGCATCCTCCTGAACTCACTACCACTTATCCAGTTTAAATGATTTTCTATTGCAGCCTCAATGTTCCACACAAGTTGCTTTGTCCCTATTTGGTTTGAGCGTAGCCTGTCTCTCCTGTACCACTTCTTTTTATACTGGAAGGATTCCTAGTTATTCAGGAAGGCAGCATTGCTTCACTCACACCATGCTGCTCACCACTTGTTACCTCTTCAACTCTTTGTGAAACATCGAAACAAAGAAACATAGAAAATAGGTGCAGGAGTAGGCCATTCGGCCCTTCAAGCCTGTACCACCATTCAATAAGATCATGGCTGATCATTCACCTCAGTACCCCTTTCCTGCTTTCTCTCCATACTCCTTGATCCCTTTAGCCATAAGGGCCACATCTAACTCCCTCTTGAATATATCTGACGAACTGGCCTCAACAACTCTCTGCGGTAGAGAATTCCACAGGTTCACAATTCTCTGAGTGAAGAAGTTTCTCCTTATCTCGGTCCGAAATGGCTTACCCCTTATCCTTAAGACTGTGACCCCTGGTTCTGGACTTTCCCAACATCGGGAACATTCTTCCTGCATCTAACCTGTCCAGTCCCGACAGAATTTTATATGTTTCTATGAGATCCACTCTCATTCTTCAAAACTCCAGTGAATACAGGCCCAGAGGGTGAAATCCCCTTTTTTCTCAAAACAACAACAACATACCAGAGGACATCTTATTCCATCATGAATCATTGAGCTTTGAGCCAATCCTCACATAAAAACATAGAAATAGGAGCAGGAGTAGGCCATACGGCCCCTCGAGCCTGCTCCACCATTTAATATGATTATGGCTGATCCGATCATGGACTCGGGTCCACGTCCCTATCCGCTCCCCATAACCCCTTATTCCCTTATCGATTAAGTAACTGTCTATTTCTGTGGGCTTTCAAGGCCCATATATTATTTCTCCTATGTTATTTACTCCTACTTGGACTCATGAGACTGGGTCTTACCCGTTCCCTCCAGTATAGTAAGTTTCAAAAGCATTGGTAAACACCAGCGAACTCAAATACTGGCTGATGTTAATCAAAAGGAACACAGATTCTATCAGGAGCTATCTGAATCGGTAACAAGATAGATTTAATGGGGCAATGTTTCATTGCTCGGAGGGCTGCATTCTTCAAAACCTCTCAACACGGTGAAGTTTCAGTAATCAGGGAGGCAGGAAATTTTTCCTCACTGTATACTGTTCCCACTTCAGATAGACAGCTTACTTCAGATATTGTCCTTTCAACATACATATCTATCCATTTTCCTGAACAAAGAATTGCCTACAGCTGCAATCTCAATGACCTGTAAACTGCATCTCTGTCCGGACTGGATTCTCTAATTTTCTGACTACTTTTACTTCTGGGACATTGTTTCCTTCTGTAATATTGGACAGTGCCTGGTTCACGAATGTAATCTCGTGGATAGTTTGACAGGGTTTCCTCCCTTTCTAACTTATTTTACTGACCTTTATCCATCCAGTGACTCTATTACCTTGTCTTCTCTCAGCACTTAAAAACATAGAAACATAGAACCATAGCAAAATAGGTGCAGGAGTAGGCCATTCAGCCCTTCGAGTCTGCATCACCATTCATTAAGATCATGGCTAATCATTCACCTCAGTACCCCATTCCTGTTTTCTCTCCATACCCCTTGATCCTTTTAGCCCTAAGGGCCATATCTAACTCCTTCTTGAATATATCTAATGAACTTGTAGAGAATTCCACAGGTTAACAACCCTCTGGGTGAAGAAGTTTCTCCTCATCTCGGTCCTAAATGGCTTACCCCTTATCCTTAGAAGGATCACCATCTAATTGTACAGGTCTCCAGGTCCAATTCACTCAGGATCGCTCTCAAGATCTGGTGCTAGCCTGGCCATATCACTGACTGAATCTTACACTATCTACTCATTCTCAAAAATCCTCCCATTTTGTCTGTCCTTCCAGGACCTTGCTGACCATAACAACTTCTTAAACTTACGAATAAATGGATAATTTTCCCATTTTTTCACACCTCTGGCTTTCTCATTTGTGAACGTTCCACAGCAAACACACATAATTGCCATCTTGGTTTTTTCCTTTCCTCAGCTCTTTATATTTCTTATTATATTTCTCCCATTAGCCCATTTATTTTCAACCATTTTTTATCCTCAGTGTCCCCTTTTAATTTTTACTTCTCTTGGGTGTTTTACTTTGCTTTTTACTTCCCAAGGGTCTGACTTAATTTGGCTTATCTGGAGAGGTCCCCTTTGTCATCAACTTCAACAAAAGTTCCCTTTCACTACTGTGGCCCTTTAACCTTCAATTATTAGGTGCTGTTTCTTCAAATTTACATAGATTTGGGCCCGATCCATTTTTCCTTCCCGTCTCCCTGATTACTGAAACTTCAGAGTTTTGAAAGGTTTTGAAGAATGCAGCCTTCCGAGCAATGAAACATTGCCCCATTAAATCTATCTTGTTACCGATTTAGATAGCTCCTGATAGAGTCTGTGTTCATTTTGATTTACTGCTGCCAGTATTTGAGTTCGCTGGTGTTTATCAATGCTTTTGAAACTTCATGGGAGGCTTCATGTATGCCTGCTCCAAGATGCCTGGACCCCATCTCTACTCTCCCAAAATGGCACTCAACAGTGCAAATGTGAGGTTCCCCAACTTTGAAAAAGGCATTGTTGTTACGCTGGTATAAACAGTGGAGGGGCATTATCAAACTAAACCACAAATATGCCTCGGCATCATTTGGTGCAATATATATTTATTTATTTGTTTGTTTGTTTGCAGGATGTGGGCGTCGCTAGCATTTATTGCCCATCCCTAATTGCCCTTGAGAAGATATTGGTAAGTTGCCTTCTTGAACCGCTGGAGATCTGGTGTTGAAGACACTCCCGCAGTGCTGACTATGTTGTAATAGTTTGGTACAACTGAGGGGCTTGCTGGGCCATTTCAGAGGGCAGTTAAGAGTCAACCACATTGCTGTGGGTCCTGAGTCACATGTGTGCCAGACCGGGTAAGGGCGGCAGATTTCCTTCCCGAAAGGACATTAGTGAACCAGATGGGTTTTTACCACAATCCGATAGTTCCATGGTCACCATTATTGATACTAGCTTTTTAATTCCAAATTTATTTAATTAACTGCATTTAAATTCTGCCATGTGGAACCTTTTGATAAGGTCCCACATAGTAGATTGGTCACATAAGTAAAAGCCCATGGGATCAAGGGCAAAGTGGTAAGTTGGACCCAAAATTTACTCAGAGACAGGAAACAAAGGGTAATGGTTGATGGGTGTTTTTGTGACTGGAAGGATGTTTCCAGTGGGGTTCCACAGGGCTCAGTACTGGGTCCCTTTCTTTTTGTGGTATACATCAATGATCTAGATTTGAATATAGGGGGTATGATTAAGAAGTTTGCAGATGATACTAAAATCGGCTGTGTGGTTGATAATGAAGAAGAAAGCTGTGGACTGCAGGAAGATATCAATGAACTGGTCAGGTGGCAAAAGGAATTTAATTCAGAGCATTTGGGGAGGGCTAACAAGGAAAGGGAATACACATTAAATGGTACAACACTGAAAAGTGTAGAGGGACAAAGGGACCTTGGAGTGCATGTTCACAGATCCCTGAAGGTAGCAGGTCAGGTAGATAAGGTGGTTAAGAAAGCATACGGAATGCTTACCTTTATTAGCTGAGGCATAGAATATAAGAGCAGGGGGGTTATGCTTGAACTGTATAAAACACTAGTTAGGCCACAGCTGGAGTACTGCGTGCAGTTCTGATCAGGAATGACGTGATTGCACTGGAGAGGATAGAGAGTAGATTTACGAGGATGTTGCCGGGAGTGGAGAATCTTAGCTACAAGGACAGATTAGATCGACTGGGTTTTGTTTCCATGGAACAGAGGAGGCTGAGGGAAGACCTCATTGAGGTGTATAAAATTATGAGGGGCCCAGATATAGTGGATAGAAAGGAACTATTTTCACTTAGCCGAGGGGTCAACAGGGGGCATAAATTTAAAGTAATTGGTAGAAGGTTTAAAGGGGATTTGAGGGGAATTTTCTTCACCCAGAGGGTTGTGGGGGTCTGGAACTCACTGCCTGAAGGGGTGATAGAGGCAGAAACCCTCACCACATTTAAAAAGTACTTGGATGTGCACCTGAAGTGCATGACTTGCAGGGTTAGGGACCTAGAGCTAGAAAGTGGGATTAGACTGGAGAGCCTCTTGTTGGCCGGCGTGGACACGAAAGGCCGAAATGGCCTCCTTCAGGGCTGTAAACGTCTATGGCTCTTATGACTCTAAGTTCCCCCAGTGCTGTGGTGGGATTTGAACTCGCGTCTCTGGATTGCAAGTCCAGTAATGTAACCACTATGTCACCGTATTCAATATTTTGAGTTGCTGAAAGCTGTGTTTTTCACTGGAAATGCTCCATGTAGAACAGATTTAAAAAATGATCGAGCTCTCTCCAACCAAGAAGAAAAATTCAGACGGGCAAAGCTTGAGATCGCCTTGACATTTGAGATCAGCTGCTGTAAACTGGACATCGTGAATGATGCAGATTTTTAGCTATGAACGTTCTTTACTTATTTGTGCAAAACGCAAATCCAGAATCAATGCACTGACTGCATACTATATCCTGGTACAGTTGGTTCACATTTTTTAACATTTTATTACAATCCAGCAGGGTGAGAAGGTTAACATACAGGAAAATATTAAATTTGAAATAATTAAAATTTTTCCAAAACTTGCACAGAAACATCGGGGTAAGGGTTCTGCTTTGGGTGCCAACAGCGATTCCAGTACAAATTACATCCAGAATTGCGCCTGTTTTGAAAGATGTTTTTTTACCGAGTTGCTGCTCAAGCTCATTTGCATATTGCTGAAAGAAAAATCTGCCATGAAGCAGCACAGTCAGGCAGCCTTTTAAAGCGTAGATATTTCCCCAGAAAATTTTGCTTTAAAAAAATATTCCTTGATGGACTTAAGACTGGTAACCTGGTGCAGTTTGATTAATACAGCCAAAAATGAGTTTAATCGCAAAAAATAAGCATTTTAAATCACAGGGTCAATCCAACACCTACGAGTAACCTGATTTTAAATGACTTTTATAAAAATATACAAAACTATTTTCTAGTATGGTACAGTATCAGTTCCTTAATACATTAAAAAGAAATTCATTCAAAACCTTTAAAAACATTCCCATTGGTGTCTTTGCACCCAAAATATCCAGCTTAATTTTTGCAGCTTCCTCGAAGACCTGCAAACGAGCGCAATTTGCAGAGACTCCCAATGGTGATTAACTCACCCAGGAGGTGTGGCCAATTGTGTGGGCGGGGCCTACTTTTAAAAACTACTTAAAAACTAACGCAAAGGATTGCGAAAACATGAATTGCGCTGAACATAATTTGCATGTAAAATTCCATGATTTTTGGGCCGGTTCAACCGATATCGGGCGAATTGCACTGAAAAAGCAATCGGAAACTCCAGACCATTAGCACAGATTTTCCAATTGCCGCAATCTCATAGTGAAGTGACTATTGGGTACCTACCAGTATTTAAATAACACACAGTTAGAACATAGTGGACAAAGTTTTTTTCCTTGTTTGTAAAATTAAAACACTTATTGTATGGAGAGTCAACAAATTGTCAGAAATCAGACAGCTTTAAGCACTTACACAAACAGACAATTTCAATGGAAAATCAGAGCACTCGATAAATCTTGTACCTTTCTCCGAATTGCATGGGGATAAGCACCAGGATGAAACGTTAGATAGCAGAAACAAGGTGCACAGAGGACTTGGAGAGGCAAATAACACTAGAGTGAAGAATAGTTTAGAAATAGGAAGAATCGGACAGGAGGCAAATGTGAATAAGAGAGACCTGGCTCAAAGAACGAGGGAATTGGGAACTTAATATTCCTGGCTACAACATAGTCAGGAAAACTAGGGAAGGAAAAAAAAATGAAGTGAAAAAAAAAAGAAAAAACAAATAAAGTATTTTAGCACTGAAGAGGGATGATGTAGTTGGGCGGTCAAAGACAGAGTCTATTTGGTTAAAATTAACAATAGAAGAGCTATTACGTTAGTGGGCATATATTATCGGCCACCAAGTAGTGGGAAGGTGATAGAGGAGTAAATTTGCAGACAAATTACAAAACAATGCAAGAACTACAGAGTAGTTATCCTACGTAGACTGGGATAGTAACAGTGTAAAGTGCAAAACGAGGGAGCAATTACTGAAATGTGCACAAGACAACTTGCTTGATTAGTGTGTTTCTAGCCGATTGAGGAAGGAAGCATTACTGGATCTGGTTCTGGGGAATGAAGTGAGACAAGTGGAGCATATTTCAGTGGGGGAGCATTTAGGGAACAGTGATCATATTCTCATCAGGTTTATAATAGTTATGGAAAAGGACAAGGTACAATCAAATGTAAAAATACTTAACTGGAGGGTGGCTAATTTCAGTAACTTGAAAAATGATCTGGTCCAGGTGGATTGGAATTACTGTAGACAAAACAGTAATTTAACAATTGCTTCCTGCAAAGAGGAGATGGCTCGGCTCCAGAGTCGGCATATTCCCAGGAAGGTGAAAGGCAGGGCATCTAAATCTCGGGCTCCCTGGTACCAGGGATGAGGGTCTTCACTTATGTGGAGAGACTGGAGAAATTGGGGTTGTTCTCAGAGCAGAGAAGATTAAGAGGAGATTTGATGGAGGTGCTGAAAATCAGGAATGGTTTTGATAGAGTAACTAAGGAGAAACGTTTTCCAGTGTCAGAAGGGCCAGGAACCAGGGGACACAGATTTCAGGTGATCGGCAAAAGAATCAAAGATGACATGAGGAAACATTTTTTTTTACACAGTAAGTGGTGATCTGGGATGGTGGGAGCAGATTCAATAGTAACATTCAAAAGGGAATTGGATAAATACATGAAGGGAATAAATTTACAGAGCGATGGGGAGAGAGCGGGGGAGCAGGATTAATTGTTTACCTCTACCAAAGCGTCTTCACAAGAAAGATGGGTCGAACGGCCTCCTTCTGTGCTGTATGCCGATAATTTTTTTTTCAATAGGAAACATATTTCCACTGTAAAGTTGTGGGCAACTTCTATATTACTTTTCTGTATATGGCGACAGATATGCAAGCTAAATGTGATTTCGCAATAATCAGAAGGAACTTTATTTACAAATGGAGCCCACGGCGCAGCACAGAATGTTATTTCAATCGATAGATTAGAGATGATGCATCATCATCATCATGGACAGTCCCTCGGAATCGAGGAAGACTTGCTTCCACTCTTAAAATGAGTCCTTAGGTGACTGAACATTCCGATACGAGAGCCACAATCCCTGTCACAGGTGGGACAGACAGTCGTTGAGGGAAAGGGTGGGTGGGACTGGTTTGCCGCACGCTCCTTCCGCTGCCTGCGCTTGATTTCTGCACGCTCTCGGCGACGAGACTCAAGATGCTCAGCGCCCTCCCAGATGCACTTCCTCCACTTAGGGCGGTCTTTGGCCAGGGACTCCCAGGTGTCAGTGGAGATGTTGCACTTTATCAGGGAGGCTTTGAGGGAGTCCTTGTAACGTTTCCTCTGCCCACCTTTGGCTCGTTTGCCGTGAAGGAGTTCCGAGTAGAGCGCTTGCTTTGGGAGTCTCATTTCTCGACTTGACTCGGAGATGAAGCAAAGCTTGTTTCTATGTGCTAATTGGATTCAAATTGTTGGTCCTTTGAAGGACTATTTATAATTTATTTGCTCCAGTCATGCCAATTAGATATAGAATAGTTTGATGTATCATAGCAGGCGAGGTTTCAGAAGAATGGATCAACCATCAAGAGGCTTTGCTCTGTAGTGAAGTTGAAAAATGTATGTTGTTTACAAGCAGCAACACAAATGTAAAGAATCAATTTAATGTGATTTCAACTGCCGAGGGGATCAAAAGCAAAAAGAGCATCAGGTGACCAGAAGACGACTGTTCACACCTTATCTGCTCAAGTGCTAGACATGGTTAACAGCTTAATTGCCTGAGAGTGAGAAGAATGTATTCAATCATCAATTACAAAAGTAAAACCAGACATATAATGATCCCTCGTTTCCTACTTTGCACAGCCCATACGATGTGAGGCAGAAAAAGAAGGGCCTCGATAATGTCCTATCCCATTCAATGTTCCAGACATCGTCCAAAGCTAGTAAAAATGTGAAACCTGTTTTCCTCTTGTGACACAGTGTACTGATAATTTCTATCTATGCTTTTCTGCTTCTGTATAATTTTCTGATGCATAAATAAATTTGACTGCGGAAGTGCCTTATCAATTGGTGTGACATGATAGTATTTACAGCCTTTTGGAGAGGACAGGAAAACATCCCATGAAGTCTCCAGAGTGCAACATAGAGCAATTCATTGGTAATTGTTAGTCCCTTGATGAATGTTATCCCACGTAGAATGCATAAAGGTGCAGGCTTTGGTGCAGGCAAAATTTGATTTGCTTACAGAAACTATTTTCTTTTGCTGTGAATACTGTAAGAATAAAAGTGGTTATTAATGATTAAAATTGATTCTGTGTATGTATAAATGTTAAAAGTGTAGATTATACGGAAAGGCCTGTTTGTGTTGAAACAAAATGAAAGTCCACATGTTGCCAGCATGGGTAGAGTATTGAAATAAACAAAATGGAAGCCCACAGATCTGCTGCATGGGTTTTATGTATTGGAAAGCCATTTAAACTAATCAATGGCTGAGCCAGGCCAGACAGTCACATGTGTGAGGAGAGCCAATAAGGAACTGCCCTGGAACCAAGGTCCAATCGTGAGGTTTTCAGAGGGACAATGCCTTTGAGAGGTATAAAGAACTCAGCCAAAGACTTTTCTCGCTCTCCTGAACCAGCCAGCCAAAGTGAAGTAATATATATCACTCTTTATTATAACCTCATTGTATCTGTTGTAACTAAAGTGGATGTGCATGTGTGTGTGTGTATGTTTTTTAATAAACTGTTCCAATTGTTTTAGAAGAATCGTCTCACTGTCAAATTTAATGCCAGAGATTTAGAAATCTTACAATTGGTGGAGAATGTGGGCAACTGGCGAGACAGCTTTTTGATGAGTATTTTGAACAATTGGAAATCTTGGGAGTTGCGATTCTAAACTATGTGGCGAAGTATAAGCTTGAAATGATTAAACGGGTCGGGAGAAATTGCGTCTTAAAGAGCGGTCGTCTCAATAGTTGTAACTGTTTAAGTGGGGTGGGTTGTAACTGTGAGGACCCACCAGTTGTTATATTCAAAAGACACAGGATCAAGGGATCGGTCAGGGAGAGAAAGCCAACAATAAAAAGAAATGTTGAGCTAGTTTATCAGGAGAAGTTGTTCAACAAGTCCCTGATACAAGAGATAAAAGATTTAAAGGAACAGGCACGGCACCTTCACGCAGGTCAACCTGCGTCATTTGTGGAGATGGTGAAACTTATCCAGGAGAGAGTAAATAAGGGAGAGCTAAGGCCAAAACGGGCAAACAGTCTTGTGGCATTCAGCGCATTTTATTGTGCCCGGAGAGATGAGGAATTAATGAGACAGGACGCCAAAGTGATGCAAGATTCGAAAGAAATGCAAGTAAAAGAGATTCAACTAAAAGAAAGAGAGATTGAAGGTATAAAACAATAAAAGGAAAAAGGCCTCCAACTTGTGAATCAGTTAAAAGAGGGAGAAATAAAACATTTAAACAAGAAATTGGCCAATGAAACCACAGTATTAAGAGAGATAGAAATATAGAAAGAAGGTGCAGGAGTAGACCATTCGGCCCTTCGAGCCTGAACCACCATTCAATATGATCATGGCTGATCATGCAACTTCAGTACCCCATTCCTGCTTTCTCTCCATATCCCTTGATCCCTTTAGCCATAAGGGCCACATCGAACTCCCTTTTGAATATACCTAACGAACTGGCCTCAACAACTTTCTGTGGTAGAGAATTCCAGAGGTTCACAATTCTCTGATTGAAGAAGTTTCTCCTCATCTCGGTCCTAAATGGCTTACCCCTTATCCTTAGACTGTGACCCCTGGTTCTGGACTTCCCGAACATCGGGAACATTCTTCCTGCATCTAACCTGTCCAATCCCGTCAGAATTTTATATGTTTCTATGAGATCCCCTCTCATTCTTCTAAATTCCAGTGAATATAAGCCGAGTCAATTCAGTCTTTCTTCATATGTCAGTCCTGCCATCCCGGGAATCAGTCTGGTGAACCTTCACTGCACTCCCTCAATAGTAAGAATGTCCTTCCTCAGATTAGGAAACCAAAACTGAACACAATATTCATGGTGTGGCCTCACCAAGGCCCTGTATAACTGCAGTAAGACCTCCCTGCTTCTATACTCAAATCCTCTTGCGACGAAAGGTCAATATGCCATTTGCCTTCTTCACCGTCTGCTCTACCTGCATTCCAACTTTCAATGACTGATGTACCATGACATCCAGGTCTCATTGCACCTCCCCTTTTCCTAATCTGTCATCATTCAGATAATGTTCTGCCTTCCTGTTTTTGCCACCAAAGTGGATAACCTCACATTTATCCATATTATACTGCATCTGCCATGCATTTGCCCACTCAACTAACCTGTCCAAGTCACCCTGCAGCCTCTTAGCCTCCTTCTCACAGCTCACACTTCCACCCAGCTTATTGTCATCTGCAAACATGGAGATATTACATTCAATTCCTTCATCTAATTCATTAATGTATATTGTAAATAGCTGGGGTCCCAGCAGCCAACCTTGCGGTACCCCACTAGTCACTGCCTGCCATTTTGAAAAGGACCCATTTATTCCTACTCTTTGCTTCCTGCCTGCCAACCAGTTCTCTATCTACATCAATACATTACCCCCAATACCATGTTCTTTAATTTTGCACACTAATCTCTTGTGCGGGACCTTGTCAAAAACCTTTTGAATGTCCAAATACAACACATCCGCTGGTTCTCCCTTGTCCACTCTACTAGTTACATCATCAACAAATTCTATAAGATTTGTCAAGCATGATTTCCCTTTCATAAATCCATGCTGACTTGGACTGATCCTGTCACTGCTTTCCAAATGCGCTGCTATTACATCTTTAATAATTGATTTCAACATTTTCCCCACCACCGATTTCAGACTAACCGGTCTATAATTCTCTGTTTTCTCTCTCCCTTTAAAAAGTGGGGTTACATTAGCTACCCTCCAATCCATAGGAACTGATCCAGAATCTATAGAATGTTGGAAAATGACCACCAATGCATCCACTATTTCCAGAGCCACTTCCTTAAGTACTCTGGGATGCAGACTATCAGGCCCTGGGGATTTATCAGTCTTCAATCCCATCAATTTCCCTAACACAATTTCCTGACTAATAAGGATTTCCTTCAGTTCCTCCTTCTCGCTAAACCCTCGGTCCCCTAGTATTTCTGGAAGGTTATTTGAGTCTTTCGTAGTGAAGACAGAACCAAAGTATTTGTTCAATTGGTCTGCCATTTTCTTGTTCCCAATTATGAATTCACCTGATTCTGACTGCAAGGGGCCTTCATTTGTCTTCACTAATCTTTTTCTCTTCACATATCTACAGAAGCTTTTGCAGTCAGTTTTTATGTTCCCTGCAAGCTTACTCTCATACTCTATTTTCCCCCTCCTAATTAAACCCTTTGTCCTCCTCTGCTGAATTCTAAATTTCTCCCAGTCCTCAGGTTTGCTGCTTTTTCTGGCCAATTTATATGCCTCTTCCTTGGATTTAACACTAGTCAGTCGAGGAGGCGGGAGCTCGGAGCAGCGCGAGTCCGGGGTCGGCGAGAGGCCTATAAAGGCCAGCGGGAGTCGAGCAGTTCGAGCAGTCAGTCGAGGAGGCGGGAGCTCGGAGCAGCGCGAGTCCGGGGTCGGCGAGAGGCCTATAAAGGCCAGCGGGAGTCGGGCAGTTCGAGCAGTCAGTCGAGGAGGCGGGAGCTCGGAGCAGCGCGAGTCCGGGGTCGGCGAGAGGCGTACCGGTGCAGCTGCAGGGAGAAGGCAAAAAAACAAAGGTGACGTCACAGCCTAGGGGGTAAGTGATTGGCTGGTGATTGGTGAGTAGTTTTTCTTTTTCTTCTTATATTGGTCAGTAACTTTTAACATTGTTATTACCAGTTTAAGTGTATCTAAGGGTTAAGACATGGCAGGAGAGCTCGGTCGGGTGTTATGCTCCTCCTGTACCATGTGGGAACTCAGGGACACTTCCGGTGTCCCTGACGACTACGTGTGCGGGAAGTGTATCCGCCTCCAGCTCCTGACGGTCCGCGTTACGGAATTGGAGCTGAGGGTGGATTTACTCTGGAGCATCCACGATGCTGAGAATGACGTGAGTATCACGTGTAGTGAGTTGGTCTTACCGCAGGGAAAGGGTCCACAGCCAGATAGGGAATGGAAGACCAGCAGGAAGAGTAGAGCAAGGAAGGTAGTGCAGGGGTCCCCTGCGGTCATCCCCCTGCAAAACAGATACACCGCTTTGGGTACTGTTGAGGGGAATGACTCATCAGGGGAGGGCAGCAGCAGCCAAGTTCATGGCACCGTGGCTGGCTCTGCTGCACAGGAGGGCAAGAAAAAGAGTGGGAGAGCGATAGTGATAGGGGATTCAATTGTGAGGGGAATAGATAGGCGTTTCTGCGGCCGCAACCGAGACTCCAGGATGGTATGTTGCCTCCCTGGTGCAAGGGTCAAGGATGTCTCGGAGCGGGTGCAGGACATTCTGAAATGGGAGGGAGAACAGCCAGTTGTCGTGGTGCACATTGGTACCAACGACATAGGCAAAAAAAGGGATGAGGTCCTACGAAACGAATTTAAGGAGCTAGGAGCTAAATTAAAAAGTAGGACCTCAAAAGTAGTAATCTCGGGATTGCTACCAGTGCCACGTGATAGTCAGAGTAGGAATCGCAGGATAGCGCAGATGAATACGTGGCTTGAGCAGTGGTGCAGCAGGGAGGGATTCAAATTCCTGGGGCATTGGGACCGGTTCTGGGAGAGGTGGGACCAGTACAAACCGGACGGTCTGCACCTGGGCAGGACTGGAACCAATGTCCTAGGGGGAGTGTTTGCTAGTGCTGTTGGGGAGGATTTAAACTAATATGGCAGGGGGATGGGAACCAATGCAGGGAGACAGAGGGAAACAAAAAGGAGCCAAAAGCAAAAGACAGAAAGGAGATGAGGAAAAGTGGAGGGCAGAGAAACCCAAGGCAAAGAACAAAAAGGGCCACTGTACAGCAAAATTCTAAAAGGACAAAGGGTGTTAATAAAACAAGCCTGAAGGCTTTGTGTCTTAATGCAAGGAGTATCCGCAATAAGGTGGATGAATTAATTGTGCAAATAGATGTTAACAAATATGATGTGATTGGGATTACGGAGACGTGGCTCCAGGATGATCAGGGCTGGGAACTCAACATTCAGGGGTATTCAACATTCAGGAAGGATAGAATAAAAGGAAAAGGAGGTGGGGTAGCATTGCTGGTTAAAGAGGAGATTAATGCAATAGTTAGGAAAGACATTAGCTTGGATGATGTGGAATCTATATGGGTAGAGCTGCAGAACACCAAAGGGCAAAAAACGTTAGTAGGAGTTGTGTACAGACCTCCAAACAGTAATAGGGATGTTGGGGAGGGCATCAAACAGGAAATTAGGGGTGCATGCAATAAAGGTGCAGCAGTTATAATGGGTGACTTTAATATGCACATAGATTGGGCTAGCCAAACTGGAAGCAATACGGTGGAGGAGGATTTCCTGGAGTGCATAAGGGATGGTTTTCTAGACCAATATGTTGAGGAACCAACTAGGGGGGAGGCCATCTTAGACTGGGTGTTGTGTAATGAGAGAGGATTAATTAGCAATCTCATTGTGCGAGGCCCCTTGGGGAAGAGTGACCATAATATGGTGGAATTCTGCATTAGGATGGAGAATGAAACAGTAATTTCAGAGACCATGGTCCAGAACTTAAAGAAGGGTAACTTTGAAGGTATGAGGCGTGAATTGGCTAGGATAGATTGGCGAATGATACTTAGGGGGTTGACTGTGGATGGGCAATGGCAGACATTTAGAGACCGCATGGATGAAGTACAACAATTGTACATTCCTGTCTGGCGTAAAAATAAAAAGGGGAAGGTGGCTCAACCGTGGCTATCTAGGGAAATCAGGGATAGTATTAAAGCCAAGGAAGTGGCATACAAATTGGCCAGAAATAGCAGCGAACCTGGGGACTGGGAGAAATTTAGAACTCAGCAGAGGAGGACAAAGGGTTTGATTAGGACAGGGAAAATGGAGTACGAGAAGAAGCTTGCAGGGAACATTAAGGCGGATTGCAAAAGTTTCTATAGGTATGTAAAGAGAAAAAGGTTGGTGAAGACAAACGTAGGTCCCCTGCAGTCAGAATCAGGGGAAGTCATAACGGGGAACAAAGAAATGGCGGATCAATTGAACAAGTACTTTGGTTCGGTATTCACTAAGGAGGATACAAACAACCTTCCGGATATAAAAGGGGTCAGAGGGTCTAGTAAGGAAGAGGAACTGAGGGAAATCTTTATTAGTCGGGAAATTGTGTTGGGGAAATTGATGGGATTGAAGGCCGATAAATCCCCAGGGCCTGATGGACTGCATCCTAGAGTACTTAAGGAGGTGGCCTTGGAAATAGCGGATGCATTGACAGTCATTTTCCAACATTCCATTGACTCTGGATCAGTTCCTATGGAGTGGAGGGTAGCCAATGTAACCCCACTTTTTAAAAAAGGAGGGAGAGAGAAAACAGGGAATTATAGACCGGTCAGCCTGACCTCAGTAGTGGGTAAAGTGATGGAATCAATTATTAAGGATGTCATAGCAGTGCATCTGGAAAATGGTGACATGATAGGTCCAAGTCAGCATGGATTTGTGAAAGGGAAATCATGCTTGACAAATCTTCTGGAATTTTTTGAGGATGTTTCCAGTAAAGTGGACAAGGGAGAACCAGTTGATGTGGTATATTTGGACTTTCAGAAGGCTTTCGACAAGGTCCCACACAAGAGATTAATGTGCAAAGTTAAAGCACATGGGATTGGGGGTAGTGTGCTGACGTGGATTGAGAACTGGTTGTCAGACAGGAAGCAAAGAGTAGGAGTAAACGGGTACTTTTCAGAATGGCAGGCAGTGACTAGTGGAGTGCCGCAAGGTTCTGTGCTGGGGCCCCAGCTGTTTACATTGTACATTAATGATTTAGACGAGGGGATTAAATGCAGTATCTCCAAATTTGCGGATGATACTAAGTTGGGTGGCAGTGTGAGCTGCGAGGAGGATGCTATTAGGCTGCAGAGTGACTTGGATAGGTTAGGTGAGTGGGAAAATGCATGGCAGATGAAGTATAATGTGGATAAATGTGAGGTTATCCACTTTGGTGGTAAAAACAGAGAGACAGACTATTATCTGAATGGTGACAGATTAGGAAAAGGGAAGGTGCAACGAGACCTGGGTGTCATGGTACATCAGTCATTGAAGGTTGGCATGCAGGTACAGCAGGCGGTTAAGAAAGCAAATGGCATGTTGGCCTTCATAGCGAGGGGATTTGAATACAGGGGCAGGGAGGTGTTGCTACAGTTGTACAGGGCCTTGGTGAGGCCACACCTGGAGTATTGTGTACAGTTTTGGTCTCCTAACTTGAGGAAGGACATTCTTGCTATTGAGGGAGTGCAGCGAAGGTTCACCAGACTGATTCCCGGGATGGCGGGACTGACCTATCAAGAAAGATTGGATCAATTGGGATTGTATTCACTGGAGTTCAGAAGAATGAGAGGGGACCTCATAGAAACGTTTAAAATTCTGACGGGTTTAGACAGGTTAGATGCAGAAAGAATGTTCCCAATGTTGGGGAAGTCCAGAACCAGGGGTCACAGTCTGAGGATAAGGGGTAAGCCATTTAGGACCGAGATGAGGAGAAACTTCTTCACCCAGAGAGTGGTGAACCTGTGGAATTCTCTACCACAGAAAGTAGTTGAGGCCAATTCACTAAATATATTCAAAAGGGAGTTAGATGAAGTCCTTACTACTCGGGGGATCAAGGGTTATGGCGAGAAAGCAGGAAGGGGGTACTGAAGTTTCATGTTCAGCCATGAACTCATTGAATGGCGGTGCAGGCTAGAAGGGCTGAATGGCCTGCTCCTGCACCTATTTTCTATGTTTCTATGTTTCTATGTTTCTATCCCTAATTTCCCTTGTTAGCCACGGTTGAGCCACCTTCCCCATTTTATTTTTGCGCCAGACAGGGATGTACAATTGTTGAAGCAATTAGAAAGAGGGGCCAAACAGGCAGCTTCTTTGCTACTACAACAACAAAGTCTCTCAAACTTAAATGCCACAGCAGCCATTGTTGAAGCAAATGAAAACAAACTAGAGTTAAAAAAATATAAATTTGAAAATTTGAGGCTCCAGCAAGAGATAGAAGATGCTGGGGGAGCATTTCTGGAAGTAATTAAGAAGTGACATAGGGAGGCAGGTCACTCCCAATGCCAACTAGAAATAGCAAGGCTAAAAAGTAAGTTAGTGGAGCAGCGGGCTCTGGTATCCGCAGTAACATGGGGAGCCATAACAGAAACAGCAGAAGGGGAAAAGGGGGAAACAGATTGGGAAGAGAAAGGAAGTCAGTATAATCCCCAGGAGAGTGATGTAGAATGGAATACTTTGGAGACACAAGAGCCAATCGTAGCCGTAGTAACCACTTCTTCACGATGTAATGTGCACGGTCACATCACCAGTAACCATACCGACTCACGGCCCATATCTCTGCCACGGCGTGTAGCCATGAGTTCGGGCCCATTAATGATGGGGACGACCCACTGGAAGTTAGTAGGAGGTGGGCAAATTTCAGGAGGGGTCACCCCAAGTTGGAAGAGAGAGACTTAACCCGCGTCCTCCTCTTGGCCTGTTCCACTTCCCTAAAAGATAATCTGCCAGACGCAGTCCTCCGGCCTGCCACAGCGACCGATGTACTCATGACCGGGATCCTAGACCATTTAGGGATCCGAAACTTGAACTTAGTGGCTCTGCTTAATCAGACCAGGCAGCACCCAGAAGAGACCCCGAGAGCCTTCAGTAATCGCCTGTACGATATTTATCAACATACGCAGAACCAGGCACCCGCAAATACTACAGTAGGAAAGAATCAGGAACTATTTAAATTGATGTTCTTGACCCAACTCCACCCTTTAGTTAAAACCACCCTGGGAATAGCCATGAGGCCCACCAATCAGTGGACAGATATAGAGATCAACGCTCCAATAGCCTGGGAGATGGTAAAAGACTAGTTGAAGGTGAAGTCACCACACCCTGCAAATAAACCAGTGTCAACGGTGGAAGGATCGCGAAACTACCCCTTTAAGGGACAGTGCTTTAATTGTAAGCAGGCAGGCCACCGAGCGAAAGACTGCAGCAGACCCAGACCAGCGCTGAACCATGATGCAACACATAGATACCTCCCGAGGGACGAATCCACGCCCTCTGGGACAGATCAATGATTGGATCAATTGATAACACTTATACAAACCCAAATTGCCACGGGGAGGATGCAAAATCATTTACCGGTGCACGTAATCGCCAATTAGAGACGCATTCAAGGATTGACCCTATGACAGGGTTTGGCCCCCAAAGATTGGTCAGAAGTGGGGTTCCGACGTGATGGTAGTGGGATACCAGTAGTCCTTGTTGTCTTAGAAGGGGATAGACAGCAGATTATGTTTATCGATACTGGCTCAGCCGTTACCATCATCCATACCCCATACTCTGAACGCCATGCGGCAGCGGGCAAGGGTTATATGACCCTTAAAGGGTTTAACGGTGATACAACCACCGCGTATACAGGGAAGGCCACTGAACTTCAGTTGGGAAGCCTCACCTGTAAGGTCCCAGCACCTATGCTGATGACCACCCCTGACGGAAGGGGAATTTTAGGGACTGATGTGTTGGATCAGTATGGTGTGGTGATAGATTATGATCAGGACTGTGTTTGGATGGGATTGGGAGATAAGGTAGGAGTGATAGAAATTTCAAATGCTCACTCGGTTTTTGCTATTAAAAAGCCCTCTGATTATGATGCTCCAGGGAGCGAAAATGAAGCTGTGGCAAAATTAATTCGGGAACACATGCAAGCATGACTGGAAAAATGGCAGGCGAGGAATCTATTGAGGGACCTCCTCCTCCCACTCATTCACTAAACAGTACCCCATCCCAAGGGAGAGTCACCCTTACATCCGAGACACCATAAAATCCCGAGTCGAGCAGGGTGTTCTCAGGACAGGCATTTTCACGACCAATTCATCCACATGGCCGGTTAAAAAGCCTGATTGCAGCTGGCGACTGACTATTGATTACAGAAAGTTAAATTCTGTAACACCAGCCTGCTCACCGGTAGTAAGATAAACTCCCACCATATTATCTCAAATTCATAGAAACATAGAAACATAGAAAATAGGTGCAGGAGCAGGCCATTCAGCCCTTCTAGCCTGCACCGCCATTCAATGAGTTCATGGCTGAACATGAAACTTCAGTACCCCCTTCCTGCTTTCTCGCCATAACCCTTGATCCCCCGAGTAGTAAGGACTTCATCTAACTCCCTTTTGAATATATTTAGTGAATTGGCCTCAACTACTTTCTGTGGTAGAGAATTCCACAGGTTCACCACTCTCTGGGTGAAGAAGTTTCTCCTCATCTCGGTCCTAAATGGCTTACCCCTTATCCTCAGACTGTGACCCCTGGTTCTGGACTTCCCCAACATTGGGAACATTCTTTCTGCATCTAACCTGTCTAAACCCGTCAGAATTTTAAACGTTTCTATGAGGTCCCCTCTCATTCTTCTGAACTCCAGTGAATACAAGCCCAGTTGATCCAATCTTTCTTGATAGGTCAGTCCCGCCATCCCGGGAATCAGTCTGGTGAACCTTCGCTGCACTCCCTCAATAGCAAGAATGTCCTTCCTCAAGTTGGGAGACCAAAACTGTACACAATACTCCAGGTGTGGCCTCACCAAGGCCCTGTACAACTGTAGCAACACCTCCCTGCCCCTGTATTCAAATCCCCTCGCTATGAAGGCCAACATGCCATTTGCTTTCTTAACCGCCTGCTGTACCTGCATGCTAACCTTCAATGGCTGATGTACCATGACACCCAGGTCTCGTTGCACCTTCCCTTTTCCTAATCTGTCACCATTCAGATAATAGTCTGTCTCTCTGTTTTTACCACCAAAGTGGATAACCTCACATTTATCCACATTATACTTCATCTGCCATGCATTTGCCCACTCACCTAACCTATCCAAGTCACTCTGCAGCCTAATAGCATCCTCCTCGCAGCTCACACTGCCACCCAACTTAGTATCATCCGCAAATTTGGAGATACTGCATTTAATCCCCTCGTCTAAATCATTAATGTACAATGTAAACAGCTGGGGCCCCAGCACAGAACCTTGTGGCACTCCACTAGTCACTGCCTGCCATTCTGAAAAGTACCCGTTTACTCCTACTCTTTGCTTCCTGTCTGACAACCAGTTCTCAATCCACGTCAGCACACTACCCCCAATCCCATGTGCTTTAACTTTGCACATTAATCTCTTGTGTGGGACCTTGTCGAAAGCCTTCTGAAAGTCCAAATATACCACATCAACTGGTTCTCCTTTGTACTTCCAAGTACTTCTCGACCCTCGACATCGCCAATGGATTCTGGAGTGTCCCTGTTAAAGGGGAAGACCAGTACAAGTTTGCATTCACATTTGAGGACAAGAGCTACACCTGGACATGCTTGCCTCAGGAGTTCCACAATGCCCCCACGACATTCCACAAAAGAATAGCTGCAATTTTAAAAGACTTTTCCCACCCTACCTGCTTGCTGCAGTACGTAGACCACCTACTGCTGGCAATCGACAGCATGGAGGAGCATCTGTCCCTTTTGCTCGAACTTTTGACATTGTTGGCTCAGGCAGGACTAAAGGTGAATCCCCGCAAGGCTCAATTAGTAAAAGAATGGGTCACCTTTCGAGGAGTGTCCATTTCTCCAGAGGGAACATCCCCCGACTCTCACAAGGTGGAGATAATACAGCGACTGCCATTACCCATTCCAAAACAGCCCTACGATCATTCTTGAGTTTTGTGGGGTACCAAAGGAACTTTATCCCAGGCTTTGCAGAGTGTGCAAAGCCCCTGTATGATTTAAAAAAACTGCAGGGTGATGACATGTGCCCGGCATGGACTGATACCCACACCCAGTCTGTGGCTAAATTAAAAACTGCAGTGATACAGGCCGCATGTCTGATCCCTCCTGACCCCACGCAGCCCTTCCATCTGGAGGTCGGGGCCACAGAGCAAAGCCTCACTGCAGTTCTGTGCCAAATGTGAGCTGATCGACTGCAGCCCATTGCATATGCGTCTCGAATCCTGCAGGGGGCAGAAAAGACATATACCGCATGCGAGCGCCACCTACTGGCCGTCTTCTGGTGGGTACATCACTTTACCTTCATTACTGGGTTACAGGCTACAATCCTGCACAGCGGGGACACACCTCAAACTACTGGTGAAACCTGCAGATTCGCTAGTTTCCTCGCAGCTCCTCAGCAAATGGACATTGGAATTTATGGAACGAGACACTGATACCATTTCCTGTGGTGCAAGCTTGAAGGGCCGAATGGCCTACTCCTGCACCTACTTTCTATGTTTCTATGAGTTTCCGCTGGAGATGTTAATGGACTATAATAAATCCCCTACGTGGCCTACACCTAACGAGGTGGGGACCAAGCCATGCCATTCACTTTTCTCTCTCTCCCTCTCAATGTCTATGATATGTGATCCCTGAGGAGATAAACCATATGAGGGTTCAATATGGATATTTTCCCCTCAAGGTGGGTAGCTTGTAAGAATAAAAGTGTTTATTAATGATTAAAATTGATTCTGTGTATGTATAAATGTTAAAAGTGTAGATTATACAGAAAGGCCTCTTTGTGTTGAAACAAAATGAAAGCCTACAGGTTGCCAGCGTGGGCTGAGTTTTGAAAGAAACAAAATGGAAGCCAACAGATCTGCCACATGGGTTTTGTTTAAACTAATCAATGGCTGAGCCAGGCCACGTGTGTGAGGAGAGCCAATAGGAACTGCCCTGGAACCAAGGTCCAACCGTGAGGCTTCCGGAGGGCCAGTGGCTTTTGAGAAGTATAAAGCACTCAGCCAAATACTTTTCTCGCTCTCCTGAACCAGCCAGCCAAAGGGAATATCACTCTTGATATAACGTATATCACTCTTTATTATAATCTCATTGCATCTGTTGTAACTAAGGTGGATGTGCATGCGTGTGTGTGCTTCTTTTTAATAAACTGTTCCAATTGTTTTAGAAGAATTGTCTCACTGTCAAATTTAATGCCAGAGATTTAGAAATCTTACAACACAAGCTAAAAGTATTGGGAGAAAATCCAAATCGTAGCTTTCAGTCTGATATGAAAAACATAATCTGCACTTAATCAAGCAATTTTTCTCATATTAAAAATTATAATACATTGATTTGGGAATGTGTACGGCTCAGCTGCTAATGTCAATGTGGGGCTGTGCTGTACCGATGATGAGTTAGCTGATCTTCCCATGGCAGCTTCAAAATATTGTTGTGGTCCTGAGGATACAGCATCACAACAATTGTCTAACGTACCCCGGGAGAGGGAGGAGAAATTCAACCAGGACTCTTGTTCCTCATCATCATTATTCTGTGACCCCAATGGAAAATGTGTTGATATCAAGGGCTGACAAGATGATGGTCCTGCAGATCAAATAGCCTGCCAATATTCATCATCCTAGCTCAGACTTGAAGAATGACCACTTAACCAAAGCAGAGTATAAGTCATCATCTTTCAGGAAAGAACATGGGGAGAAAAGGGAAAAGAATGTAAGGGATAAAGGAAAAAATAAAATTATTTTGAAATCTTATTCAAGTCCCACATTATTCAGTGTGCATTGTAATTGTTTTGCAGTAACTTTTGTTAAAATTGATTTTGTGTATGTAATGCAGTGGCTGAAGAGATTTCAATCTGTAACTTCATGATCACAGGAACATTAACAGTCTTATAAAATGCACTCAGTCTCTGTAGTTTGTACTTTTCTCTCATCAGTGAAAGCAGCATTATAGATTTTGTTCTGTGAATGACCCCGCTCTAGGTTATGATGGATGGGATTAAGTGCAATTTCTTATGTTAAAAGTCTGTAAGAGGCGACAGAATACCTGTACTTTAAAGGTTGGGTACAAAATACAAACATTTTATTGGCCAGAGACTGAATCGGTATGTGATATTAACTTGCTGAGCCACATGGATTGCCGGTGTCAAAATCGGGGGATCAACGCACTTTCGCAACAAGTAATTTACACTTTCTTCTTTGCAATTGAGTTCCACCCTACAAAGAGATCCAGACTTAGAATGGCACCAGTGATCAATATATTTGAATACAGTTGTTCTGCTAAGAAGGAAACTGTATTTCAAGAGTAGAGAATGTTCTTATTGTCTTAAGAATGACAGAACGGAGCAGACATTCTGGCTGAGAAAGCGAACAGCAATATACTGCTGTTGGTTCCTTTGTCATCAAGCTGTGCATGACCCATTTTACAGCAATATGAAGGGTACTGTTGATAAATTCTTATGAACAACTAGGACAGAAGCAGTCATTTGGGCTTGTTATAGCCATGTTGTTATTTTGCTGGTACAACATTTTTCTCTGTCCTATTGTTGAAACTACCCCATGATCTAACTGCGTGGTTCAACCAACAGATGTTGATGGCTCTTTGCAGCTCTGAACATAAATGCAAGGAGGACAGCGGAAACGTTATAAGGAAACCCTCAAAACCTCCCTGGTAAAGTGCGACATCACCACAGACACCTGGAAGACTCTGGCCAAAGATTGCCCGAGGTGGAGAAAGTCCATCCGGGAGGGCGTTGAGCTCTTTGAGTCGCAACACAAAGAGCGTGAAGAGGCCAAGCGCAGGCAGCGGAAGGAGCGCGCGGCCAAACCAGCCCCACCGACCCCTTCCCTCGACCAATGTCTGTCCCACCTGTCACAGGGTCTGTGGCTCTCGTATCGGACTGTTCAGCCGTCAAAGAACTCACTTTGGGAGTGGAAGCAAGTTCTCCTTGACTCCGAGGGACTGCCTATGATGATATGATGAAAATAAATATCTGCTCCACCACTTACTCTGTTAAGTTCAGAAATTTCACACCACGAAGCTCCACTGCAAATATCAGGACAGAATGGTGTTCAGTAACCACTCCTAAACATAATGCATCCAATGCTTCAATATTCCTTTCAATAGAATGGTTACCTGTCATAGTCAAGAGTTTCTTGCATGAGGAAGGCTACAAAGTATTCCTGTCAGAGATCTAATGCCATTAAAGTTTTATTGCAAGTTTATGGCCATGACAGTTATATAAAAAGATTAACCTGACCTCATAAACAACTCAAACTACTAGATCTGTTGTTAGGCATCATTTCTTGAATAATGCTTCTTTATCAGCCGTGTCCTGCAACCTACACAAAATTGTTTCTTTTCCTGAATATAGAGGTACGACAAAAGAATACAGAATGTTAGCATTGGACCAACAGTAATAGAAACATACAATAGAACAGACAGCAGGAAATGGTGCAAATGTTTTAGTTCTAATTAAACTTAAAAGCATGGGGTACCATAAAAGAGTAAACATATGACAAGCGAGGTCATCCTTTTCAAGGTCATCCTTGAACGAGAATGTCGCTCAACAAAGATTATACACTGATGAACAATAAAATACTTCATCAGGGAAGACTTAATATCCAAGGCTACAGGAAAATGGATACTCAGCACTGATAATTATTATCTCACTCTCAACTCAAGGAAACTATTCAAATAGATCACAAATGTATCAATGGGCTTTTGACCGCTACACGTAAGATCTTTATAAGATCAATCTAAGCAGAGAAACACAGTGAATGCAGAATATTTCCAGAAAGAAGTTCTTAAAAACAGTAATTGTTTCTAAAAGTAAAAGAAACTATCAAATAAAAGATATACTGAATTTGAAAACGGGGGACCAAAATCAGATCACTCCTCAGTGTTTATCTCTCTACCCTTTCATATTCACAAGGATTTCTGGTTCTTGCCTAGTCTCATTATGGGTACCTCTGGTTTCAAATTAATTAGTTGCTCAATCATTTGAAATCTATTGGAATTCTGCACCAATTCATGGATGGCGAGGATTGGGCGGATTTTGTCGACCGCCTGGATCAATATTTTGTTGCCAACAAAATGGAGGGGGAGGCTGATGCAGTCTGTCGCAGGGCGGTTCTCTTCACCGTCTGTGATCAGAAGGTTTACGGCATCATGAAGAACCTTCTCTCACCTTTTTGTCCAGCTGCCAAGTCTTATGAGGAATTGTGTGATTTGGTGCGTGACCATCTAAAGCCAAAGGAAGGGATCATCATCTCACGCTATCGCTTCTACACGCATGTCCATGCTGAGGGCCAGGACGTGTCAGGATTCATCGCCGACCTACGAAGTCTTGCTGAGCCGTGTAAGTTCAGGAACATGCTGGAAGACATGTTGAGAGACTTTTTGTGATAGGTATCAACCATGATGTGATTCTTTGGAAGTTATTGGCCGAAGAGAAACTGGACTTGGAAAAGGCCATCACGATTGCCCAGGCATGCAGGATGACTGATGAGAACTTGAGGCAGATATCATCCCAAGGTCGGAGCTCCACAGCAGGCTTGTCAGATACTGTAAACAAGATTGTATAGTCTTCTGGCAAGGCTGCTTATGGCAGGGCTAAGTCAACTGTTTACGTGAAACCTGTAGCTGTTCAGAGCCCTACAACTGGTATGAAGCTGAGTTCACCCTGTCGGCCTCATCAGTGTCGGTTTGAACAATACTCCTGGCAATGGCTGTTCGAAAGTGGGACATCTCCAGAAAATGTGCTGACAACTGAGCAGGCGTGCTGCTGATCATATTGTTGATGACGACCAGTCCAATGCTGACTTTACACAACCTGAGGAGGAAGTGTATAGTTTGTATCCGTTCTCATCAAAGAGCCAGCCGATAACTGTTAATGTGAAGCTGAATGGTGTGCCTGTATCAATGGAGCTGGACACGGGTGCAAGTCAGTCGATCGTGAGCCAAGTGACATTTGACAAGCTGTGGGACACTGAGGCTGTGAAGCCAAGCTGAGTCCAGTCAAGGCCAAGTTGCGTAATTATACGAAGGAACTCTCACCTGAAATTGGCAGTGCAGTAGTCAAGGTATTATATGATGGCATGATCCAAGATCTTCCATTTATGGATCGTCCCAAGTAATGGTCCAATGCTATTTGGTCAGAATTGGCTCGAGAACATCAAGCTGAACTGGAGTGATGTCAAAGCGTTGTCCTCGGTGGACGACATTACACATACTTTCTACATTTTTTGCATCCTTTTTTTCCAATCACTGTGCTTTCTTCCTTTAATTATTTCACTGCATCACTGCCCATTTTTGATCTATTTATTATCCATCTATCATATATGGACCAGACCGAGTAAGGATGGTCATGTAATGTAATTGTAATTGTGTTGAATCTACAGACAAAGAAATAGCAAAGAAATGTTCAATTCTGAAAGCTGCACAATGATGTCATTTGGAAAGAGGTGACATGATAGGTCCAAGTCAGCATGGATTTGTGAAAGGGAAATCATGCTTGACAAATCTTCTGGAATTTTTGAGGATGTTTCCAGTAGAGTGGACAAGGGAGAACCAGTTGATGTGGTGTATTTGGACTTTCAGAAGGCTTTCGACAAGGTCCCACACAAGAGATTAATGTGCAAAGTTAAAGCACATGGGATTGGGGGTAGTGTGCTGACGTGGATTGAGAACTGGTTGTCAGACAGGAAGCAAAGAGTAGGAGTAAATGGGTACTTTTCAGAATGGCAGGCAGTGACTAATGGGGGGTTCTGTGCTGGGGCCCCAGCTGTTTACACTGTATATTAATGATTTAGACGAGGGGATTAAATGTAGTATCTCCAAATTTGCGGATGACACTAAGTTGGGTGGCAGTGTGAGCTGCGAGGAGGATGCTATGAGGCTGCAGAGTGACTTAGATAGGTGAGGTGAGTGGGCAGATGAAGTATAATGTGGATAAATGTGAGGTTATCCACTTTGGTGGTAAAAACAGAGAGACAGACTATTATCTGAATGGTGACAGATTAGGAAAAGGGGAGGTGCAATGAGACCTGGGTGTCATGGTACATCAGTCATTGAAGGTTGGCATGCAGGTACAGCAGGCGGTTAAGAAAGCAAATGGCATGTTGGCCTTCATAGCAAGGGGATTTGAGTACAGGGGCAGGGAGGTGTTGCTACAGTTGTACAGGGCCTTGGTGAGGCCACACCTGGAGTATTGTGTACAGTTTTGGTCTCCTAACTTGAGGAAGTGTAGCGAAGGTTCACCAGACTGATTTCCGGGATGGCGGGACTGACCTATCAAGAAAGACTGGATCAACTGGGCTTGTATTCACTGGAGTTCAGAAGAATGAGAGGGGACCTCATAGAAACGTTTAAAATTCTGACGGGGTTAGACAGGTTAGATGCAGGAAGAATGTTCCCAATGTTGGGGAAGTCCAGAACCAGGGGTCACAGTCTAAGGATAAGGGGTAAGCCATTTAGGACCGAGATGAGGAGAAACTTCTTCACCCAGAGAGTGGTGAATCTGTGGAATTCTCTACCACAGAAAGTTGTTGAGGCCAATTCACTAAATATATTCAAAAAGGAGTTAGATGAAGTCCTTACTACTAGGGTGATCAAGGGGTATGGCGAGAAAGCAGGAAGGGGGTACTGAAGTTGCATGTTCAGCCATGAACTCATTGAATGGCGGTGCAGGCTCGAAGGGCCGAATGGCCTACTCCTGCACCTATTTTCTATATTTCTATGTTTCTATGTTTTCTATGAAGGTTTGGATGCAAGCAGTTACTTGAAAAAATGGGTAAGCGGAGGAAGGGCCCGAATATCTGGAGCTGCAGTGCATCGAGGAGCTGTCATGTAAAGTTTGTAAACCTACAAGTACATTCAAATAAAATCCATCTCTTACTTTCTGAATCCAAGCTCTGCTTTTCCTTTTCCCTTCCTCCCCTTCACTCTTCATGTACCAGATAGCAATAGTGCATGCATTGTTTCATCATCATAGGCAATCCCTCGGAATCGAGAAAGACTTGCTTCCACTCCCTAAGTGAGTTCTCTGGTAGCTGAACAGTCCGATACGAGAGCCACAGGCGCTGTTACCGGTGGGACAGACATTGGTCGGGGGAAGGGGTCGGTGGGGCTGGTTTGCCGCGCGCTCCTTCCGCTGCCTGCGCTTGGCCTCTTCATGCTCTTTGTGTCGAGACTCAAAGAGCTTAACGCCCTCCCGGATGGACTTTCTCCACCTTGGGCGGTCTGCTGCCAGGGTCTCCCAGGTGTCAGTGGTGATGTCGCACTTCACCAGGGAGGCTTGGAGAATGTCCTTATAACGTTTCCACTGTCCTCCTTTGGCTCGTTTACCATGAAGGAGATTGAAAAAGGCCATGTATCAGATCTGGCGCTGCTCCCTGCATTTTTCCTGCAACTGGCGCGCTGCAACAGTCTTTCTCACCGTCATGCTCCACCTCACAATCCACAAGCTCCCGGCTGGAGTGGAATTAAACAACAGAACCAGTGGGAAGCTGTTTAACCTACGCCGCCTCCAGGCTAGGTGCAAGATCACCTCAACCTCTGTCATTCAGCTGCAGTATGCAGACGATGCCTGCAAGGATATGCAGATCTACAACAAGCAAGTTGACTGCTGATAACTTAAGATGTCACATTGTACAAACCAGTGCATTCATTGAAGTTTCAGTACAACTGGAAGAAGAGTGCAGTTAAGTGTGATGTGGACTTGGCACATGGACAGCGGTATTGATTAATAACTTATTATTGTGTCTGAATAAACTGCTTTTGTTTTGTTCTATTCTGCCCAGCAATTCATCTTGTGGTTGGTAATAAAATATCAGGCCAGGCCACAAAGATCATCGTTATAACTGGTTGCTTTCAATCCAATTTCTAATGGCTGAACAATCCAAAGTTCAGCACTAATTGGCACCCAAATTTATAAATTCAATCAGGAATGGTTCACAGAGAGCTGGCAGAATAGGATGGAAATGTCACACTTGCACATTAGGAAGTGATCGCAATAAAGGAAGAAGGACAGTGGGCTGGAAGAAAATTTGGAATATAGGCACACCATCTATTGTTTTGGAATCCATTTTTACTGTCCATCACTTGCAGTGATCATATCTAATCCTCAAATCATACTTGTCAAACCCCATATAAGAACATAAGAACATAAGAAATAGGAACAGGAGTAGGCCATACGGCCCCTCGAGCCTGCTCCGCCTTTCAATATCATGGCTGATCTAATCATGGACTCAGCTCCACTTCCCCGCCCGCTCCCCATGACCCCTTATCCCCTTATCGTTTAAGAAACTGTCTATTTCTGCCTTAAATTTATTCAATGTCCCAGCTTCCACAGCTCTCTGAGGCAGCGAAGTCCACAGATTTACAACCCTCAGAGAAGAAATTTCTCCTCATCTCAGTTTTAAATGGGCGGCCCCTTATTCTAAGATCATGCCCCCTAGTTCTAGTCTCCCCCATCAGTGGAAACATCCTCTCTGCATCCACCTTGTCAAGTCCCCCTCATAATCTTATACGTTTCGATAAGATCACCTGAATTCCAATGAGTAGAGGCCCAACCTACTCAACCTTTCCTCATAAGTCAACACCCTCATCCCCGGAATCAACTTAGTGAACCTTCTCTGAACTGCCTCCACAGTAAGTATATCCTTTCATAAATATGGAAACCAAAACTGCACGCAGTATTCCAGGTATGGTCTCACCAATACCTTTATATAGCTGTAGCAAGACATTCTTGCTTTTATACTCCATCCCCTTTGCAATAAAGGCCAAGAAACCATTGGCCTACCTGATCACTTGCTGTACCTGCATACTATCCTTTTGTGTTTCATGCACAAGTGCCCCCAGGTCCCGCTGTACTGCGGCACTTTGCAATCTTTCTCCATTTAAATAATAACTTGCTCTTCGATTTCTTTTCTGCCAAAGTGCATGACCTCACACTTTCCAACATTATACTCCATCTGCCAAATTTTGCCCACTCACTTAGCGTGTCTATGTCCTTTTGCAGATTTTTGTGTTCTCCTCACACATTGCTTTTCCTCCCATCTTTGTATCGCAGCAAACTTGGCTATGTTACACTCAGTCCCTTCTTCCAAGTTGTTAATATAGATTGTAAATAGTCGGGATCCCAGCACTGATCCCTGCGGCACCCCACTAGTTACTGGTTGCCAACCAGAGAATGAACCATTTATCCCAACTCTCCATTTTCTGTTCGTTAGCCAATCCTCTATCCATGGTAATATCTTACCCCTATCCCTGTGAAATTTTATCTTGTGCAGTAACCTTTTATGTGGTCAAAGGTTACCTTGTCAAATGCCTTCTGGAAGTCTAAATACACCACATCCACTGGTTCTCCTTTATCCACCCTGTTCGTTACATCCTCAAAGAACTCCAGCAAATTTGTCAAACATGACTTCCCCTTCATAAATCCATGCTGACTCTGTCTGACCGAATTTTGCTTTTCCAAATGTCCTGCTACTGCTTCTTTAATAATTCTTTAATATGTATCAACTCTGAATTTTCCATTGATTGTACTCTTCAAGCATGTTTGCACATTGTGACGTATTCTTAGAGTACTATTGGACAACGTTATTGATCCCTTGAGCAGGGTTCTCCAACACTTTTGACAGCTGACCAATAAATTGGTGAAAGGTCTTACGATGGAGAAAATGAACTTTTGTTTTGATGCAGTCTATTTGTTTCCATTTATTGCTCTCGACCCAAGACTGGACTGGGTTTGAGGTGCCAGTGTGGGTTGAGCAGCATATTCTGCCGAGTGCACCGGATTCAGCTGAGAGCTTTGAAAGGCACAACATAGAAGCCAAGATCCAAACAAACATAAATGTTATAGCATTGCTCTTCTGCTAAATGATCTGACGAGCAGATTGGGAATACGAGGCTGAGCATGAGACATGCATATTTTCCTGATCAGTTGTTGAAAGTGAGAGGTCTCAGCTGTTCAAATGCTACCTACTGGCACTCTGAAATTCAATCAGAACCTGGCAATCTTGCAGCTCCACAGACCCACAGCTGGAATGCTACCTTCTGATACTTATTATTGGCAATAGTGATCTTTCTGTGATGAACACGACTGGCTTATGGCGAGAGATACTCTGATTTTGATGGCTAATTTTCAGTCCCTAGTGTCAGCTTTTTCATTACAGAACCACTCATATTATAGAAAAGATTGCCAGCAAACTATCCCATCGGAAATCCCATGAACAAGCATCCAAGGTCAGCTGAGATGCCAATTGGGAGACTTCCGACTGGAGAACCATCAGTTTCAACCAGATATTCAGCAAGGTGAAGCACAGTTTCTCACCCATACTATGTCCAACCTGGGTGCAAACAGTGGAAAACATTTTCAGTTTACAGTCTTGATTACATTCATCTCAATAAGCACTTAAGCTAAAAACAAAATCCAGTTTGTTGTCTGTCCCGTTCGTTTATCAATCCACCTCCTCCACAAACCAAGCCCTCATTTGGTACTGCAATTGCTAACAGGAGGATATGCATTGTAATTAAGTAAATTATTTTTCAAAAAGTAAACCTTCAGAAAATGGATGAAACAGATGTTGATGGGTTTAGGACTAAAGCAATGATCAATGCTCTGCAGATGATAATATATCTGGAGAATAATTATGGACAATTCCTACAAAAGATACTACTGAAAGGAGAATTTTTTTGGACATGAAGAGCACATTAATTGTAACTATTTGTGGCATGATATATGCCTTACAAGCAATTTCTCAGAAACATGGTTGGGGATGGGGAGGTGAACATCTTGTTTATAGAGTGTTTTTGGGATGGTTTCTTGGAACAATACGTTGTGGAACCAACCAGGGAGCAGACTATTTTAGATCTGGTAATGTGTAATGAGACTGGATTAATTAATGATCTCATAGTAAAGGATCCTCTTGGGAAGAGTGATCATAGCATGGAAGAATTTCAAATTCAGTTTGAGGATGAGAAACTTGGGACTCAAACTAGTGTCCTGAACTTAAAATAAAGGAAATTACAAAGGTATGAAGACAGAGTTGGCTAAAGTGGACTGGGAAAATAGATTAAAGGGTAAGATGATAGATAAGCAGTGGCAAACATTTAAGGAGATATTTCATAACTTTCAACAAAGATATATTCCAGTGAGAATGACTCTAAAAGGATGAACCATCCGTGGCTAACTAAGGAAATAAAGGATGGTATCAAATTGAAAACAAAGACATACAATGTTGGGAAGATATGTGAAAGGCCAGAGGATTGTGAAATTTTTAGAAATCAGCAAAGGACAACTAAAAAACTAATAACGAGACAGAAGATAGCTTATGAGAGTAAACTAGCAAGAAATATAAAAACAGACAGCGAGATCTTCTACAGGTATATAAAAAGGAAGAGAGTAGCTAAAGTAAATGTTGGTCTCTTGGAGGATGAGACTGGGGAATTAATTAAGGGAAACCGTGAAATGGCAGAAACTTTGAACAAATATTTTGCATCAGTCTTCACGGTAGAAGACAATAAAAGCATCCCAATATCCCAATAGTGGATAATCAAGGGGCTACAGGGAGGGAGGAAGGTAAACAATCACTAGAGAAAAAGCACGGCAAGCTAATGGGACTAAAGGTGGACAAGTCCCCTGGATCTGATGGCATGCATCCTAGGGTCTTAAAAGAAGTGACTGCAGAGATAGTGAATGCATTGATTGTAATCTACCAAAATTCCCTGGATTCTGGTGAGATCCCAGCAACTTGGAAAACTGCAAATGTAACGTGCCTATTTAAGAAAGGAGGGAGACAGCAAGCAGGAAACTATAGACCAGTTAGTCTCACATCTGTCATTGGGAAAATGCTGGAATCCATTATGAAGGAAGTAATAGCAGGACATTTCGAAAATCATAATAGTCAAACAGAGTCAGCGTGGTTTATGAAAGGGAAATCATGTTTGACAAATTTGTTGGAGTTCTTTGAGGATGCAACGAGCAGGGTGGATAAGGGGGAACCAGTAGATGTGGTGTATTTGGATTTCCAGAAGGCATTCGATAAGGTGCCACATAAAAGGTTACTGCACAAGATAAGCGGGACGAAATTGCCCAATGGTTGCGGCGGCCATTTGAGCGAAATTCAGCAATTTTGCTGAAAAAAGAGCGGAGCGGTATTAGTGGCGGGAATGGGCTGTTTGCAGTGGTGTGGGGATGGATTGGCCGATTAGTCGGCGAAATTCAGCTGATGCCCATTTACTGATAACAAGACAGCTGCTCCCTGGCCTCCTAATAGGTCGACTCGGCCCTGAGCACTGAGTTTGCCTCAGCTGGATGCCACACGAGTGCTGACTGCTGCCATCGTGGCTGTGTCCACGGGGGACCTTCCGATGTCATGCCACCCCACCGACCTGTGCTGCAGCAGATTAGTGGCGAGGGTGAGGTGCTGCCCCCGGGGAGTGGCGTGGGTTTCTTGGGCCAGGATGCTGGCGTGGGCTCTCTCAGGATCACAGCAGTTCTGAGCCGAGACCTGCCACTCCGTCATTGCTGCCAACGATGGGTTTGCCCCGGCCAATTCCGACTGAAGGAGCCGAGGAGGAAGCGGCCCAGCCGGCGGCCGGCCGTTCCAGGGCCAGAGCAGGTCGAGGGCGTCAGAGAAGGACATCTGCAGCTTCTACACGTGAAACACAGCAGTCTTCCCAAAGCCATGCTGCAGCCACAGGGGAAACACTGCAGCAGCGTTCCAGAACAGCCGCATCAGAGGGGTTATAAGGAAATGCACAAGAGTGAGAATTGATAATGTGTATGTTTTGTGGATCCATTATGTATTTGGGTTTGAATATCTGTGCAGGTCTCTCATTTCACTGCGGGGAATGCTGTGTGAAAGGGCTCATTGGTTTGCCTGTGGAGATGCACAAATGAAGGCGAAAGTGTGCATGAACTCAGCGGAAACGAGCAGGTTTAGGACTTCCCTTGCAGGGTCTGGATGGAGTCGCCGCCTCTTGTGTGCCCGCCGATCTGCATCCTGGTCCTACTCCTCTGCCTCCTCCTCCTCCTCCTCCTCCTGCTGCGCACCGTGCTCCCGCGCCTCCTCCTGCTCCTCCTCCTCCTCAGGAGGTACTGCAACCTCGTCCTCCAACGGTTGTGCCCTCATGATTGCCAGGTTGTGAAGCATGCAGCAGACGACCACGAATAGGGACACCTGCTCAGGCAAGTATTGCAGCACCTCTCCGGAGCGATCCAGGCAACGGAACCTCTGTTTAAGGATTCCAGTTCCTTCATGATACCTGGAAGGGCATCATGCTGCAGCTGGTGGCTGAATGCGAGTCATTGTCGGCTTGCTGTGCAGCAGTCCTGGGGTTGCGAACGGGAGTCAGCAGCCAAATGCACAGTGGGTAGCCCTTGTGTCCAAGGAGCCAGCCCCAATCGTGGTTTGGCCCAGCAAACATGCCGGGCACACCGGTCTGGCGCAGGATGAAAGCATCTTGGTTGCTGCCAGGATACCGGCCATGATTGCGGTTTGTGGTTGCACACCAGCTGGACATTGAGGGAGTGGAATCCCCTGCGGCTACGGAAGATCTCGGGATTGTTCTTTGGCGCCCTCAATGCCACGTGGGTGCAGTCGATGGCACCCTGAACCCTTGGGAACCCGCAATCCTCACGGATCCGATCTGCCACTCCAACTGCTTCTCCCGACTCATCGGGAAGGCTATGTACCCCCCTCCTACTCTCATACAGAGCATCCATCGCCTGACGGATGGAGCTATGCACGGCAAACTGAGAGATGTTCGAGATGTCTGCTGTTGCAGCTTGAATAGATCCAGTCACATAGACATTGAGGGCGATGGTGACCTTTGTTGAGACGGTCAGGGCTGTCCTCAACCTTGTTTGAGGCTGCAGGAGATTGCACAGCTCCGTCATGACGTCCTTGCGGTATCGTAGTCTCCGGAGACACTGGTCATCGGTGAGGTCCATGTAGGAGAACTGCAGTCTGCAGACCCTTTGACGACTGGGCCTTCTGCCACCACGTCTATGTAGGTGTCATCCTCTGACAACTGCCTCATTGCTTTCTCCCTCCTGCTCTTGCTGGTCCTCACCTTCTGCAGCCTGCTGCTGGAAAGCATCTGCCTCCTGTGCATGCTGTCCATCTCGCCCACTGTGTTGTGCGGGGATCTGCGTACTGACGCTCCTCCTGACGGCAGGCCCTTCCTGAGGTCCTTCCTGGGCCACCTCTCTGGGTTGAGGTCTGTCGCCATCTCCATGGCCTTCTGCAGGTCCCTCAGCCCCGTGTGCTGCATCCCTTGCCCGTTGCCTCTGCAGCCGTTGGAGCCAACACCACCTTCTCCTGTGTGCCACCCTGCCGTGCACAATGTGCAGGAGGTGCTCCGCTGCCAACTCTGACTACACTTCGTTATCCTTCTCAATCTCCGCTCTCTGTTCTCGAGAGTGTGAAGAGCCTGGGCCACCATAACTCAATCCTGCTGCCAACAAGGCTACTCGCAAAATGGTTAAAAAGTCCGGGAAAATCTCCCCGACAAGAACGCTGCTAGACGCAACACGCCTTTAAATGCGAGCAGTGTGCACCGACCGACCCAAAAACCTGCCGTTGGCACCGACAGACAGCTGGAAGATGATTTAAGCTGAATTTAGCTTCCGGGGCGGGTCCGAGGCGATGCCCGATCTGATGACGTTGTTAACGACGCAGGAACGGGGGAGCAGGACAGATATCCTCACCACCGGAAAAACCCATCAGGGCAATGCCGAGAACGTCGGCCAGTCCACTGTGACCCGGCAGGCCTCTCTCGGAGTACTCACCGCCTGGCTCTTTAGCCCCACAG
This sequence comes from Pristiophorus japonicus, assembly GCF_044704955.1. Taxonomy (NCBI): domain Eukaryota; kingdom Metazoa; phylum Chordata; class Chondrichthyes; family Pristiophoridae; genus Pristiophorus; species Pristiophorus japonicus. The sequence continues at coordinate 5,945,458 of NC_091988.1, read as the reverse complement.
GTACCCGCCCTCGCGCCGAGAGAGGTGTACAATGCCTCCCTTAGCGCTGCGCCTCCTGACGTAGGGTCCAGATGCCCAAACTTACATACGAAAGCGCAAACTATTCCCGGCCGCTAACTTTCCCCCCCCACCCCACCCCACCCCCGCCGCCATTATCGCCCTAAAAACAGAAAAGCCAAGAATTCAGCCCAGATTTCTCAGTGTACAAAGCAACCAGCTACCACAGAGATTTGATGGATCATCTCTCAGACCAAAAGGGAATTGGAGATCTCAAAGCACATCAAAGTAACAGATGGCTTGGATGCTGATAGACACACACCAGGCCAGCACAGAAGCTCAGGGAATCAGACATTTATTTCCTTGAAACCAAAATTGAAATAAAATGTCCCTGACCGCCCCTTCTCCCCCACTGCCACCCCAAGGCTTTCAAAGAAGTGAATATCTTGGGTGGATCTGACAGATATAAAGTAGTATTATTATCAGTGACCTGTTTCTCATAGCTAGTATGCAACATCGGGAATATGTAAACTATAACAGGATGTAAACTTTTACCATGCTGCAAATAAAGTGACATTATCCAAAATGGACTTGCATTTATATAGTGCCTGTCATGACCTTAGAATTTACCAAAGCGATTAACAGCACCAAATTGCTCTTGAAGTATAAGCACTGTTGTAATGTCGGAAATCACAGCAGTCTATTTGCACACAGTAAGGTCCAAATTATTTTTTTTGTGGTATTATTTGTGGGATAAATATTGGCCAGTGTAGCAGGAGAACTCCCCTGCTCTTCTTCGAAATAGGGCCATGGAATCTTTGAACTCCACCTGAAAAGGTAGATGTGTCCTCAGTTCAACGTCTCGTCCGAAAGTCAGCTTCTCCGACAGTGCAGCACTCCCTCAGCACTGCACTGGAGGGTTAGCCTGGATTATGTGCTCCAGTCTCTGGAGTGGGACTTGAGCCCACGACCATCTGACTCCGAGATGAACATGCGACCGCTGAGCCAAGGCTGCTGTCTACACATAATCAAACAAATTACACAGAATCAAACACCAACGTATCCGTCTGTTCACAACTGGTACCATTTCCTTCGGCTTACAATTCCCTTGATGGCTCAACATCTGGTGCATAGCTGTCATACGGACCAAGGTCCCAGACTTGATCCCCAGTCTGTTCTGAATTAGCTGTTGTCAGCAGGCCTCAGTACACTAATACAGTTGGATTCATGCCTCTCGGTCAATGAGTAGAAATCATTCATAGTTCACACTCCTGATTCCTCATGTCTATCCAGTGAGCATATGTATATAGATCGGATGTGGACCGGATTAGTTGTAATGCCTCCAACAACCGGACAGCTTACTGAAGATCATTTAACAATGAACCCTTAGGCAAGATAACAGAAGGTAAAGGAGAAAGGATTCAGACAAATCCTATGGGCTAAAATTAGATTATTCATCAGATAATACGTATTGGCTAAATTTAAATGGGTATTAAGTTTCGAACAATAGATCAAAAGGCATACTCATATATCAAAGAATCCTCAGAAAACATGCCACAAACAGAAAACTGCAGCCATGAAAGAATCTCAAATTGAAACCTGCCTGAGTTTACCGTGATCTGAGCTCCACAATGGAGGACTCCAGACTCCCTTGAAAACAATTATCAGTAAAATAACTTATTCATTTTTAGTTTTGTTACAAAGTAAACAGTATATCATTGAAAAAGGAACAATTGACTCTGATGATGCTGAAAAATTAAAGGCATATCTTACTTCAAAACATAAAAGATTACATTTCGTGACATAAAGCACTACCAGCAGGAGTCTCACTTGATGGGAATGTAGGCCAGAGAATCGTTGCTTCAGTGTTGTTGCTGTTCCCATTGAGCAAAGTCTCATACTGCGATAATGGCATCACTGAAATTACACTTTTTGTTTTTCATACTTCTTCGAGATTTGAATAGCGAGCCTCTTGTATTGGATTCCTACGTGCTGGAAACAGACTGTGTGAACTGAAGGTTAGATGCACCATCACTTTCTAGGTGGACCATGTAACAAGTGTTGCAAAGTGTACCCAGGTGTTAGAAACAACTAATATTGTTCAGAAGTTCTCACCACCAGCTGGTTTGGCAGCAACTGTCTGTTTGATGCAGCAAATAATCAATCAATTAAAAGATTAGAGCACGAATACACAGCTTTCACATGCACCCTGTCCAGAAAGATGTAATTGTTTAAAAATATGATTAGTGGAGGGGAAATAGGTCTCAATCATTTATAATCTGGAGTCCTGTAAACAAGGCTCTAATACTTTGGCTTTGTCCTGGAATTAGGTTTGTCGGACATCAGTCTGATTCCGTTGAATGCTACTGTGCAACATCCCATGGTCTCAGTTTAGATTTTAAACCAGAGAGTGTATAACTTTTCCTGAACCGAGGATTCCCCTCTACTGTGACTGACCTGGCCCTTGACTGTGTCCGTTATATTTCCCGCACTTCTGCTCTCACCCCTTCCCCTCCCTCCCAGAACCACAATAGGGTTCCCCTTGTCCTCAGTTTTCACCCCACCAGCCTCCACGATCAACGGAAGATCCTCTACCATTTCCGCCACCTCCAGCATGATCCCTTTCCTTCCCTCCCCTCTCAGCGTTCCGAAGGGACCTCTCTCTCCGCGACACCCTGGTCCATTCCGCAGTCACTGCCAGCACCCCCTCCCCTTCCCATGGCACCTTCCCGTGCAAGCGCAGGAGATGCAACACCTGCCCTTTTACCCCCTCCCTTCCCACTGTCCAGGGCCCCAAATACTCCCCTGCAGTCAGAATCAGGGGAAGTCATAACGGGGAACAAAGAAATGGCGGACCAATTGAACAAGTACTTTGGTTCGGTATTCACTGAGGAGGACACAAACAACCTTCCGGATATAAAAGGGGTCGGAGGGTCTAGTAAGGAGGAGGAACTGAGGGAAATCCTTATTAGTCGGGAAATTGTGTTGGGGAAATTGATGGGATTGAAGGCCGATAAATCCCCAGGGCCTGATGGACTGCATCCCAGAGTACTTAAGGAGGTGGCCTTGGAAATAGTGGATGCATTGACAGTCATTTTCCAACATTCCATTGACTCTGGATCAGTTCCTATCGAGTGGAGGGTAGCCAATGTAACCCCACTTTTTAAAAAAGGAGGGAGAGAGAAAACAGGGAATTACAGACCGGTCAGCCTGACATCGGTAGTGGGTAAAATGATGGAATCAATTATTAAGGATGTCATCGCAGTGCATTTGGAAAGAGGTAATATGATAGGTCCAAGTCAGCATGGATTTGTGAAAGGGAAATCATGCTTGACAAATCTTCTGGAATTTTTTGAGGATGTTTCCAGTAGAGTGGACAAGGGAGAACCAGTTGATGTGGTATATTTGGACTTTCAGAAGGCTTTCGACAAGGTCCCACACAAGAGATTAATGTGCAAAGTTAAAGCACATGGGATTGGGGGTAGTGTGCTGACGTGGATTGAGAACTGGTTGTCAGAAAGGAAGCAAAGAGTAGGAGTAAATGGGGACTTTTCAGAATGGCAGGCAGTGACTAGTGGGGTACCGCAAGGTTCTGTGCTGGGGCCCCAGCTGTTTACACTGTACATTAATGATTTAGACGAGGGGATTAAATGTAGTATCTCCAAATTTGCGGATGACACTAAGTTGGGTGGCAGTGTGAGCTGCGAGGAGGATTCTATGAGGCTGCAGAGCGACTTGGATAGGTTAGGTGAGTGGGCAAATGCATGGTAGATGAAGTATAATGTGGATAAATGTGAGGTTATCCACTTTGGTGGTAAAAACAGAGAGACAGACTATTATCTGAATGGTGACAGATTAGGAAAAGGGCAGGTGCAAAGAGACCTGGGTGTCATGGTACATCAGTCATTGAAGGTTGGCATGCAGGTACAGCAGGCGGTTAAGAAAGCAAATGGCATGTTGGCCTTCATAGCGAGGGGATTTGAGTACAAGGGCAGGGAGGTGTTGCTACAATTGTACAGGGCCTTGGTGAGGCCACACCTGGAGTATTGTGTACAGTTTTGGTCTCCTAACCTGAGGAAGGACATTCTTGCTATTGAGGGAGTGCAGCGAAGGTTCACCAGACTGATTCCCGGGATGGCGGGACTGACCTATCAAGAAAGACTGGATCAACTGGGCTTGTATTCACTGGAGTTCAGAAGAATGAGAGGGGACCTCATAGAAACGTTTAAAATTCTGACGGGGTTAGACAGGTTAGATGCAGGAAGAATGTTCCCAATGTTGGGGAAGTCCAGAACCAGGGGACACAGTCTAAGGATAAGGGGGAAGCCATTTAGGACCGAGATGAGGAGGAATTTCTTCACCCAGAGAGTGGTGAACCTGTGGAATTCTCTACCACAGAAAGTTGTTGAGGCCAATTCACTAAATATATTCAAAAAGGAGTTAGATGAAGTCCTTACTACTAGGGGGATCAAGGGGTATGGTGAGAAAGCAGGAATGGGGTACTGAAGTTGCATGTTCAGCCATGAACTCATTAAATGGCGGTGCAGGCTAGAAGGGCCGAATGGCCTACTCCTGCACCTATTTTCTATGTTTCTACTCCTTCCAGGTGAAACGGCGATTTACTTGTACTTCTCGCAATTTAGTGTACTGTATTTGCTGATGTGGTCTCCTCTGTATTGTAGAGACCAAACGCAGATTGGGTGACCGCTTTGCGGAACACCTCCGTTCAGTCGGTACGCCTGACTCCGAGCTTCCGGTCGCCTGTCACTTTAATTCCCCGCTCCACTCCCACTCTGACCTCCCCGTCCTCAGCCTCCTACACTGTTCCAACGAAGCTCAACGCAAGCTCGAGGGACAGTACCTCATCTTTCGTTTAGGCACTTTACAGCCTTCTGGACTCAACATCGAGTTCAACAAGTTCAGACCATAACCTCTGCCCCTATTTTTTCTTCGCATTGCAACTGTTGATGATCCTGTCATTTCCATTTACACCTCATCAAGACTTATCCTTTTTTCTTTACATGTCTCAATACCATCTCTCTTTGTCTTGCACCATCAACCCATTTGTCATTCAATCTCTCCTGCCTTCTGTTATATATGCATACTTGTATTTACTCTGTACAACCACCAGAGGGCTCATCCCCTGGAGTCCCAAGGAATCCTATAATCCTTTGGGAGCACAGGTATTTAAGGAGGCCTCACAGGTTGGAGAGGCACTCTGGAGGCCTGCAATAAAAGACTAAGGTCACACTTTACTTTGAGCTCACAGTGTTCAGTTTGACTCTTTCTCCATACACAACAACTCATACGCATCACAGACCGTCCCTTTTGTTCGTTCCTCCCCTTGCCCAGCCTCGGTTCTTGCTGAAAACCAGGTACATCTTTAACTTTTTCCAGTTCTGACGAAAGGTCATCGGCCTGAAACGATAACTCTGTTAGTCACCCCACAGATGCTGCCTGACCTGCTGAGGATTTCCAGCATTTTCTGTTTTTATTTCAGATCTCCAGCTGCCGCTGCATTTTGCTTTTTTATTTGTATATAACTATTGCCGTGTAGCAAGCCTCCACAGGGAATTTGTGCTTCAACAGTTAGTTGATGCGCTGGGGCCAGTGGAATACTTCACAAATATCTGAGCTCATGTATAAACTTGATGTATGTTCAATGTTATGAGAATGATCAAAAGATCAGCGATGTCTATTACTTTTTCCAAACAGAGTTACTGGTGAAAAAAAACAAGTCAAGTGGTGTCATCTAATTGGCAGTGTTTGCTTCGGTTTGATTTTACTTGTGCGCGAGGCCAAGAAGGTATCACGATCAATCAGATCCCAGCAACCTACACAAAAGCAAGCAATCGATTCACTCACAATTTTTGAAGACTACCAACTGCCACAATACTAATCAAGTGCCTGAAAACCTTTTCTCCAAACACTTCGAGTCGCGAACTTGGTTTCTCACGAAGCTCACTGTGCTCAGCCAAAAGTTATATGCAACAGAGTCAATACATTTTTTTTTAAATCTAGAAAAATAAACGTTCTAATAATGTTGGCCTTGTATGTCTGAAATACCTTCAAGCTTTCTTTGCACAGGGCTGACCCTGTATCTGGAGCTTGCGTTATGCTGTATGCCCCCAGCTTGCACTGTGCATCTGGCCCTTGTCTGAATTAAGGGGTTCAGCCAAGTCATGGATTCACAGAAGACACCAGTGCCATTCTGTATATGTCACTCTGATGGGCCACAGCCCCCAGAATAAAGTTGGACAGGAAGGGCATCGAAATCACAGCCTCCGCCAGTGGTCAATTTTGCTGTCAATCATATAAATGAGTTTTGATAGTTCAAAGACACATTCTGATTTTCTGATTGGACAAACAAAAATAATTTCTCCGACATATAATTGGAAATCTCAGCAGGAGAGAAAAAAAATCTTGGACCGACAGCCATCACAGATCTAGAACATAAGAATTAGGAGCAAGAGTAGGCTGTATGGCCCTTCGAGCCTGCTCCGCCATTCAATGAGATCATGGATGATTTTTGACTTATCTGTCCGATCTCCATATCCCTTGATTCCCCTAGAGTCCAAAAATCTATCTATCTCAGCCTTGAATATACTCACTGACTCAGCTCTTTGGGGCAGAGAATTCCAAAGACTCATTACCATCTGAGTGAAGAAATTCCTCCTTATCTCAGTCTTAAATAGCTGACCCCTTATCCTGAGACTGTGACCCCTGGTTCTAGACTCTCCAGCCAGGGGAAACAACCTCTTAGCATCTCCCCTGTCAATCCCCCTCAGAATCACCTCTCATTCTTCTAAACTCCAGAAAGTATACGTCCCATGTGCTCAATCTCTCCTCGCAAGACAACCCTCTCACCCCAGGAATGTATCTTGTGAACCCTTGTTGCACCGTCTCGAAGGCAAGTATGTCCTTCCTTACATAAGGAGACCAAAACTGTGCACAGTACTCCAGGTGTGGTCTCACCAAAGCCCTGTATAATTGTAGCAAGACTTCCTTATCTTGTACTCCAGCTCCCTTGCTATAAAAAGCCAATATGCCATTTGTCTTCCAAATTGCTTGCTGTACCTCCATGCTAACTCTGTGTTTCCTGTCCGAGGACAACTAAATCTCTCTGAACATTTCTCACCATTTAAAATATATTCTGTTTTTCTATTCTTCCTAACAAAGTGAATAACCTTACATTTCCACACATTTTACTCCATCTGCCACCTTATTGCCCTCTCGCTTAACCTGGCTATATCCCTTTGTAGGCTCTTTGTGTCCTTCTCGCTGCTTACTTTCCCACCGAGCTTTGTATCATCAGCAAACTTGGGGATACATTGCACTCAGTTCATTCATCTAAGTCATGAATATAGATTATTAATAGTTGAGACTCAAGCACTGATCCTTGTGGCATCTCACCAGTTACAGCCTGCCAATCCCAAAAATTACCCATTTATCCCTACTCTCTGTTTTCTGTCCATTAATCAATCCTGTATCCATGCTAACATATAACAACCAACCCCATGAGCCCTTATCTTGCTTAACAACCTTTTACATGGCACTTTATAGAATGCATTTTGGAAATCCAAATATACTATATATTCACAGGTTCCCCTTTATCTAACTTGCTAGTAAAATCCTCAAAAAACACAAATAGATTTGTCAAACATGATTTCCCTTGCATAAAACCATGCTGACAAGGCCCAATTATATCATGATTTTCTAAATACCCTGTTACCACTTCCCTAACAATGGATTTCAGCACATTCCTGACAGCTGCTGTCAGGCTAACTGGCCTGTAGCTTCCTATTGTCTCCCTCCCTCCTTTCTTGAATAGCGGGTTACATTTGCTACCTTCCAATCCGCTGGGACCGTTCTGGAATCTAGGGAATTTTGAAAGATCACAACCAATGCATCCACTATCCCTGCAACCACCTCATTTACAACCCTAGGATGTAGGCCGTCAGGTCCAGGGGATTTGTCGGATTTTAGTCCCATTGGTTTCGCTAGTACTTTTTCTCTCCTGATATTAATTACTAAGTTCCACACTCTCATGAGCCTCTTGATTCCCCACTATTTTTGATTTGCTTATTGTGATTTATGCTGTGAAGACAGCTACAAACCATTTGTTTTTAGAAAATAAACTTACATTTATATAGCGCCTTTCACAAACACTTGATGTCTCAAAGCGCATTACAGCCAATTAAGTACTGTTGGAGTGTAGTCACTGTTGTAATGTGGGAAACGCAGCAGCCAATTTGCGCACAGAAAGCTCCCACAAACAGCAATATGATAATGACCAGATAAACTGTTTTTGTTACATTGATTGAGGGATAAATATTGGCCAGGACACTCCCCTACTCTTCTTCGAAATAGTGCCATGGGATCTTTTACATTCACCTGAGGTTTATCGTCTCAGCCGAAAGACGGCACCTCTGACAGTGCAGCACTCCCTCAGCATGGCACAGGAGTGTCAGCCTAGATTCATGTGCTCAAGTCATTGGAGTGGGAGTCTTTGCCATTTCTTTATTCCCCATTATAATTTCTCCTGTCTCAGCGTCGAAGGGACCAACATTTACTTTTCCTCCACTCTTCATTTTTACAGACTTGAAGAAGCACTTACAATCTTTTTCGAAAAGATAGACAAGGAGGTGGGGTAGCTCTGTTAATAAAGGATGATATCAGGGCAGTTGTGAGAGACGATATTGGCTCTAATGAACAAAATGTTGAATCATTGTGGGTGGAGATTAGAGATAGTAAGGGGAAAAAGTCACTGGTGGGCGTAGTTTATAGGCACCCAAATAATAACGTCACGGTGGGGCGGGCAATAATCAAGGGAATAATGGAGGCATGTGAAAAAGGAACAGCAGTAATCATGGGGGATTTTAACCAACATATCGATTGGTCAAATCAAATCGCACGGGGTAGCCTTGAGGAAGAATTCAGAGAATGCATACGGGATTGTTTCTTAGAACAGTATGTTACAAAACCTACAAGGGAGCAAGCTATCTTAGATCTGGTCCTGTGTAATGAGACAGGAATAATAAACGATCTCCGAGTAAAAGATCCACTTGGAATGAGTGATCACAGTATGGCTGAATTTGTAATACAGATTGAGGGTGAGGAAGTAGTGTCTCAAATGAGCGTACTATGCTCAAACAAAGGGGACTACAGTGGGATGAGGGCAGAGTTGGCTAAAGTAGACTGGAAACACAGACAAAACGGCGGCACAATTGAGGAACAGTGGAGGACTTTTAAGGAGCTCTTTCATAGTGCTCAACAAAAATATATTACAGTGAAAAAGAAGGGCGGTAAGAGAAGGGATAACCAGCCGTGGATAATCAAGGAAATAAAGGAGAGTATCAAATTAAGGTGGCCAAGGTTAGTGGGAAACTAGAAGATTGGGAAAATTTTAAACGACAGCAAAGAATGACTAAGATAGCAATAAAGAAAGGAAAGATAGATTACGAAAGTAAACTTGCGCAAAACATAAAAACAGATAGTAAAAGCTTTTACCGATATATAAAACGGAAAAGAGTGACGAAAGTAAATGTTGGTCCCTTAGAAGATGAGAAGGGGGATTTAATAATGGGAAATGTGGAAATGGCTGAGACCTTAAACAATTATTTTGCTTCGGTCTTCACAGTGGAAGAAACAAAAACTATGCCAAAAATTGCTGGTCACAGGAATGTGGGAAGGGAGGACATCGAGACAATCACTATCACTAGCGGGGGTAGTGCTGGACAGGCTAATGGGACTCAAGTTAGACAAGTCCCCTGGTCCTGATGAAATGCATCCCAGGGTATTAAAACAGATGGCGGAAGTTATAGCAGATGCATTCATTATAATCTACCAAAATTCTCTGGACTCTGGGGAGGTACCAGCGGATTGGAAAGCAGCTAATGTAACGCCTCTGTTTAAAAAAGGGCAGGTAACTATAGGCCGGTTAGTTTAACATCTGTAGTAGGGAAAATGCTTGAAACTATCATTAAGGAAGAAATAGCGGGACATCTAGATAGGAATAGTTCAATCAAGCAGACGCAACATGGATTCATGAAGGGAAATCATGTTTAACTAATTTACTGGAATTCTTTGAGGATATAACGAGCATGGTGGATAGAGATGTACCGATGGATGTGGTGTATTTAGATTTCCAAAAGGCATTCGATAAGGTGCCACACAAAAGGTTACTGCAGAAGATAAAGGTACGCGGAGTCAGAGGAAATGTATTAGCATGGATAGAGAATTGGCTGGCGAACAGAAAGCAGAGAGTCGGGATAAATGGGTCCTTTTCGGGTTGGAAATCGGTGGTTAGTGGTGTGCCACAAGGATCGGTGCTGGGACCACAACTGTTTACAATATACATAGATGACCTGGAAGAGGGGGCAGAATGTAGTGCAATAAAATTTGCAGATGACACAAAGATTAGTGGGGAAGCGGGTTGTGTAGAGGACAGAGAGGCTGCAAAGAGATTTAGATAGGTTAAGCGAATGGGCTAAGGTTTGGCAGATGGAATACAATGTCAGAAAATGTGAGGTCATCCACCTTGGAAAAAAAAACAGTAAAAGGGAATATTATTTGAATGGGGAGAAATTACAACATGCTGCAGTGCAGAGGGACCTGGGGGTCCTTGTGCATGAAACTCTTTTAGAGTCTACCTGTAAAACAAAAAACATTAAACCGTGCCACCCGCCCTGGATGACACAGCAGACATTTACAAGGCCCTTTTTTTTTTCTTCCTTTTTTGTGGTTTTTTGTGTTTTTCTTTTTTTGGTTTTTTTTTTTGGGGCGCTAAAATCACATTTTTTTCCAGTGCCCCCTATAAAAGGGAAGGGGGACACTAAAAGCACCGGCAATTAAAACAAATTAAACTTTAAAACGTAAAATCAAATTAAAATTTGGTTGCCGGGCGTGATGATGCACTCCAGTCCCTCCGGTGCCCACCTCTCGCGGAAGGCCGCGAGCGTACCGGTGGACACTGCGTGCTCCATCTCCAAGGACACCCTGGACCGGATGTAAGAGCGGAAGAGAGGCAGGCAGTCAGGTTGAACGACCCCCTCGACCGCCCGCTGCCTGGACCGGCTGATGGCACCCTTGGCCGTGCCCAGGAGCAGGCCTACGAGGAGGCCTTCGGACCTACCCGCTCCCCTCCGCACAGGGTGCCCAAAGATCAGGAGAGTGGGACTGAAGTGCAGCCAGAATTTCAGGAGCAGCCCCTTCAAATAGTGGAACAGGGGCTGCAACCTTGTGCATTCAATAAAAACATGGAACACGGACTCCTCCAGACCGCAGAAATTGCAGGCGGCCTGGGAGTCCGTGAACCGGCTTAAAAATTTGTTGCACGGCACTGCTCCATGCACCACCCTCCAGGCCAAGTCCCCGATGAATAGTGGGAGGACCCCTGCGTAGAGTGCCCTCCATCGGGGACCCCCGCCTCCTCCGGACGGCAAGATGGTACGCCATGGCGTGTCCGGACGGCAGGCGAGGATGGCAAAGTTGAGAGTGTGCAGGAGCAGCCCGTACAGGAAACCCCTCCGCGTGGAACTGAAAGGCACGGAGGGGATTTCCCCGAGGCGGCTCAAGTTGTGAGGCGCCGGCCCCCGAGGGAGGTTCCGGGGTTTGGCGCCGATGAGGAATTCCGTCTGGACGGGGGTCAGTTCGGACGGGATCTCCCCACGTGCTTGAGCCTCCTCGATGCACCTAACGGAGTTAGGGCCCAAAGCTGTTTTCAGCGACTCGATGGCTTCGGCCGCGCGGCGGACGTCGGCTGAATTTAGGCGCCGCGCCAGCGTGCCTGGCGCCATCCAGCCAGCTCCTCCACCATCGAGCAGGTCCCTGACCCTGGTCACCTCACCAGCCACAGCCCTCTCTTCCGACCGCCACATAAAACCTCGGTCGTGGAGGTACGGATTCCCGAGCAGCGGCTCCTGCAGGACGGCCGCCACTCCAGCCGGCGGAGAGCTGCACTTAGTGGAGACTTTGTTCCAGACCCTGATGAGTTCCCTGTAAAAGACAGGCAGCTCCTGGAGGGCGGTCCTGACACCCCCCAAGTTCACAAACAGGAGCTGCGTGTCATAATTGAGGTCGAGCTGTTGGCGGAAGAAATACGTCGCCAGAGCACACCACCTAGGAGGGGGCTCGACGTAAAGGTATCTCTGCAGGGTCTGAAGACGGAAAGTCGCGAGCTGGGCGCTGACGCACACCAACGACTGACCGCCCTCCTCAAGCGGGATACTCAAGACCGCAGCAGAGACCCAGTGCTTCCTGTTGTTCCAGAAGAAGTCCACCAGCTTCTTCTGTATCTTGGCGACAAACGCAGGGGGAGGGGTCTAAGTGACCAGCCGGTACCACAACATTGCGGCCACCAGCTGGTTTATGACTAGCGCTCGACCCCTGTAGGACAGCACTCGGAGCAGTCCTGTCCAGCGCCCTAGGCGAGCGGCGACCTTGGCCTCCAGCTCCTGCCAGTTCGCCGGCCAGGCTCCCTCGTCGGGGCTAAGGTAGATTCCCAGAGAGAGGAGATGGGTCGTGCTCCAGGCAAAAGGCCTGAGCTCCTCCGGCAGGGAGTCCACCCGCAACTGACCCACCAGGAGTCCGGAACATTTCTCCCAGTTGATCCTGGCGGAGGACGCGGCCGAGTAAATCTCCTGGCACTCACGCATCCTCCGCAGGTCAGCGGGATCCTCGACCGCGAGGAGCACATCATCGGCGTAAGCCGAGAGGACGACCTCCACGCCCGGCCCTTGCAGAGCCAGTCCCGTCAACCTCGTCCGCAAGAGGCGCAGGAAAGGCTCCACGCAGATGGCATATAACTGGCCAGACATGGGGCAACCCTGGCGCACCCCTCTCCTAAAGCGAAGGGGCGCCGTCAAGGACCCGTTAACCTGAATCAGACACTCCGCGGCGGCGTACAAAAGTCGGATCCGGGCGACGAAATGCGTCCCGAACCCGAAAGCGCGCAGAGTTCCGAGCAGATAGTCGTGATCCACCCTGTCGAGCGCCTTCTCTTTGTCGAGAGATAAGAAGGCGACCGACAGACGAGCCTCCTGGGAATAGAAACATAGAAACATAGAAAATAGGTGCAGGAGTAGGCCATTCGGCCCTTCTAGCCTGCACCGCCATTCAATGAGTTCATGGCTGAACATGAAACTTCAGTACCCCCTTCCTGCTTTCTCGCCATAACCCTTGATCCCCCGAGTAGTAAGGACTTCATCTAACTCCTTTTTGAATATATTTAGTGAATTGGCCTCAACTAATTTCTGTGGTAGAGAATTCCACAGGTTCACCACTCTCTGGGTGAAGAAGTTTCTCCTCATCTCGGTCCTAAATGGCTTACCCCTTATCCTCAGACTGTGACCCTTGGTTCTGGACTTCCCCAACATTGGGAACATTCTTCCTGCATCTAACCTGTCTAAACCCGTCAGAATTTTAAACGTTTCTATGAGGTCCCCTCTCATTCTTCTGAAATCCAGTGAATACAAGCCCAGTTGATCCAGTCTTTCTTGATAGGTCAGTCCCGCCATCCCGGGAATCAGTCTGGTGAATCTTCGCTGCACTCCCTCAATAGCAAGAATGTCCTTCCTCAAGTTAGGAGACCAAAACTGTACACAATACTCCAGGTGTGGCCTCACCAAGGCCCTGTACAACTGTAGCAACACCTCCCTGCCCCTGTATTCAAATCCCCTCGCTATGAAGGCCAACATGCCATTTGCTTTCTTAACCACCTGCTGTACCTGCATGCTAACCTTCAATGACTGATGTACCATGACACCCAGGTCTCGTTGCACCTTCCCTTTTTCTAATCTGTCACCATTCAGATAATAGTCTGTCTCTCTGTTTTTACCACCAAAGTGGATAACCTCACATTTATCCACATTATACTTCATCTGCCATGCATTTGCCCACTCACCTAACCTATCCAAGTCACTCTGCAGCCTAATAGCATCCTCCTCGCAGCTCACACTGCCACCCAACTTAGTGTCATCCTCAAATTTGGAGATACTGCATTTAATCCCCTCGTCTAAATCATTAATGTACAATGTAAACAGCTGGGGCCCCAGCACAGAACCTTGCGGTACCCCACTAGTCACTGCCTGCCATTCTGAAAAGTACCCGTTTACTCCTACTCTTTGCTTCCTGTCTGACAACCAGTTCTCAATCCACGTCAGCACACTACCCCCAATCCCATGTGCTTTAACTTTGCACATTAATCTCTTGTGTGGGACCTTGTCGAAAGCCTTCTGAAAGTCCAAATATACCACATCAACTGGTTCTCCTTTGTCCACTTTACTGGAAACATCCTCAAAAAATTCCAGAAGATTTGTCAAGCATGATTTCCCTTTCACAAATCCATGCTGACTTGGACCTATCATGTCACCATTTTCCAGATGCACTGCTATGACATCCTTAATAATTGATTCCATCATTTTACCCACTACTGAGGTCAGGCTGACTGGTCTATAATTCCCTGTTTTCTCTCTCCCTCCTTTTTTAAAAAGTGGGGTTACATTGGCTACCCTCCACTCCATAGGAACTGATCCAGAGTCAATGGAATGTTGGAAAATGACTGTCAATGCATCCGCTATTTCCAAGGCCACCTCCTTAAGTACTCTGGGATGCAGTCCATCAGACCCTGGGGATTTATCGGCCTTCAATCCCATCAATTTCCCCAACACAATTTCCCGACTAATAAAGATTTCCTTCAGTTCCCCTTCCTTACTAGACCCTCTGACCCCTTTTATATCCGGAAGGTTGTTTGTATCCTCCTTAGTGAATACCGAACCAAAGTACTTGTTCAATTGGTCTGCCATTTCTTTGTTCCCCATTATGACTTCCCTGATTCTGACTGCAGGGGACCTACGTTTGTCTTTACTAACCTTTTTCTCTTTACATACCTATAGAAACTTTTGCAATCCACCTTAATGTTCCCTGCAAGCTTCTTCTCGTACTCCATTTTCCCTGCCCTAATCAAACCCTTTGTCCTCCTTTGCTGAGTTCTAAATTTCTCCCAGTCCCCAGGTTCGCTGCTATTTCTGGCCAATTTGTATGCCACTTCCTTGGCTTTAATACTATCCCTGATTTCCCAAGATAGCCACAGTTGAGCCACCTTCCCTTTTTTATTTTTACGCCAGACAGGAATGTACAATTGTTGTATTCATCCATGCGGTCTCTAAATGTCTGCCATTGCCCATCCACAGTCAACCCCCTAAGTATCATTCGCCAATCTATCCAAGCCAATTCATGCCTCATACCTTCAAAGTTACCCTTCTTTAAGTTCTGGACCATGGTTTCTGAATTTACTGTTTCATTCTCCATCCTAATGCAGAATTCCACCATATTATGGTCACTCTTCCCCAAGGGGCCTCGCACAAGGAGATTGCTAATTAATCCTCTCTCATTTTGTGTCTTAATGCAAGGAGTATCCGCAATAAGGTGGATGAATTAACTCTGCAAATAGATGTTAACAAATATGATGTGATTGGGATTACGGAGACGTGGCTCCAGGATGAGCAGGGCTGGGAACTCAATATCCAGGGGTATTCAACATTCAGGAAGGATAGAATAAAAGGAAAAGGAGGTGGGGTAGCATTGCTGGTTAAGGAGGAGATTAAGGCAATAGTTAGGAAGGACATTAGCTTGGATGATGTGGAATCTATATGGGTAGAGCTGCAGAACACCAAAGGGCAAAAAACGTTAGTGGGAGTTGTGTACAGACCTCCAAACAGTAGTAGTGATGTTGGGGAGGGCATCAAACAGGAAATTAGGGGTGCGTGCAATAAAGGTGCAGCAGTTATAATGGGTGACTTTAATATGCACATAGATTGGGCTAACCAAACTGGAAGCAATACGGTGGAGGAGGATTTTCTGGAGTGCATAAGGGATGGTTTTTTAGACCAATATGTCGAGGAACCAACTAGGGGGGAGGCCATCTTAGACTGGGTGTTATGTAATGAGAAAGGATTAATTAGCAATCTCGTTGTGCGAGGCCCCTTGGGGAAGAGTGACCATAATATGGTGGAATTCTGCATTAGGATGGAGAATGAAACAGTTAATTCAGAGACCATGGTCCAGAACTTAAAGAAGGCTAACTTTGAAGGTATGAGGTGTGAATTGGCTGAGATGGATTGGCGAATGATACTTAAGGGGTTGACTGTGGATGGGCAATGGCAGACATTTAGAGACCGCATGGATGAACTACAACAATTGTACATTCCTGTCTGGCATAGAAATAAAAAAGGGAAGGTGGCTCAACCGTGGCTATCAAGGGAAATCAGGGATAGTATTAAAGCCAAGGAAGTGGCATACAAATTGGCCAGAAATAGCAGCGAACCTGGGGACTGGGAGAAATTTAGAACTCAGCAGAGGAGGACAAAGGGTTTGATTAGGGCAGGGAAAATGGAGTATGAGAAGAAGCTTGCAGGGAACATTAAGACGGATTGCAAAAGTTTCTATAGATATGTAAAGAGAAAAAGGTTAGTAAAGACAAATGTAGGTCCCCTGCAGTCAGAATCAGGGGAAGTCATAACGGTGAACAAAGAAATGGCGGACCAATTGAACAAGTACTTTGGTTCGGTATTCACGAAGGAGGACACGAACAACCTTCCGGTTATAAAAGGGGTCGGGGGGTCTAGTAAGGAGGAGGAACTGAGGGAAATCCTTATTAGCCGGGAAATTGTGTTGGGGAAATTAATGGGATTGAAGGCCGATAAATCCCCAGGGCCTGATGGACTGCATCCCAGAGTACTTAAGGAGGTGGCCTTGGAAATAGTGGATGCGTTGACAGTCATTTTCCAACATTCCATTGACTCTGGATCAGTTCCTATGGAGTGGAGGGTAGCCAATGTAACCCCACTTTTTAAAAAAGGAGGGAGAGAGAAAACAGGGAATTATAGACCGGTCAGCCTGACATCGGTAGTGGGTAAAATGATGGAATCAATTATTAAGGATGTCATAGCAGTGCATTTGGAAAGAGGTGACATGATAGGTCCAAGTCAGCATGGATTTGTGAAAGGGAAATCATGCTTGACAAATCTTCTGGAATTTTTTGAGGATGTTTCCAGTAGAGTGGACAAGGGAGAACCAGTTGATGTGGTATATTTGGACTTTCAGAAGGCGTTCGACAAGGTCCCACACAAGAGATTGATGTGCAAAGTTAGAGCACATGGGATTGGGGGTAGTGTACTGACATGGATTGAGAACTGGTTGTCAGACAGGAAGCAAAGAGTAGGAGTAAATGGGTACTTTTCAGAATGGCAGGCAGTGACTAGTGGGGTACCGCAAGGTTCTGTGCTGGGGCCCCAGCTGTTTACACTGTACATTAATGATTTAGATGAGGGGATTAAATGTAGTATCTCCAAATTTGCAGATGACACTAAGTTGGGTGGCAGTGTGAGCTGCGAGGAGGATGCTGTGAGGCTGCAGAGCGACTTGGATAGGTTAGGTGAGTGGGCAAATGCATGGCAGATGAAGTATAATGTGGATAAATGTGAGGTTATCCACTTTGGTGGTAAAAACAGAGAGACAGACTATTATCTGAATGGTGACAGATTAGGAAAAGGGGAGGTGCAAAGAGACCTGGGTGTCATGGTACATCAGTCATTGAAGGTTGGCATGCAGGTGCAGCAGGCGGTTAAGAAAGCAAATGGCATGTTGGCCTTCATAGCAAGGGGATTTGAGTACAGGGGCAGGGAGGTGTTGCTACAGTTGTACAGGGCATTGGTGAGGCCACACCTGGAGTATTGTGTACAGTTTTGGTCTCCTAACCTGAGGAAGGACATTCTTGCTATTGAGGGAGTGCAGCGAAGGTTCACCAGACTGATTCCCGGGATGGCGGGACTGACCTATCAAGAAAGACTGGATCAACTGGGCTTGTATTCACTGGAGTTCAGAAGAATGAGAGGGGACCTCATAGAAACATATAAAATTCTGACGGGGTTAGACAGGTTAGATGCAGGAAGAATGTTCCCAATGTTGGGGAAGTCCAGAACCAGGGGTCACAGTCTAAGGATAAGGGGTAAGCCATTTAGGACCGAGATGCGGAGGAACTTCTTCACCCAGAGAGTGGTGAACCTGTGGAATTCTCTACCACAGAAAGTTGTTGAGGCCAATTCACTAAATATATTCAAAAAGGAGTTAGATGAGGTCCTTACTGCTCGGGGGATCAAGGGGTATGGCGAGAAAGCAGGAATGGGGTACTGAAGTTGAATGTTCAGCCATGAACTCATTGAATGGCGGTGCAGGCTAGAAGGGCCGAATGGCCTACTCCTGCACCTATTTTCTATGTTTCTATGTTTCTATTACACAACACCCAGTCTAAGATGGCCTCCCCCTTAGTTGGTTCCTCAACATATTGGTCTAGAAAACCATCCCTTATGCACTCCAGGAAATCCTCCTCCACCGTATTGCTTCCAGTTTGGCTAGCCCAATCTATGTGCATATTAAAGTCACCCATTATAACTGCTACACCTTTATTGCATGCACCCCTAATTTCCTGTTTGATGCCCTCCCCAACATCCCTATTACTGTTTGGAGGTCTGTACACAACTCCTACTAACGTTTTTTGCCCTTTGGTGTTCTGCAGCTCTACCCATATAGATTCCACATCATCCAAGCTAATGTCTTTCCTAACTATTGCATTAATCTCCTCGTTAACCAGCAATGCTACCCCACCTCCTTTTCCTTTTATTCTATCCTTCCTGAATGTTGAATACCCCTGAATGTTGAGTTCCCAGCCCTGATCATCCTGGAGCCACGTCTCCGTAATCCCAATCACATCATATTTATTAACATCTATTTGCACAATTAATTCATCCACCTTATTGCGGATACTCGTTGCATTAAGACACAAAACCTTCAGGCTTGTTTTTTTTAACACCCTTTGTCCTTTTAGAATTTTGCTGTACAGTGGCCCTTTTTGTTCTTTGCCTTGGGTTTCTCCGCCCTCCACTTTTCCTCATCTCATTTCTGTCTTTTGCTTTTGCCTCCTTTTTGATTCGCTCTGTCTCCCTGCAATGATGGATGAGGTCCCGGACCAGATGGATATTATTGTGGATTGTCCGGCCTGGGACCGTGTTGGACTGGTCGGGGTGGATCATGTGGTCCAGCACGGCACCAAGGCGAGCAGACATCGCCCTGGCGAAGATTTTGTAGTCCGTGCTGAGGAGGGAGACTGGGCGCCAGTTCTTAAGGAGGCGGAGATCGCCCTTCTTAGGCAGCAGGACGATGACTGCCCTGCGCCAAGAGAGGGGCATCTCCGCGGTCGCCAGACTTTCCCCCAGGACCCGCGCATCGTCGCCCCCCAGGATGTCCCAGAACGCCCTGTGGAACTCCACGGTCATCCCGTCCAGCCCCGGGGATTTCCCCCTCGAGAGCCGGTCGAGGGCACCGGCCAGCTCTGCCAGGCTTAGCGGAGCTTCCAGATTTTCGGCGCCCTCCGGGCTGACCTTCGGCAGGTCCTCCCAGAAAACTCTACGCGCTTCCTTGCTGGACGGATCCGTAGAGAACAGAGCCCCGTAATAATCACGGGCCCTGTTGTTGACGCCCTCCGGATCCTAGACAAGAGAGCTGTCGTCGGCCAGCAGCGTCAAGAGCTGCTTACGGACACTCTGCCTTTTTTCCAGCGAGTAGAAGAAGGGGGAGCCGCGGTCCAGATCCCGCAGGAACCGGATCCGCGACCTCACGAATGCGCCTCGGGACCCGACGAGCTGCAGGTCCTTCAGCGCGGCCTTCTTCGCTTCGTACACCGTCCGCAGGGCCGGGTCCTCGACGACTTGACCGAGACAGGATTCCAGGTCGAGCACCTCTTTTTCTAGGCGCCCGACCCTGGCCGCCCGCCTCTTGGTCGACCCCCTCGCGTACTCTTGACAGAAGACGCGGACGTGAGCCTTGCCTATGCATGAATCCCAAAAAGTTAGTTTGCAGGTGCAGCAGGTAATCAGGAAGGCGAATGGAATGTTGGCCTTCATTGCAAGAGGGATGGAGTACAAAAGCAGGGAGGTCCTGCATAACTGTACAGGGTATTGGTGAGGCCGCACCTGGAGTACTGTGTGCAGTTTTGGTCACCTTACTTAAGGAAGGATATACTAGCTTTGTAGCGGGTACAGAGACGATTCACTGGGCTGATTCCGGAGATGAGAGGGTTACCTTATGATGATAGATTGAGTAGACTGGGTCTTTACTCGTTGGAGTTCAGAAGGATGAGGGGTGATCTTATAGAAACATTTAAAATAATGAAAGGGATAGACAAGATAGAGGCAGAAGGGTTGTTTCCACTGGTCGGGAGACTAGAACTAGGGGGCACAGCCTCAAAATACGGGGGAGCCAATTTAAAACCAAGTTGAGAAGGAATTTCTTCTCCCAGAGGGTTGTGAATCTGTGGAATTCTCTGCCCAAGGAAGCAGTTGAGGCTAGCTCATTGAATGTATTCAAATCACAGATAGATAGATTTTTAACCAATAAGGGAATTAAGGGTTACGGGGAGCGGGCGGGTAAGTGGAGCTGAGTCCACGGCCAGATCAGCCATGATCTTGTTGAATGGTGGAGCAGGCTCGAGGGGCTAGATGGCCTAATCCTGTTCCTAATTCTTATGTTCATATGTTTTTATATTTCTTGCTAATTTACTCTCATATTCTATTTTCTCCCTTTTTATCAATTTTTTGGTCATCCTTTGCTGGTTTCTAAAGCTCTCCCAATCCTCAGACTTACGACTAATCTTTGTCTCTGTGTCTCTGGCACTAATCAAGAGATAATCCTTTACTTCCCTCAAGGGACGATGATTTAAAATTTTACATCTTGTATCCTCCTTCCCTCATCCACTGTACTCTGCTTGCCGTCCCCCTCCTACAGCATTTCACTGTAGAGAGTAACCTGGACAAGGTGGATGCAGAGAGGATGTTTCCACTGATGGGGGAGATTAGAACTAGAGGGCATGATCTTAGAATAAGGGGCCGCCCATTTAGAACTGAAATGAGGAGAAATCTCTTCTCTCAGAGGGTTGTAAATCTGTGGAATTCACTGCCTCAATGAGCTGTGGAAGCTGGGACATTGAATAAACTTAAGATAGAAATAGACAGTTTCTTAAACAATAAGGGATTATGGGGAGCGGGCGGGGAAGTGGAGCTGAGTCCATGATCAGATCAGCCATGATTGTATTAAATGGCGGAGCAGGCTCGAGGGCCGTATGGCCTACTCCTGCTCCTATTTCTTATGTTCTTATGTTGTCTCCAGTCACTCTACTTCTGCTGCATTGTATTTCTCTGCTCAGACTAAAACTCATAGCAATCCCAACTATCTGTGAGCAATGCCATCGTAGACCAGTTAGTGATATTATCAAATCTTATGACACAATGAGGCTTTCAATTTTACACATAATCTAAACCAGAGGCCAACATTGGTGTTGCTAATGCAAACAAAGCCATTGATATCCATCAAGAGTTAATTCCATTCTATTATTTTCAAACCACAAACACAACGTGTGTGTTAAAATGGGGAATTTTGCATACTGCAATTAAATTGCTAGAAACGATCCATCTTCATCATAGGCAGTCCCTCGAAGCGAGGATGACTTGCTTCCATGCCAAAAAGGTGTTTCAATGAAGGACCTAATATTCCAGATCCCGAACTACATCCTGAAGGGTGGAAGATGCCTGTACGTGGATTTTTTTAACATGTGGTGGCCGTTGCACACCAGCCACCACACGGGCTTGACAGAGCTAGGTCTTGGTCCAGTGGCAAAGGTTACCCAAGATGACTGGAGACCTGCTCTGCTGCACGGACCTAGTGCGCACACATATCGCAGTGTGGGCTGGCCCGTGCTGCCCCTGGGCCCTCGCCTCTTCTGGGCCCCGAACACTCGCCTCTCCTGGACCCTGGTCACTTCCCTCTACAAACTCTTGCCGCTCCTTCGCCCCTCCTGCTGTGCCTGCCCCGCACTGCAATCAGCGACCTGGCTTCGCAGCCGTCGCCCTCCTGCAGCAACACACGCTGCTCCCTGCATTGGTATACCGTCGCACGCTGCTCCCTCCAATGTCAATGTCCCCTGCCTGCTCTATTGGATAAATGCACTGTGACATTTCAAACTGAATCAAAATCACATCATGCTTCTGAATTGGTACACTGACAACAAATGTACAATCCATACAACTTCTTGTACTGCATAACAAATCTTTGCAATGTTAGAATTAAATATTGTCAATCACACTACAACTGTAGTAATAATCTTTATACTGTTTTCAAACAAGTAACAAAGTACTTACCAAGTATAAATGTTGGAATGTTCATTCATCCAGCTGTGGAGATTATTCACTGTGTCTTCCAATCACAATCCCTTTGTATGATTACATTTGACGCAGGACATAGAGGTGGGCCTGTCATGATGGGACATTGACTGCAAGGTCACAACATGGTCATCCACAAGCCGTGGTCTGCAAAGTCCGAACACCGAGGCAATGCCATATCAGAAACAGACACAGCCTTGGTCCTCATCAGCTCTGTGTCACTGGCACTTATAAGGATTGAGTCCAAGGAAGGCGTATGTGTGAGCGTAGAGCAGTGGGGAGGAAGGTTGTTGTGACAAAAATGAAGTATTTTTGTGTCTGATTTATCATGTTATTAGGTTTTTTCTATCATTGTACATATGGGATCAAAAGCCGGTTTATGGTTAGAACATGATTTAGCTTGCTTTGATGCACTATTGCTGCAAAATTAAGAGGCCAGCCGAGATTTTTCAATTGAGTTATTTTAATGATAATCTTAAAATCTAAACTGTTCATTGTTTCAGATATGCGAGGGAAAAAAACAAGACATTTAAATCAGACATAAGCATCTGGTAGGATTTTGTCTCTGTATATGCTTGATTGGAATCTATTTTTAACTTTAAGAAACACGTATATAAATTACTTTGTTCCAATCAAATATTGGCAACTACTTCTCAAACTGTCTTGTTCAAATCTGAAGCCACCAGATAATGATAAATAGACCAGAGAAATCCCATAGTCAGCAAAAAACTGCCACACAGGTTAATATTCAGGAATATCTGGTCTGGTCCAGTTCACATTGCAGTTTAGCACAGCAAATATGACTAAATATAATTTATTATCTTCAGTTTGAATCTTCCAAGTGGGTGTTGTTGAGTCTGCAATGACCAGATATCTATAGTGTGTCATCTGTTCACAATAATTTATTGCTTAATAAATCTGCTTGGCAGTGTCATGGTCCAGGATGCTTTTATCATCGAAATAATTTGGAGAGTGAGCTCATTTAAATGTTGCTTTTATAACAAAAAGGCATAGTGTATTAACACAAGTTTAAAAGGGTTCCGAGTTGATTAGTTACGATGATAACGCGCTCGTGATGAAATTATTTTCTCTCAGACTGTAAATAAGAGGCAATTTGTTAAATTGTCCTGGCAATTGAAAAACTCCTCACATCTATTATGTCGGCAAACTTTTTGTTATGTATGCAAACTTTACTGGTGTGTAAGACTTGCCACCAGGGGGCGCACCTGTTGGAGACCCAAGGGTCACCTGCACACCCTGGGCAAGCAGGTATAAAAGGTTGTCTGCCAAGCTGCTCCCTCACTCTGGAGTTACATTAAAGAGACCAAGGTCACAACAGTTTGAGTTTACAGTGTACAGTCTTGTGGAGTTATTCTGAACATAACAACTTTAATCGCTTTTCTCCCTGTGACCAGTGTCAGATTAAGCACAGACACGGGCATATGGGAGGTTAAATTGGATAACCACAAAAACTGGGAGTGGGGATTATGGTCCATGATTAATCCACGTCTGTTCATCGCGATGCAGGCAGCTCATTAAATTCATGCTGCTTTCTGTTTAAATGACTGCTGCTTGCAGCCAGCGCTACCAACGCAGCTCACTGATTGCACGCAATCATCATCATCATCATCATCATCATAGGCCATCCCTCGAATCGAGGATGACTTGCTTCCACGTCAAAAAGTTCACAGTTGTTTCAATGAAAGACCTAATATTCCAGGTCCCGAACTACATCCTGAAAGGTGGAAGATGCCTGTGCGTGGATTTTTTTTACGTGTGGTGGCCGTTGCACACCAGCCACCACACGGGCTTGACAGAGCTCGGTCTTGATCCAGTGGCAAGGATTAACCAAGACTAACTGGAGACCAGCTCTGCTGCATGGACCTAGTGCGCACACATATCGCAGTGTGGGCTGGCCCGTGCTGCCCCTCGACCCCTGGCCCCGAACTCACGCCTCTCCTGGGCCCAAATCACGTCCCTCCACAGTCTCTCGCCGTTCCTTCGCCCCAACTTCGCCGCTCCTGCTGTATCTGCCCACGCTCCAATCAGCGACCTGGTGATGTCACTCTTCACTGCCGTTGCTCTCCTGCTCCAGCATGTGCTGCTCCGATGGTGCTTGCCGGGAAATGCTCAGCCTGTTGATGTGTGCATTAACGGTGGTGGGTGGCAAAATCATGAGTGGCTAGTGCTACTTAAAGGCAGCCTGCACCTTTTAAAGTGGAGGTGCATCATGGTTGCAAAAGTGAATCTGTGCTGTGAAAAATTTAAGGATGGATGAACATGCGAGAGAGCGTTTACCAAGGTTTTCTGACAATGCACTGGAGGTTTTGATGCAAGAGGTGGAGAGAAGGAGAGACATCCTGTATCTGCAGGGGGCAGGAGGCCCTCCAGACGTATGCTCAGGAGGCAGTGGGAAGAAGTAATGGTGGAGGTCAATGCCAGGAGTGTAGCTCCAAGAACATGGATGCAGTGCGGGAAGAAGTTCAACAATCTGATACGAGTTGTCAAGGTGAGTGAGTTGAATCTTCAAATGGCATGTGCTGCCAAGTGCATTACTAACCATGTCCACTGCTCAATCTGCTACACCCACATCATCCACCTACTGACTATTTGTATCAGTTCGTACTCAACCCTTCAATTCTTCTGCTTGACCTCACCCTCAACTGTGCAATCCTCTCATTCACAACTCACAGCTCACACACAACCATGACGGCCACATCATCGAAACATAGAAACATCGAAATTTACAGCACAGAAGGAGGCCATTTCGGCCCATCGTTCCGCGCCGCCTGACAAAGAGCCATACGGCCCTCGGTCAGCAGCCCTGAAGGTTGCATATAAACCTATGAACAATGACGGAAAGGCAAAGAGCACCCAGCCCAACCAGTCCGCCCCACACAACTGCGACACCCCTTATACTGAAACATTCTACACTCCACCCCAACCGAAGCCATGTGATCTCCTGGGAGAGGCAAAAACCAGATAAAAACCCAGGCCAATTTAGGGAAAAAAAATCTGGGAAAATTCCTCTCCGACCCATCCAGGCGATTGAAATTAGTCCAGGAGATCAGCCTGGCCGTATTCTATTCCCTGCAGTACTTACCATTATATCTGCGCCGTCCAACAAAAGGTCATCCAGTCTAATCCCAATTACCAGCTCTCAGTCTGTAACTCTGCAGGTTATGTCATTTTAAGTATAACACATAATGCATGATACTCACTGACACACTTCCCTCTTTCTTGTGGAAGAAGGTGGCGCATAACAGGAGGCAGCAGGAAAGAACAGGAGGAGGACAAATGCGCCTTATGTTTTAATCCCCATGCAATGGTGGGCACCCTGGGAAGGGCCATCGCTGGGGCCATGGCCACTGGTGCTACTGGATGGAGCGATGATGAGTGTATCTGCATACCTATTCCTCCATTCCTCTTCCCACTTCTCCCTCATCCCACAATCTATTCCCGCTCATGAGCTGCAGGTGATGCAAGCACGCACTTGAACTTTCACCTCTCCCCTCACCAAAATGCAACCCTTGTCTCTTTTCCATTTCTGAATGTGCTGGGACATCGGGCACAAGTGTACTGCGGCCACGGCAGGGGAAAAGGATAGTGCACGTGCCAGCTCGCCAGAGGGCGACATCTCACACGTGTTCTTCTGCGCAGAACTCAAATAAGGAGATCGATGGCCCAAGCTACAGAAAAAGACTAATGTGTGTACACAAGCAAATGCTTGGTGCACTGGAATGCCTGGCAAAAAATCCTGCGCACAATATCAAGGAGAAGGTTGAGTAGGTTGGGCCTCTACTCATTGGAATTCAGAAGAATGAGAGGTGATCTTATCAAAACGTATAAGATTATGAGGGGGCTTGACAAGGTGGATGCAGAGAGGATGTTTCCACTGATGGGGGAGACTAGAACTAGAGGGCAAGATCTTAGAATAAGGGGCCACCTATTTAAAACTGAGATGAGGAGAAATTTCTTCTCTCAGAGGATTGTAAATCTGTGAAATTCGCTGCCTCAGAGAGCTGTGGAAGCTGGGACATTGAATAAATTTAAGACAGAAATAGACAGTTTCTTAAGCGATAAGGGATAAGGGGTCATGGGGAGCGGGCAGGGAAGTGGAGCTGAGTCGATGATCGGATCAGCCATGATCTTATTAAATGGCGGAGCAGGCTCAAGGGGCCATGTGGCCTACTCCTGCTCCTATTTCTTATGTTCTTATGTTTTTAGCATGGAGGAGTGCAGCATCAACTTTGCACGGAGCTTGGATTCATTCATTTCCAACTTGGGACGGGCAGTCACCTCCACGAGCATACCTGCTGAACCCACCATTAAACAGCGTCTGATGGCCAATATCACAGCTTGCATTGCTGCACAAACAGCTTCCATCAAAGGTCTGAGTGTTACACTGGATGCTCAGGCTGCTGCCTTGCAACATCAGATGCTGCCATGGTGGCTCTGAATACTACGTTTCAAAGGAGCTTCCAAGATGTTAGAGCAGTCCATCAATCTGTTCTCTAACAGATGAGTTGGATTGCTGAGGCGTTGCCTCTGTAGGAGTAGCAATGGCTCCGTGGAACACGAATCTACTGTCCTCTCTCAGGATGACAGCATTCACGCTCCCTCCCATAACTGCCACTCTGCCAGTGCCCTTGCTGTTCCCTGTCAGCTAGCCAGGACAGACTGCTGCAGCCCAGGCCAAGATGGTGCAGTCCGAAGCTGGGCCCTCTCGACTCAGAGATGTTCGTGGTCGTCCTCAAAGGCCGCCTGCAATCTCTCCGATTGGCTGTCAGCAGCCTCACACCACCCATGCTGCAGCTACTGTTGGAAACACTGGGACAGGTAAAGGCATACAGAAAGCAGGCACTAGGGGAATGCACAAGGGTGATTTGTTTAATTGAATCATTACATAATCTATGCACTATGTAATGATTGAATTTATAACAGTAGATTGGCATTTTCTGGTTCTTTCTATTTTTGTGTTGTGGGACTGTTGGTGAA
Source organism: Pristiophorus japonicus (assembly GCF_044704955.1). Classification (NCBI taxonomy): domain Eukaryota; kingdom Metazoa; phylum Chordata; class Chondrichthyes; family Pristiophoridae; genus Pristiophorus; species Pristiophorus japonicus. The sequence continues at coordinate 5,918,195 of NC_091988.1, read as the reverse complement.
TGAGGAGGTGTGGTTGAGGTTACTGGTATCGCTCATGAATAATCTGATCACGAGAGCCCGGGCAAAATGGGACTGTCTATGTTGTAGTTTCCCTTCCATTCTTGTTCATTCACTTCCTCCTCCTCCTCCTCCTCCTCCTCATGCTCCTCAATCTCTTGCCTGATATGTGGTAGCAAGGGCTGTTCACTCATAATGGCTCGTTGTGCAGCATGCAGCACACTACCACAGATCTTGAGACCCACTCAGCCGAGTGCTGCAGGACTCCTCCAGAGCAGTCCTGGCAGTGGTCCTATTGTTTGAGGATGCCAATGATGTGTTCTGTGATGTTCCTTGTGGCAGCATGGCTCTCATTGTAGGCATGCTGTGCACATGCGCATGGGCTTTGGACCAGAGTCATGAGCCCGGTCATTAGGGGCTATCCCTTGTCCCCCAGTACCCAGCCTTTGATTTTCCATGGTGGCACAGAGGACTGACACAGAATGAAAGGAATCATGACTGTTGCCAGGATAACGATTGAACCGAGGTTTCGTCTGAGTGATTCCGTGGTCGCTGTACGGGCGGGGATACGGGGCGGGGTTCAATTCCTTATATCAGGAAGTCCACCATGAAGAAGAGAAGTCTTCCTTTTCCCCCAACATCTGTGTATGGCGAGCCTTGGTGACCTCTCTCATACAGCAGTGCACTTCAAGCTGTGAGATGTCGCTTATATCTTCAGCAGCAGCCTGAAAGGAGCCAGATGCAGAACCGTTAAGAGCCACGATTACTTTGGTAACCACGGGCAATGCTGTCCTTGCCCTACTTTGAGGTTGCAGTGGTGGTTGCAGCAGTCGGCAGATTTCAGTCACGATCGCCTTTGTGAAACAAAGATGTCTCAAGCATTGGTTCTTGCTGAACGTACGGTAAGAGAATTGCTCCTTGAAGACCGTTGGTGGAAACGGCCTCCTCTCGAGTTTCCTTCTCCCCCTCCACCCTTTTCTACCAGCGTGTCCTGCTCTGCCTGGCCTCTCTTCATTCTCCCAGTCATGTTCAATTCCCAGAAGAAACCCTACCATGGCTGGAAGCAACTGGTTTCATCACAAGATTTTAAATGACCAAACAAGTCCATCAACGCCAGCCAGACCAGTGACTGTTGAGTATACAAACTTTAGCCAAGTATAGGAAAGCTCCAAATTGCACTAGCAGCCAAAATAAATAATCCAGCAACTAACCTGTAAGTATTGCATGATCCCTTTAAATAGTGCTGGTGGAGGGTTCTTAATTCCGTTTAACATTGTGTTCAGCGGTATGAGATTAAGACAGACCATTGGCGGAGTATGGAGTTCAAAAATGGCAGCGCTGATGTCAAATCAGCGTTGCACACTGATTTGCATCATCATCTCGCAGTTCGAAATGTTTCCGTTGGTCAGCAGGCACGCAAACCCCTTTACCAAGATGGGGTCCTGCACACCACCCGTCGGAACTGTGCACACGCCTCTTGGACCCCATTTTCCATCCTTATGTGGCCACGTAGCGCCTAATAAACGGGCACTTCCAAGGCCCAATTTAGCCTCCGTGAGGTTTTTTGAAACAAAATGCTATCAGGCTGTCAGGCCACAAGATTATTAAAAATTTGGAATGCAGGAGAATGTAATCAGAAATGATCTTGTTTCGGTCAAGCAAGATGATCCACTGATATGAAGAAACAGCGGGCCAAAATTTTGCTCGGAAAATAACAGAGTTCAGGAAGGACGCCGTTATTAATGCGCAACTCGGCCCACAAGTTCAGGGAATTAAGAGATATATTGTAAATTGTGAATCTCCAGAACTTGTTGGTAAATTCACGCTGCTCCACCGTCAGTCTCACACACACTACATCTCACCTTTCGTCTCCCGATTATTTGTGAGAACTTGCTGGTTTGCACATTAATTGACCATTAAACATAATTAATAGAGTGAGTCGTCCTTGAAAATGTAATCATTGTTAATGCAATGCCAATCAATCTCTCCGGCCCAGAAAGGGAACAATTTAAGCTGTTGAGTCTCATCCCTGCATGTCATAAATTCTTCTCAGAGATTTAAAACATTTCAAATGTTTTAATATTTTCTTACTTCTCCTTTGTCTCTTTTTTCACTCCCTCTTAATTCAATCTTTCGTTTCCTCTCTTTATTTCTTTTTCTGTATCTGCTTTGACTCTAATTCACTCTTCTTCTCCATCGTTCCTCAAATTCTTTCTCAATCGTTCAATACCATTGGGAAGGAGATGCATTGCTAGTCCCACCATTCACTGAGATCCCAGATGGCCTGTTGCCCACACCACACCATTGTTAACTCGGACTTCCAGAAAATTATATTCGAGCTGAAAGGTGCAGGAAAAAGTCTTACTCACACTGCACGCTGCAAGATGCCCCGCTTCAGCAAGATTTGGCCCTCTGTATTTTCTTTATTTTATCTTATTTCATGACAATAAGTTGCATTACGTGAGTCTGATTGTAGCCGCTGTTCTGTAATGTTCAGCTTGCTGTGAAATAAAGCCATTTATTGATTTGTATCAGGCCGCATCTTAACAAGTGTTTGCGAGGTCTGTCTTTGGAGAGATTGAAGAATCATACTTCTGAAAGCATTAACGCCAAGTTCAAATCACATGGGGACACTCTTGTTAAACCTTGGGTATGCTATTGTACAATCAGATAGAGGCAGTGTATGTCAACTCCAATAACTTTAAGATGGGAACGACTAACACCCCTGAACCGCGAAGATATCTATGAAAAACCTGTATTGCTACAGGCAGTTTAGCACCGGAGTCATGGTCGAGTGAAGTGCTTATTTTATCGCCTTCCAAAGTTGAGGAAGATCACATTAGTGCAATTGATATAACCAGAAAGCCAATGTCCAAGAACAAGGGTTTTTGTGCTCAATCCCTAAGCTTTCTGCAAATTACTGTGAAGGTAAAGGGTCACCCCTGGCTATGTGGAACAAGAGCTCGCCAACAGCAGTGGTTTGAGGTGCTAAAATTAAGAACATTTGCAGAGTAACAGTGACATTGAAGGCTAAGTGACATTGGGCTGGAATTTGCTGAAATAATGCCATGTGAGCGATGCATACCATTATCAATGTGCAAATTGGCCAACAACTTGTGGTGAGAAAAAGATGCCCGTGAATTGTGAATTGTCAAAAATTACTGGACAATTTGTGCTGCTCCGCAGTTCGCTTAGCAAAAATACCATTTCCACCCTCAACCTCCCCATGAGTTTCATGAAGTTGCTGAATTGGCATATTAATTACTCATTAAACTCGCCACAGAAAGTTAAGTCTAGTAATTAATAGCATAATCCTGTATTAACAACATGATCATTGTTAATGACTGCCAATTAACCCCTCTGGCCAGAATGTGAACAATAAAAAATGTGGAGTCTCATTCCTTCAGGTGGTGAATTGTTGTTCCAAAAAAAAGGGATAAGGAGTTATGGGGAACGGGCGGGGAAGTGGAGCTGAGTCCATGATCAGATCAGATCTTATTGAATGGCGGAGCAGGCTCGAGGGGCCGTATGGCCTACTCCTGTTCCTATTTCTTCTGTTCTTGTATTAAAAATGTCAAATTTAAAATTCTTAATTTTTTTCTTACTTTTCCTTTGTCTATTTTTTCTCCATCTCTTAATCCTATCTTTCTTTCTATCTCTTTGTGTCTTTCTGAACCTGATTTGACATTGAATTCACCCATTATAATTCACCCTCCTTCTCAGTCCTTGCACTGTTCATTTCGCAACTTTTAAATCTCACTAGTTAAGCTGACACACTGTTGATCCTGTTGTTCACCAAGGTCCCAGATCTTGGCAACAGGGTATCTGGGACCTTAGTGAGCGACAGGATCAACAGTGTATCAGGGAAAGAGCTGAAGGGTGCAGGAAAAAGTAACTAATCAGTCACGTCACGAGATGCCCTGTAAATTCTGGCCCATGATATTTACGGTTGAGGTCAAATATGTTGGATTTCATCCCACCCGCGTTTTTAAAGGCTTTATATTTCCTTTAATTTATATGACAAAGTCAATTACAGTTAAAGTTCAAAGCAAGAATCAGATTAACAATGGAGCTCTCGAGTGTTAGTAATGTTTACAATTCTGATTTTATCGATCAGCTTGCACAGTCACACACATACTGAATCAATTGCAACCAAGCAGTCTGCCGAAAAAATGTTTGTCTCCCCCCTCAAAGCACACCTGCAACAGAAGAGACAGGGTAATGCTGGACAGAAAATGTAAATGCAAGTACAAGAATTGTTATATATGTAAACCTGTAAATCCCTTGTTTAACCACCAGAGGGCTCATCCCGTGGAGTCCCAAGGGATCCCACAATCCCTTGGGAGCACCTGTACTTACGGAGGCCTCACAGGCTGGAGAGGCACCCTGGTGACCTGCAATAAAAGACTAAGGTCACACTTTACTTTGAGCTCACAGTATCTGGTCAGACTCTTTATTCATACATAACAAGAACAGCGACCAACTATCCTCATTCATGCCTATCCACACCCTATGTGCAAAATCTATATGTGCAATTATGCCAAAAGGAATGTACCCTTCAAGTACAAGGATCTTTTAGCAGCTTATCATCATCATACGTGGCCCCTCGAAGCGAGGATGACTTGCTTCCATGCTGAAAAGGGATGAGTTCACAGGTGTTTCAATGAAGGACCTAATTTCCAGATTCCGAATTATATCCTGAAGGGTGGAAGATGCCTGTGCGTGGATTTTTTCAACGTGGGGTGACCGTTGCACACCAGCCACCACACGGGCTTAGTCCAGTGGCAAGGATTAACCAGGGCGACTGGAGACCAGCTCTGCTGCACAGACCTAGTGCGCACACCTATCGCAGTGTGGGCTGGGCCCGTGCTGCCCCTGGGCCCTCGCCTCTCCTGGGCCCTGATCACATCCCTCTATGAACTCTTGCCGCTCCTTCTACTAGTTCTATAGCAACACTATTAGTTGTATAGCAACACTGGTGACTTATATATGGTCAGATGCCATGACTTAGCAGTTGGATTATGTGCTGAAGCAAGGGATCGCCATTTCACGCGTTTACCAGAAGGATAAGGAAAGAGCAATGGACTATGGTAAATATCTATCACAATTGTATGTGTTATACAGGGACACTTGTGCTGTAAAGCCATGGAGCTCAAATTTCCCCAGTGAATTGGGCTGTTTTTTTGGAGCAGGCTGCTCTTTTTGGCCTAAGTTAAAATAAACACAGTTTTCCCAATCAAGTTGCACCAGTGTAACTCAGTTAGTTACAATTTTTTTTTAGGTTCGTTTTTTTTTCAGTCAAAGGGGGCATAACCTGCCACCCGCACCAATTCTGGCCATTTAGGGAAGTTTGGCCAGCTGAGAGTTAATCCAGTTCTGCTCAGGCCAGTGTGTGTGGCCTCTGCAGAAAAACTCTCCCGAGAGTTAAAGAAATCGCGCAGGTAAGGAAATCGGCAGGTAAGTGCAGCAGGAGAGAGAGAGAGAGAGAGAGAGGGAGAGAAAGGGAGAGAGAGAAAGGGAGAGAGAGAAAGGGAGAGAAAGGGAGAGAGAGAGAGAAAGGGAGAGGGAGAGAGAGAGAGAGATAGAGAGAGAGAGAGAGAGAAATGAAGAAATCCAATGGGGTAACTTAGAACATTTTTTTAGGGCATACGTGGGTCCAAAAAAACGGGCGTAACTCTTCAAGAGCTTGGGGGAAAATTGAGCCCATGGTCTCTGACTCAACTACTCCCTCTTCCAAGGCAGCCCCTCTTCCAACAACCCTCTGCATAAAGAAATTTCTCCCCACCATTCTCTTGGCAACAATTTTAATTTGATAACGATTAATGATTTCCCAACCAGAGGGAACAGCCTTTCCTGTTCACTCTTTCAAATAATTTTCAAAGCCTCAGTGAAATCTTTTAGCCTTGTGTTCACCGAGTGAAAATGTCCCAGTATCTCAAATCTCTTGCAACTATAGTTTTCTACCCCGGCCTCAGCCTGGCGAATCTAATCAGTATGCTTGCCATGCCTTTAATGTCCTTTACTGCACGTTTCAGTTCAAAAGTGATGTAATCTACTTAAGGAAATCGTCATCAAACCGTTTGTACAAAAAATGTTGGAAAAACTCGAAGCACTCTCAGTTATGCAGTGAGATAACCTGGACATGGGGTGAAACATATTTTGGAACAGAGACAAGACATATCTTCAACTCAACTTTGATCAGCTTATTTCTGCAACAACTGGCTCAAATAAACCAGTTGAGGAGAACCTTTCAATTCCTGCTTATTCTCTTTGTACAGGGACCAGGGACCAGGAACCCAGGAAATACAGGTTATGTGGAGGTGCTGCTGAATTTAACGGCTGGGAACTCAATTGAATTATTTCTCCGTTTCCCAGCCGACAGCAAGCCTGCGAGGCTGGCTGAGAGTCGGGCACCAAGTCCGGCGTTCGAAGGCCGCAGCCAGGGAGTGGAGATGATGAAAGGAGGAACAGAGAGGGGAAGGGAGGGAGGGAGGGCACGGGAGGGTGGGGGAGGGAGGGCGCGGTGGGGGACGATGTGCGAAGGGAGACATCGCAGAGGAGGAGAGAGATCCTGAGTCGGCGGTGCGCAGCAGGAGAGGGGGGAGAGATCGGGGATCGTGGAGATCGCGGTCAGGGGGGAGGGGAATCATGGGTCGGGGGGGGGTGGGGAGATTGTGGGTCGGGGTGGGGGGTGGGGGGTGGGGGAGGAGATCGCGGATCGGGAGAGGTGCGGAGATCATGGGTTGGATGTTGATGTGATCGCAGGGAGTGGGTTTTGGTGGGTCGCAGGGAAAGGAATCAGGTTAGCGTGGGGATGCTGAAAGGATACATACCTGCTCCTCTGGGCCCCACAAGCAGTCCTGTATCATGCCTCCCTTCAGCTGCCGGGTTTCCGAAGCCCTGAGGTACCCTGCGTGCAGCCGTTAAATCAAAATGACAGCCTCATTAACATATTTAAATAACTGACTGTCGTTTGCTCGTCCCCAAATATAAAAACTGGAAGTGGACATTGGGGTTGGGTTTTAGTCTTTTGAGATTTTAATAGCCCTTGATCCAGCCCGCCCGTTGTGGGGGATTATTTTTCCGCCCAAACTATCTGTTTACAACACAGATATCATCATCATCATAGGCAGTCCCTCGCAATCGAGGAAGACTTGCTTCCACTCTTAAAATTTGTCCTTAGGTGGCTGAACAGTCCAATACGAGAACCACAGTCCCTGTCAAAGGTGGGGAAGATAATCGTTGAGGGTAAGGGAGGGTGGGACTGGTTTGCCGCACGCTTTTTCCGCTGCCTGCGCTTGATTTCTGCATGCTCTCGGCAATGAGACTCGAGGTGCTCAGCGCCCTCCCGGATGCACTTCCTCCACTTAGGGCGGTCTTTGGCCAGGGACTCCCAGGTGTCAGTGGGGATGTTGCACTTTATCAGGGAGGCTTTGAGGGTTGTATCAGAGAAGGCATAGCCCAATTCATACATATTTAAATACGTGTATACAGATTCCTACAAGGCTCTGACTGCAAGTATAAAAATTAGAGAGTAACTGAGAGAAGTTAGAAAAATGTTAGTTCTTTTCTATTATTAGAAACTGATACGAGAGTAACTATTCTTTCTTCTTAGATTTTAATGTTAACATTCCAGACTTTAGTTTTGAATGAACCTGAGTTAAACTCCAGCTGATACATGAGAAAGAGTGAATGAATACAAATTCAGCAGAGCGACACTGCAGTTGTCCAGCATGCATCCCTTAAATATCATGCTTTGTACCAGAACAATGTCAGCTAGAACCATGTTAAAAAAGAATGCTAAGTTACAAGCTACATGGCAAGGGCAGTGAGGGACACAAGTTTCAATGAAACAATCATAGTGGCAGATGCAAATATCACTTTTCATTGGAATCTACTTTGGCCCGTTCCATTCCCAAGAAACAAATCTTTGAAGATGAAAGCATCATAATGTAGAATGCAGTAGCCCCTGGGGGCACAACGCAAAGTGGTGCAAACCATTTTGTTGCTGCAAAGGTTACTCAATTGGTGGGTGAAATTTCATCTTTTAACATATGTAACGATAGAGAATTACAAAGACTGATTTATGAGCCGTTGTATATGGATATTGGTATTAATAATATTGGCAATTAGTGGAAGTAATGTCTGAAGATTTATCTTTCATATTCAGTAAATTCCAGTCTCCATCAAAGGTATTTTTTTAAACTATGCGAGACAGAATGGTTGCTTTTACTTTGTGGTTGACAAGTTGACTGTGATATCTGATAAATGTTTGTACCTAACTGCTTGCTGGGTCATGGCACACCATTTCTGATCCACATTCTCCACTCAACGTTCTCGCACTGATCAGCATGGTTTAGCGCCGTTAAAAGTAACTTTGCGACATGCTTACATCGGAATAATGTATGCAGCTGCTGTACCATTTTTGCTGCGACTAAATTCATCCCGGAATTTGACAAAATGGGCGACAGCTACACGCAAAAGGCACTGACATGGTGAAGCTGGGCAGGAAAGCAATTATAATAATGCAAGTCATTTTCCGTACACATGACTTTCCAAAAATAGCTAAATGTTGTTGAGCTGACCCATGGTGTAGAGACGTCCGAGCTGGATCTTCAGAGGGTAGGCTCACTGAATTTTCTATCGGCAGTCTCCCCCCTAATTCGAATGAGCTATTGCATAGAAACACAGAAAATAGGTGCAGGAGTAGGCCATTCAGCCCTTCGAGCCTGCACCATCATTCAATAATTTCATGGCTGATCATTCACTTCAGTACCCCATTCCTGCTTTCTCTCCATACCCCTTGATCCCTTTAGCCGTAAGGGCCACATCGAACTCCCTTTTGAATATATCTAACGAACTGGCCTCAACAACTTCCTATGGTAGAGAATTCCACAGGTTCACAATTCTCTGAACGAAGAAGTTCCTCCTCATCTCGGTCCTAAATGGTTTACCCCTTATCTTTAGCCTGGTTCTGGGCTTCCCCAACATCGGGAACATTCTTCCTGCATCTAACCTGTCCAATCCCGTCAGAATTTTATATGTTTCTATGAGATCCCCTCTCATTCTTCTAAATTCCAATGAATATAAGCTTAGGCGATCCAATCTTTCTTCACATGTCAGTTCTGCCATCCCGGGAATCAGTCTGGTGAACCTTCGCTGCACTCCCTCAATAGCAAGAATGTCCTTCCTCAGATTAGGAGACCAAAACTGTACACAATACTCAAGGTGTGGTCTTACCAAGGCCCTGTACAACTGCAGTAAGACCTCCCTGCTCCTATACTCAAATCCCCTTGCTATGAAGGCCAACATGCCATTTGCCTTCTTCACTGCCTGCTGCACCTGCATGCCTACTTTCAATGACTGTTGTACCATGACACCCAGGTCTCGTTGCACCTCCCCTTTTCCTAATCTGTCACCATTCAGATAATAATATGCCTTCCTGTTTTTGCAACCAAAGTGGATAACCTCACATTTATCCACATTACACTGCATCTGCCATGGATTTGCCCACTCACCTAACTTGTCCAAGTCCCCCTGCAGCCTCCTAGAATCCTCCTCACAGCTCGCACTGCCACCCAGCTTCGGGTCATCTGCAAACTTGGAGATATTACACTCAATTCCTTCGTATTGTTACTGAAACACCTGCCCACAGAGCCTGGCTTGCAGTACAGTTAGCTGGAGAGTGAAAAATTTAGCGAGACAGCAGCTCTCAAAGGGTTGCTGTTTTCCGTTAAATGGCAAGTTGCACAGAGGACTGAAATGTTGATTCATTGTTCACATCATAATCATAGGCAATCCCTCGGAATCGAGGATGACTTGCTTCTACTCAAAAAATGAGTCCTTAGGTGACTGTACAGTCCAATATGACAACCACAGTCCCTGTCACAGGTAAGACAGACAGTTGTTGAGGGAAGGGGTGGATGGGACTGGTTTACCACACGCTCCTTCCACTGCCTGCGCTTGATTTCTGCATGCTCTCGGCGATGAGACTCGAGGTGCTCGGCGCCCTCCCGGATACACTTTCTACACTTAGGCGGTCTGTGGCCAGTGACTCCCAGGTGTCACTTGATCAGGGAGGCTTTGCACTTGATTAGGGAGGCTTTGAGGGTGTCCTTGTAAAGTTTCCTCTGCCCACCTTTGGCTTGTTTGCCGACTGCGGCAATTACAGAGAAATCTCCCTGTTATCAGCAACTGGGAAAGTCATCGCTAGAGTCCTCCTCAACCGTCTCTTCCCTGTGGCTGAGGAGCTCCTCCCAGAGTCACAGTGCGGGTTTCATCCTCTATGTGGCACAACAGACATGATTTTTACAGCGTGACAGCTGCAGGAAAATTGCAGGGAGCAGCGCCAGCCCTTATATATGACCTTCTTCGACCTTACAAAGGCCTTTGACACTGTCAAACGCGAGGGTCTATGGAGCGTCCTTCTCCGTTTTGGATGCCTCCAAAAGTTCATCACCATCCTCCACCTGCTCCACAACGACATGCAGGCCATGATCATACATAAGAACATAAGAATTAGGAACAGGAGTTGGCCATCTAGCCCCTCGAGCCTGCTCCGCCATTCAACAAGATCATGGCTGATCTGGCCGTGGACTCAGCTCCACTTACCCGCCCGCTCCCCATAACCCTTAATTCCCTTATTGGTTAAAAATCTATCTATCTGTGACTTGAATACATTCAATGAGCTAGCCTCAACTGCTTCCTTGGGCAGAGAATTCCACAGATTCACAACCCTCTGGGAGAAGAAATTCCTTCTCAACGCGGTTTTAAATTGGCTCCCCTGTATTTTGAGGCTGTGCCCCCCTAGTTCTAGTCTCTCCGACCAGTGGAAACAACCTCTCTGCCTCTATCTTGTCGATCCCTTTCATTATTTTAAATGTTTCTATAAGGTCACCCCTCATCCTTCTGAACTCCAACGAGTAAAGACCCAGTCAATTCAATCTATCATCATAAGGTAACCCCCTCATCTCCAGAATCAGCCTAGTAAATCGTCTCTGTACCCCCTCCAAAGCTAGTATATCCTTCCTTAGGTAAGGTGACCAAAACTGCACGCAGTACTCCAGGTGCGACCTCACCAATACCCTGTACAGTTGCAGCAGGACCTCCCTGCTTTTGTACTCCATCCCTCTCGCAATGAAGGCCAACATTCCATTCGCCTTCCTGATTACCTGCTGCACCTGCAAACTAACTTTTTGGGATTCATGCACAAGGACCCCCAGGTCGCTCTGCACCGCAGCATGTTGTAATTTCTCCCCATTCAAATAATATTCCCTTTTACTGTTTTTTTTTCCAAGGTGGATGACCTCACATTTTCCAACATTGTATTCCATCTGCCAAACCTTAGCCCATTCGCTTAACCTATCTACGCCTCTCTGTGTCCTCTACACAACCCGCTTTCCCACTAATCTTTGTGTCATCTGCAAATTTTGTTACACTACACTCTGTCCCCTCTTCCAGCTCATCTATGTATATTGTAAACAGTTGTGGTCCCAGCACCGATCCCTGTGGCACACCACTAACCACCGATTTCCAACCCGAAAAGGACCCATTTATCCCCACTCTCTGCTTTTTGTTAGCCAGCCAATTATCTATCCATGCTAATACATTTCCTCTGTCTCCGCGTACCTTTATCTTCTGAAGTAACCTTTTGTGTGGCACTTTATCGAATGCCTTTTGGAAATCTAAATACACCACATCCATCGGTACACCTCTATCCACCATGCTCGTTATATCCTCAAAGAATTCCAGTAAATTAGTTAAACATGATTTCCCCTTCATGAATCCATGTTGCGTCTGCTTGATTGCACTATTCCTATCTAGATGTCCCGCTATTTCTTCCTTAATGATAGCTTCAAGCATTTTCCCCACTATAGATGTTAAACTAACCGGCCTATAGTTACCTGCCTTTTGTCTGCCCCCTTTTTTGAACAGAGGCGTTACATTAGCTGCTTTCCAATCCGCTGGTACCTCCCCAGAGTCCAGAGAATTTTGGTAGATTATAACGAATGCATCTGCTTTAACTTCTGCCATCTCTTTTAATATCCTGGGGTGCATTTCATCAGGATCAGGGGACTTGTCTACCTTGAGATCCATTAGCCTGTCCAGCACTACCTCCCGAGTGATAGTGATTGTCTCAAGGTCCTCCCTTCCCACATTCCTGTGACCAGCAATTTCTGGCATGGTTTTTGTGTCTTCCACTGTGAAGACCGAAGCAAAATAATTGTTTGAGGTCTCAGCCATTTCCACATTTCCCATTATTAAATCCCCCTTCTCATCTTCTAAGGGACCAACATTTACTTTAGTCACTCTTTTCCGTTTTATATATCGGTAAAAGCTTTTACTATCTGTTTTTATGTTTTGCGCAAGTTTACTTTCATAATCTATCTTTCCTTTCTTTATTGCTTTCTTAGTCATTCTTGGCTGTCGTTTAAAATTTTCCCAATCTTCTAGTTTCCCACTAACCTTGGCCACCTTATACACATTGGTTTTTAATTTGATACTCTCCTTTATTTCCTTGGTTATCCATGGCTGGTTATATCTTCTCTTACCGCCCTTCTTTTTCACTGGAATATATTTTTGTTGAGCACTATGCAAGAGCTCCTTAAAAGTCCTCCACTGTTCCTCAATTGTGCCACCGTTTAGTCTGTGTTCCCAGTCTACTTTAGCCAACTCTGCCCTCATCCCACTGTAGTCCCCTTTGTTTAAGCATAGTACACTCGTTTGAGACACTACTTCCTCACCCTCAATCTGTATTACAAATTCAACCATACTGTGATCACTCATTCCGAGAGGATCTTTTACGAGGAGATCGTTTATTATTCCTGTCTCATTACACAGGACCAGATCTAAGATAGCTTGCTCCCTTGTAGGTTCTGTAACATACTGTTCTAAGAAACAATCCCATATGCATTCTATGAATTCCTCCTCAAGGCTACCCCGTGCGATTTGATTTGACCAATCGATATGTAGGTTAAAATCCCCCATGATTACTGCTGTTCGTTTTTCACATGCCTCCATTATTCCCTTGATTATTGTCCGCCCCACCGTGAAGTTATTATTTGAGGCCTATAAACTACGCCCACCAGTGACTTTTTCCCCTTACTATCTCTAATCTCCACCCAAAATGATTCAACATTTTGTTCATTAGAGCCAATATCGTCTCTCACAACTGCCCTGATATCATCCTTTATTAACAGAGCTACCCACCTCCTTTTCCTTCTTGTCTATCTTTCCAAATTGTCAGATACCCCTGTATGTTTAATTCCCTGCAACTACGTTTCTGTAATGGCCACCAAATCATATCCATTTGTAATGATTTGTGCCGACAACTCATTTACTTTATTTCGAATGCTGCGTGCGTTTAGGTAGAGCGTTTTAATACTAGTTTTTAAACCATGATTTTTAGTTTTGACCCCTCCTGCAGCCCCTTTATATACATACATATTGTCCCTTCCTATCACCTTGTGGTTTACACTTACCCCAGTGCTACTCTGCTCTGTTGCCTCCTGCCTTTTGCATCCTTTCTTGGGGTTCTGTTCATCTGAGCTCTCACCCACTCTAACTAGCTCAGAGCCCTCTCCTGGGTTCCCATCCCCCTGTCAATCCTTACCAACGGATCCATTACAGACCCAATCCACGTCCGGACCGGGGTCAAACAGGGCTGCGTCATTGCTCCAACCCTCTTCTCAATCTTCCTTGCTGCCATGCTCCACCTCACAGTCAACAAGCTCCCCGCTGGAGTGGAACTAAACTGTTCACAACCGCATGGTGGGAACACATGAGCAACACGGCTACTTTAGATGTCACAGGGTTGGAGATCCTTTTGCAGAACGGTTATCAAAAGTGCGTAGCCACCCTCGAATAAAAGCACAGATGCAAGATTGATTCAGTGAGGTTGCTGACTGAATCATTGCAGTCACTCAGGTCCCTTACACATGGCTCCAAATAAGGAAAATGCTTGCTGGTATCAAGACGAAAACACAGGAAACTGGGCTCAACAACTTTGGTCATACTTCAAATAACCATGGCAAAACATAAGCTGGGAACTGCTCCACCTGCAAGGAGGTACCATTTGAAGCATTGTACACCACTATTTCCCATTTCCACACCTACTTTCATTGTACACAGCACACTTTTCTTGCAGGCAACTAAGGAACAGCAAGCAATTGCCGAGACATCCAGCCGAGGCATTTCCCTTCTGTTCGGGGCTTTCTAAGTGGAGAGCATAGCCATGGGTTCAGAGTATAACCATGATTGCCATAATCCATTTTCACAATGTTTCTTCTCTTTAAATAATGCAAGCACCATGGACTGCCAAACAATGAAGGCATCATATCTACTTCCTGGTTGTCAGCCACTGTCATGCATAATGTTTCTGTGATCAGATACCACCTGAACAGTGACTGCATGCAAACCCTTCATGTTGGCCATAGAGTTAATATGAAGAGCCCTGCTGAGAAAGAAAGAGAGAAAGAGAAAGAGAGAAAGTGAGAAAGAGAGAAAGAATGAGAAAAAGATAAAAGCAGAATTTGCCGAATTCAGTCACGACAAATGGCAATTCTTCCAAACTTCAGGACATGACATACCTACTCTCCATGCCATCTTGCTGTGTTTTCAATTTTAAAAGTGGTAAAGGCTAAAAAAAATAATGAAGTATCGGAGAATATAGCGGAAATAAAGACCATTGATTTGCAGCTTTTGCAGAATAATGAGCGGACTGCAAAATTTTACATGCAAATATCTAAAAATACTATGTAATAAAATCAGAATTTGCCTTCTGCAATCTCCACATGTTCTAATAATACAAGTGTTCATTACATGGTGTCACTTCAAACTCACTGTGTGCACAGGACACCCACATGAAGAGATTAAGAATATATCACACCTGCTGATGATTATATTTGTGACTGAAACTCTCACACTAAGCTGCAGCAAATCCATGGTTCCTATCACAACCACAGTTCATAGCATCTGTGGCCATCTCTACTGTTCTATGAAAACAACAACATCTTCAAACAGAACACTTTGATGAAGGAACATTCAGGCCACACAAGTGCTTGGCAATGACCATCTCCAACAAGAGAAACATAGAAACATAGGGCTCAAGTTTCCACATGATTTGCGCCTGATTTTTAGGAGCAACTGGTGGAAAACGGACTATCTTAGAAATCGCAATTCTCCACATTTTTTTTTCTGCAGTTCTAGTCAGGTAGAACAGTTCTACTTTGGAACAGAATTTTTTCTTCAAAAGGGGGCGTGTCCGGCCACTGACGCCTGATTTCAAAGTTTCCACAGTGAAAACGTACTCCAAACTAAAGTAGAATGGAGCAAGTGAAGATTTTTGTAGAACTGAAAAAACCTGTTCTACACATTAAAAAGTCAGGCGCAGGTTACAAATTAGGCGTCCAGAACGAGGTGGGGGGGGAGGGGAGGGGAAGGGAACTCATTAAATTCGACAATAAATCCTTATTTATACTTCTACAAATAAATCCAACCTGAATAAACATTTATAAGCAAAGAAAAGATTAAATAAACCATCTTCCTACCTGTGTGAAAGTGCTTCAGCCATCGTTCGAAGGAAACCGCCGTTTGTTGTCGCGCAGGGGAGGGAGGGGAAGGAGACAGCGGCTTGTTGTCGCGCAGGGGAGGGAGGGGAAGGAGACAGCGGCTTGTTGCCGCGGAGGGGAGGGAGGGGA